>NC_061514.1:92892866-93256893 GCF_022539505.1 Lolium rigidum | reverse complement strand
AAGATGAGCTTAAAAAGCTGAAAAAGAAGATGAAGGATGAGCAAGACGCTAGACGCGAGGCTACTATTGCAGCCGATGAAAAAGAAGGCGTCCTCCGCGAATCCATCACGAACTTGCTGAGTAAGTTCCTCCATGCATGTTATTTTTCTAATACTATCCTCTGGATTGCTTATCCATTCCTTTCCAGATGCTGCCGATATGACCATCAATCGAGCCCGCAAGCTTCGGGAAGACTCAATGTCTGACGCCCTTTCACTTGCTACCGAGTCCAACATCCAAGTCCTTGGTCTTTTGCAAAAAACCAAGGGAGCATTGTCGAAATTATTCTCGATGATATTCCCGAGGATGAAGCAAGACAAGACTCTTGGCGAGATGGCGAGATGCTTTCTTCGTCGACCCTTCGAGCCTATAGAGGTACTTAAGCGTCGCTCCCGTTTGTTTGGGGCGGTTCTTACTTTTCGAGTTGCTCGATGGGTCATGGGCTAGGCTCCGAATTAGAAAAGTTGTCCAAGGCATTGCCTGTAGATGGCAACAGTTGCCTAGTCAATCTTGAACCCTTCAAACAATCGGCAGTGACATGTGCAAACCAGCTCCTCAAACTAGTCGATGAAGCGAAGACCAAAGCTGTGCCTAAAGCTGCCCCTGGCTCATCATCGGCTCTCCCCTGAATGGATTCCTGCTCTGTCGTTGTAATTAAGTCTTGATACAATTTAATCTAGTCTTGTTTTATACTGGCTCTGTTGCCAGTGTCGAAAATCTTTTGGATGTAATATATACGCCACGCTCCCGATGGGAGTTTTTATTAATGCTGTTCTGAACCGAGAATTGTGCTGCAGATTCATTCCTTCGACTTCTTCTCGTGCTGATCCTTCTTTAAATCCTTCGTCTAACGATGAATCCGATCTCGTTCATCGTTTGCGTGATCAAATATCCCGACTAAACAGAGACATAACCACCCTTCACGCAATGGCAGCATTGGTGAAAAGAAAAAGCAAGATTGCTACCGCAATCGGACATCATGCTCTTGACCGTCTCCGTGTTGCTACTGAAAGCTTGAGCTGTAAGCATCTGTCCACCTTCCAATTTTTATTGAAGTCTTTACTCGAAAGCCCTTATTCTAACTGATTTTTGTTCTCCATCAGTCGTGGCCTTCGATGAATCGGAAGAAAACATGAGGATTCATGAAAAGATCGAGACAATGACTGATGTCGCTCACCCGAAACACGAATTATGGTCCAATCGACCGAAAGCCGTTGCCATGGCTAAATTCGAACATCGAGTGGAGAAGGTGCATTACTACTTTGATAAGTACAATGCTCATCTCTCGATGATATGTAGAACCTTGTTTCCATTAGACCAAGCACCCGAGACTTTGTCTGCTCTGTTCAATCGATTCAAGACTCCAGAAAGAATTCGATTGCTGGTGCGGAATTAAGGAGCTCCTTGCTGGTGCTGAACTTGCTCTTGCTTCAGTTTTAGCATGTCATCCGACCTTATATTTGGAGGCCATAGCAAATACCAATAGGAGATTAGACCAATATTATTATATTGCTATAAATCCTGCATATGTTATTATCTCCCGGATGGAAACGGGGATTGAGAGGGATCTGAAGGCCCGAGAAGACCAAGAAAACCTGCCATAAAAATTGTATACATATATATAACAATCTTGCGTTGCAAGAGGTATCCCGTATGTACTTTGATGCGTGTTTTATACATCATTTACTTTTCTTTGAATTTGCTAATTCGATTAATAAGTTTTTGTCAAGGGCGGCTGAGTGATCAAGTCAGCCTGCTCACTCGACGACTCCGTTGTAATTGCAAAGTTTGCAGAGTCGATACGTAAGTTCTGTAAGAGCGACACCCATCGAGTAAACGAGGGATTTAGGCGCTAGGCGCTTGGCTCCGTAACACGGTGCACCGTTATGAGCCTTTTTGTAAGTAATATTATGTCCATCGACTGCAGCACTCACGTATTATCTTGAGGCTTGGATGGTTTGCTACGTATTGATGCCCATAGCTCCCGATGGGAGTATTAATTAGCCATCGATACTGTAATAATTCTTTGCAGCACTTGAATATTGTCGAGTAAACTTGTGAGGAACCTAATTTTAGCCAAAGCTCCCGATGGGAGTAAGAGCCGATAAAAGTGAACCTGAACAGTCGTTCGGGTGATAATGCTTGAAACAATAAGGGTGGAAACCCAACCGAGAATTTTATTCATAATATAGGACAAGCCAAGAAGCTGTCACGTAACAAGTAAGGGGTAACTGAACCCTACGCGTAGAATCGTCGCAAATGTGCGACATTCCATGGATTTTCGACGTCTTCACCCGAGGCTGGGTTCTTGAGACGGTAAGCTCCTCCTGGTATCACTTTAGCGACTATGAACGGTCCTTCCCACGGAGATTCGAGATTCAGGGGTCTTTCTTGCTTTAACCGTAGTACCATATCTCCAATGCTGAAGCTTCGATTACGTACTCGTCGACTATGGTAATTCCTTAACGCCTGTTGATACACCGTTGTTCTTTCTAAGGCAATGTCTCGAGCTTCATCAAGGAGATCCACAGTGTCTTGCAGTGCGTTGTTGGAAGTTGTTTCCGTGTATGCAGTCACCCGAGGGGCTTCAAAGCGGACATCGGCTGGTAGAAGCTGCTCGGCTCCATAAACGAGGAAAAAAGGAGTATACTTGAGTTGATCTATTTGATGTGGTGCGCAAGCTCCAAAGTACAGATGGTAACTCTTCGACCCAAGCTCCAGCCGCGCCCGTAAGGCGCTTTTTAATGCCATCTTCTATTAATCCATTGATTCTTTCCACTTGACCATTGGTTTGAGGATGTGCAACTAAAGCGAATTTCAGTTTGATACCACCATCTTCACAGAATTTTCGAAACTTTTTGGAGTCGAAGTTAGTTCCATTGTCCGTAACGATGCTGTGAGGCATGCCAAACCGACAAGTTATTCCCTTGAAAAACTGGACATCAGTTTTAGCTTTTTGATCTCTGACTGGTACAGCCTCAATCCATTTAGTGAACTTATCGACTGCGACCAATAGATATGTGTGCCCCCCAGGCGATGATCTTGGCAGCGGTCCAACTTGATAAAGTCCCCTTTTCGCAAAAGGCCAAGCCAAAGGTATGGTCATTAGATCTGATGCAGGAGCGTGCGGCTTTGGCGCAAAACGCTGGCAGGGATCGCACTTCCGTACTAGGTCTCGAGCATCCGACGCAGCTGTTGGCCAATAAAATCCTGCTCTAAAAGCTTTGGCCACAAGAGCCCTGCTACTTGCGTGGTGACCACAAGTTCCTTCGTGTATCTCGCGTAGTAGAGCCTTGCCATCATTGATGGCAATGCACCTTTGAAAGATACCAGAGATACTGCGCTTGTAAAGTTACCCGTTTACTATAGTAAAGGCTTTATACCGTCTCACAATACGCCTGGCTTCCACGGGATCCTCCGGTAATCGTGGTTCTATTAAGTATGCTAAAAAAGGCTTGGTCCAAAGGGGCTCAAGAAGAAGTACCTCCTCTGCAGGTTGGGATGTAGACTCTTCGACATCTTGCTGCGGTTCTGCTCCTGAATCATCAGTCGATATTTTTGGAAGTGCCGATACTTTCTCCTTGATTGATTTCTGAGTGATGACTTCATAAAATACTCCATCTGGAATAGGGGAGCACATAGATCCAATGTTTGCCAGAGCGTCTGCTTCCTCATTGTTGGCTTTGCCGATGTGTTTTAGCTCACACCATTCGAATTTGGCTTCCATATTCTGGTATAACTGGTGGTAGGCAATCATATTGTCACTGATTGCGTTGCACAGATTCATCGACTGCTGCACCACAAGATTCAAATCTCCGTAGATTTTCAAACGAGTTGCTCCACACGCCTTGGCCATTCTCATTACGTGCAACAGCGCCTCATATTCTGCTTCATTATTTGTCGGTAGCGAGAAATTCATGCGTAGTATATACCTCATCTTGTCTCCCTGTGGTGATATCAATATTACTCCTGCGCCCGCACCTGTACTTCTCTTCGACCCATCAAAATACATGATCCATAATCCAGACATGTCGGGTGCTGCCGGAGTTTGCGATTGAATCCAATCTACCAAGAAATCTGGGAGAACCTGAGACTTGATTGTCGTCCGATTGACATAAGTTATGTCGTGTGGTGCTATCTCGATAGCCCATTGAGATACTCTACCCGTAGCCTCTGGGTTAGTAAGTATATTCTTCAATGGTGCTTCGTTTACCACAATAATCGGGTGCTCCGTGAAGTAATGTCGTAGCTTACATGCCGTTCTCCATACGGCGTATGCTAACTTTTGGTGATGAGGATATCTCTGCTTTACTGGCGTGAGTACTTCGCTGAGGTAGTAAACGGGTCGTTGCACACCATGAACTCTCCCTGCCTCCTCTCGTTCGGCAACTAGGACGGTGCAAAAGACCTGCACTGTTGCTGCTATATACATGAGCATTGGCTCTTTTTCATGTGGAGTTACGAGTACCGGAGATGTCGACAAAATCTTCTTTAGATTATCGAAAGATTCCTGTGCCTCGTCTGTCCACTCGAACTTTTCTGATTTTTTCATCAACTGATAGAAGGGCAAAGCTTTCTCTCCCAGCTTGGCAATGAATCTACTAAGTGCTGCCATTCGCCCTGCCAACTGTTGCACTTGGTGCAAATTCTTTGGCGGTTCCATGTCGGGGATGGCTTTGATCTTCAGAGGGTTGGGCTCAATTCCTCTGGCTGAGATGAAGTATCCGAGTACTTGTCCTCCTGGTACCCCGAAGAAACATTTCTTTGGGTTCAGCTTGATTTTGTACCTGTCGAGGTTGTCGAAAGTTTCCCGCAAATCGTCGATGAGGGTAGCTGCATGCTTGGTGATACGTCTCCGACGTATCGATAATTTCTTATGTTCCATGCCATATTATTGATGATACCTACATGTTTTATGCACACTTTATGTCATATTCGTGCATTTTCCGGAACTAACCTATTAACAAGATGCCGAAGTGCCAGTTGCTGTTTTCTGCTGTTTTTGGTTTCAGAAATCCTAGTAACGAAATATTCTCGGAATTGGACGAAATCAAGTCCCAGGGGCCTATTTTGCCACGAACCTTCCAGAAGACCGAAGAGGATACGAAGTGGGGCCACGAGGGGCTGCCACCATAGGGCGGCGCGGCCCAGCCCTTGGCCGCGCCGACCTGTGGTGTGGGGCCCCCGTGTGGCCCCCCACGTTGCCCTTCCGCCTACTTAAAGCCTCCGTCGCGAAACCCCTGATACGAAGAACCACGATACGGAAAACCTTCCAGAGCCGCCGCCATCGCGAAGCCAAGATCTGGGGGACAGGAGTCTCTGTTCCGGCACCCTGCCGGAGCGGGGAAGTGCCCCCGGAAGGCTTCTCCATCGACACCGCTGCCATCTCCACCGCCATCTTCATCACCGCTGCTGCCCCCATGAGGAGGGAGTAGTTCTCCATCGAGGCTCGGGGCTGTACCGGTAGCTATGTGGTTCATCTCTCTCCTATGTACTTCAATACAATAATCTCATGAGCTGCCTTACATGATTGAGATTCATATGATGATGCTTGTAATCTAGATGTCACTATGCTAGTCAAGTGAGTTTTACTTATGTGATCTCCGGAGACTCCTTGTCCCACGTGTGTAAAGGTGACAGTGTGTGCACCGTGTGGGTCTCTTAGGCTATATTTCACAGAATACTTGAAGTGCTTATTTATATCTCTTTATGATTGCAATGTGTTTTGTATCACAATTTATCTATGTGCTACTCTAGTGATGTTATTAAAGTAGTTTATTCCTCCTGCACGGTGTAATGGTGACAGTGTGTGCATCCGTGTTAGTACTTGGCATATGCTATGATCATGATCTCTTGTAGATTGTGGAGTTAATTATCAGTATGATAGTATTGATGTGATCTATTCCTCCTACATAGTGTGAAGGTGACAGTGTGCATGCTTGTGTTAGTACTTGGTTTAGTCGTGTTGATCTTTCTTGCACTCTAAGGTTATTTAAATATGAACATTGAATTGTGGAGCTTGTTAACTCCGGCATTGAGGGTTCGTGTAATCCTACACAATGTGTTCATCATCCAACAAGAGAGTGTAGAGTATGCATTTATCTATTCCGTTATGTGATCAATGTTGAGAGTGTCCACTAGTGAAAGTCTAATCCCTAGGCCTTGTTCCTAAATACTGCTATCGCTGCTTGTTTACTGTTTTACTGCGTTACTACTGCTGCGTTACTACTGCTGCGTTACTACTGTTTGTTTACTGTCCTGGGCAAAGCACTTTTCTGGTGCCGTTGCTACTACTTATTCATACCACCTGTATTTCACTATCTCTTCGCCGAACTAGTGCACCTATTAGGTGTGTTGGGGACACAAGAGACTTCTTGCTTTGTGGTTGCGGGGTTGCATGAGAGGGATATCTTTGACCTCTTCCTCCCCGAGTTCGATAAACCTTGGGTGATCCACTTAAGGGAAACTTGCTCGCTGTTCTACAAACCTCTGCTCTTGGAGGCCCAACACTTGTCTACAAGAATAGAAGCTCCCGTAGACATCAAGCACTTTTCTGGCGCCGTTGCTCGGGGAGGAAAGGTAAAAGGCACTCATACTCCGGTCTCGGGTAAAGTACTTTTCCGGCGCCGTTGTGTGTGTGCTCGAAGCTATTTCCTTTAGATCCTGCAATTGCATCTTTTTGTTTCTTGTTTACACTAGTTTGGCATAATGGACAACAATGAGCTTCTTATTCTATTTCCTGATTTAAGACATGGATGGTTTGATGCGAAAATTAAAAAACCTATAAAATCTTATTTGCATGCTGGTAGTAATATTAGTATGAACGCTTTGAACACCATTGTTGATAATAATATAGAAAGTTCTAAGCTTGGGGAAGCTGGTTTTCATGATATTTTTAGTCCCCCAAGCATTGAGGAGAAAATTTTCTTTGATGATACTTTGCCTCCTATTTATGATGATTATAATGATAGTGGTCTTTTGGTGCCACCTACTATGGAGAGTAAATTTTGTTGTGATTATACTATGTCTCTTACACTTGATGAGAATAATAATGATAACTACTTTGTTGAATTTGCTCCCACTACAACTAATAAAATTGATTATGCTTATGTGGAGAGTAATAATTTTATGCATGAGACTCATGATAAGAATGCTTTATGTGATAGTTATATTGTTGAGTTTGCTCATGTTGCTACTGAAAGTTATTACGAGAGAGGAAAATATGGTTGTAGAAATTTTCATGTTACTAAAACACCTCTCTATGTGCTGAAATTTTTGAAGCTACACTTGTTTTATCTTCCTATGCTTGTTACTTTGCTCTTCATGAACTTGTTTATTTACAAGAATCCTATGCATAGGAAGCATGTTAAACTTAAATGTGTTTTGAATTTGCCTTTTGATGCTCTCTTTTGCTTCAACTACTATTTCTTGCGAGTGCATCATTAAAACTGCTGAGCCCATCTTAATGGCTAAAAAGAAAGAACTTCTTGGGAGATAACCCATGTGTTATTTTGCTACAGTACTTTGTTTTATATTTGTGTCTTGGAAGTTGTTTACTACTGTAGCAACCTCTCCTTATCTTAGTTTTGTGTTTTGTTGTGCCAAGTAAAGTCTTTGATAGTAAAGTAAGTACTAGATTTGGATTACTGCGCAGTTCCAGATTTCTTTGCTGTCACGAATCTGGGTCTACCTCCCTGTAGAAAGCTCAGAAAGTTAAGAAAATTTACGTGCGTGATCCTCAGATATGTACGCAACTTTCATTCAATTTGGGCATTTTCATTTGAGCAAGTCTGGTTCCCTAATAAAATCCATCTTTACGGACTGTTCTGTTTTGACAGATTCTGCCTTTTATTTCGCATTGCCTCTTTTGCTATGTTGGATGAATTTCTTTGATCCATTAATGTCCGGTAGCTTTATGCAATGTCCAGAAGTGTTAAGAATGATTGTGTCACCTCTGAACATGTGAATTTTTATTATGCACTAACCCTCTAATGAGTTGTTTCGAGTTTGGTGTGGAGGAAGTTTTCAAGGATCAAGAGAGGAGTATGATGCAATATGATCAAGGAGAGTGAAAGCTCTAAGCTTGGGGATGCCCCGGTGGTTCACCCCTTCATATTATAAGAATACTCAAGCGTCTAAGCTTGGGGATGCCCAAGGCATCCCCTTCTTCATCGACAACATTATCAGGTTCCTCCCCTGAAACTATATTTTTATTCCGTCACATCTTATGCACTTTGCTTGGAGCGTCGGTTTGTTTTTTTTTGTTTTGTTTGAATAAAATGGATCCTAGCATTCACTTTATGGGAGAGAGACACGCTCCGCTGTAGCATATGGACAAGTATGTCCTTATTCATGGCGAAGTTTCATCTTCGTTAAATTGTTATATGGTTGGAATTGGAAAATGCTACATGTAGTAACTCTAAAATGTCTTGGATAATTTGATACTTGGCAATTGTTGTGCTCATGTTTAAGCTCTTGCATCATATACTTTGCACCCATTAATGAAGAAATACTTAGAGCTTGCTAATTTGGTTTGCATATTTGGTTTCTCTAGAGTCTAGATAATATCTAGTATTGAGTTTTGAACAACAAGGAAGACGGTGTAGAGTCTTATAATGTTTACAATATGTCTTTTATGTGAGTTTTGCTGCACCGTTCATCCTTGTGTTTGTTTCAAATAACCTTGCTAGCCTAAACCTTGTATCGAGAGTGAATACTTCTCATGCATCCAAAATACTTGAGCCAACCACTATGCCATTTGTGTCCACCATACCTACCTACTACATGGTATTTATCCGCCATTCCAAAGTAAATTGCTTGAGTGCTACCTTTAAAATTCCATCATTCACCTTTACAATATATAGCTCATGGGACAAATAGCTTAAAAACTATTGTGGTATTGAATATGTACTTATGCACTTTATCTCTTATTAAGTTGCTTGTTGTGCGATAACCATGCTTCGGGGACGCCATCAACTATTCTTTGTTGAATATCATGTGAGTTGCTATGCATGTCCGTCTTATCCGAAGTAAGAGAGATCTACCACCTTAATGGTTGGAGCATGCATATTGTTAGAGAAGAACATTGGGCCGCTAACTAAAGCCATGATTCATGGTGGAAGTTTCAATTTTGGACATATATCCTCAATCTCATATGAGAATAATAATTGTTGCCACATGCTTATGCATTTAAGAGGAGTCCATTATCTGTTGTCCATGTTGTCCCGGTATGGATGTCTAAGTTGAGAATAATCAAAAGCGAGAAATCCAAAATGCGAGCTTTCTCCTTAGACCTTTGTACAGGCAGCATGGAGGTACCCCATTGTGACACTTGGTTAAAACATGTGCATTGCAAAGATCCGGTAGTCCAAGCTAATTAGGACAAGGTGCGGGCACTATTAGTATACTATGCATGAGACTTGCAACTTGTAAGATATAATTTACATAACTCATATGCTTTATTACTACCGTTGACAAAATTGTTTCATGTTTTCAAAATAAAAGCTCTAGCACAAATATAGCAATCGATGCTTTCCTCTTTGAAGGACCATTCTCTTTACTTTTATGTTGAGTCGAGTTCACCTATCTCTCTCCACCTCAAGAAGCAAACACTTGTGTGAACTGTGCATTGATTCCTACATACTTGCATATTGTACTTGTTATATTACTCTATGTTGACAATTATCCATGAGATATACATGTTACAAGTTGAAAGCAACCGCTGAAACTTAATCTTCCTTTGTGTTGCTTCAATACCTTTACTTTGATTTATTGCTTTATGAGTTAACTCTTATGCAAGACTTATTAATGCTTGTCTTTAAGTTCTATTCATGAAAAGTCTTTGCTTTATGATTCACTTGTTTACTCATGTCATTACCATTGTTTTGATCGCTGCATCCACTACATATGTTTACAAATAGTATGATCAAGGTTATGATGGCATGTCACTTCAGAAATTATCTTTGTTATCGTTTTACCTGCTCGGGACGAGCGAGAACTAAGCTTAGGGATGCTTGATACGTCTCCGACGTATCGATAATTTCTTATGTTCCATGCCATATTATTGATGATACCTACATGTTTTATGCACGGTTTATGTCATATTCGTGCATTTTACGGAACTAACCTATTAACAAGATGCCGAAGTGCCGATTCTTGTTTTCTGTTGTTTTTGGTTTCGAAATCCTAGTAACGAAATATTCTCGGAATTGGACGAAATCAAGTCCCGGGGGCCTATTTTGCCACGAACCTTCCGGAAGACCGAAGAGGATACGAAGTGGGGCCACGAGGGGCTGCCACCATAGGGCGGCGCGGCCCGGCCCTTGGCCGCGCCGACTGTGGTGTGGGGCCCCCGTGTGGCCCCCACGTTGCCCTTCCGCCTACTTAAAGCCTCCGTCGTGAAACCCACGATACGAAGAACCACGATACGGAAAACCTTCCCGAGCCGCCGCCATCGCGAAGCCAAGATGCGGGGGACAGGAGTCTCTGTTCCGGCACCCTGCCGGAGCGGGGAAGTGCCCCGGAAGGCTTCTCCATCGACACCGCTTCCATCTCCACCGCCATCTTCATCACCGCTGCTCGCCCCCATGAGGAGGGAGTAGTTCTCCATCGAGGCTCGGGGCTGTACCGGTAGCTATGTGGTTCATCTCTCTCCTATGTACTTCAATACAATAATCTCATGAGCTGCCTTACATGATTGAGATTCATACGATGATGCTTGTAATCTAGATGTCACTATGCTAGTCAAGTGAGTTTTACTTATGTGATCTCCGGAGACTCCTTGTCCCACGTGTGTAAAGGTGACAGTGTGTGCACCGTGTGGGTCTCTTAGGCTATATTTCACAGAATACTTGAAGTGCTTATTTATATCTCTTTATGCTTGCAATGTGTTTTGTATCACAATTTATCTATGTGCTACTCTAGTGATGTTATTAAAGTAGTTTATTCCTCCTGCACGGTGTAATGGTGACAGTGTGTGCATCCGTGTTAGTACTTGGCATATGCTATGATCATGATCTCTTGTAGATTGTGGAGTTAATTATCATTATGATAGTATTGATGTGATCTATTCCTCCTACATAGTGTGAAGGTGACGGTGTGCATGCTTGTGTTAGTACTTGGTTTAGTCGTGTTGATCTTTCTTGCACTCTAAGGTTATTTAAATATGAACATTGAATTGTGGAGCTTGTTAACTCCGGCATTGAGGGTTCGTGTAATCCTACACAATGTGTTCATCATCCAACAAGAGAGTGTAGAGTATGCATTTATCTATTCGTTATGTGATCAATGTTGAGAGTGTCCACTAGTGAAAGTCTAATCCCTAGGCCTTGTTCCTAAATACGCTATCGCTGCTTGTTTACTTGTTTTCTTGCGTTACTACTGCTCGCGTTACTACTCGCTGCGTTACTACTTGTTTGTTTCTTGTCCTGGGCAAAGCACTTTTCCGGTGCCGTTGCTACTACTTATTCATACCACCTGTATTTCACTATCTCTTCGCCGAACTAGTGCACATATTAGGTGTGTTGGGGACACAAGAGACTTCTTGCTTTGTGGTTGCGGGGTTGCATGAGAGGGATATCTTTGACCTCTTCCTCCCTGAGTTCGATAAACCTTGGGTGATCCACTTAAGGGAAACTTGCTGCTGTTCTACAAACCTCTGCTCTTGGAGGCCCAACACTGTCTACAAGAATAGAAGCTCCCGTAGATATCACTTGGTTTTAACCACAATATCATCGATGTAGACTTCGATATTCCTTCCCATCTGCTCTCCAAGACAGGCTTGCATACACCGCTGATAGGTTGCGCCTGCGTTTTTCAACCCGAAAGTCATGACGTTGTAACAGTAAACTCCGTGCGGGGTGATGAACGCGGTCAACTCTTGGTCTTCTTTCTTGAGCTTGATCTAATTATATCCGGAGTACGCATCGAGAAAAGAGAGGCGATCACATCCTGCTGTGGAATCGACTATCTGGTCAATACGGGGCAGCGAAAAGTGGTCCTTAGGGCAATGCTTGTTGAGACTTGTGTAATCGATACACATGCGAAGAGCTGTCGTATCTTTCTTCGGCACCATGACTGGGTTGGCTACCCACTCGGCTTCCTTGAGCTCTCGAATGAATCCAGCCTTGCGGAGTCGATTAACTTCCTCGCCGATGGCTTTTCTCTTTGGTTCTGAAAATCGGCGCATTGTCTGATGTACAGGTTTGGCTTTGGGGTCAACATTAAGGGCGTGCTCAGCGAGTTCCCTGGGAATACCTGGCATGTCGGATGGTTCCCATGCAAATATTTCCCAGCGCTGACGGAGGAACTCGATGAGCGCGCTTTCCTATGCGACAGTAAGATCTGCCGAAGTATTGACTGTCTTCTTCGGGTCAGAGGGATGCACTTGCTGTTTCTTTGCCTCCTTTGCGACGTCAAATTCATCGGATCGTACGTTCCGGTTATCGGCTGGTGGCTTTGTGTGGTCTATGATAGCTTCGTGTGCGTTGAGCTCTTCCTTAGCGCCAAACTTCGAGGCGATCTTCTGGAAATCCCTATCGCAACTGTTAGAACGAGAAAATCTTCCGTGAATGGTTATTGCTGTCTCGTTATTGCCTGACATCTTCAGCTTTAGGTATGCATAATGAGGTATCGCCATAAATTTGGCAAACGCTGGTCTGCTGAGGATAGCATGATATTGCGATTCCCAATCGACTACTTCAAACTCGAGCTTCTCCTTTCTGAAGTTGATTGGTGTGCCAAAAACCACGTCCAATGATATTTTACCAAGGGGATAAGCGGGTCGGGTCGGGATGATGCCATGGAATCATGTATTAGATTCTTTTAGCATGTTAGCCGTTAGGCCCATTGCCTTCATTGTGCTGGCGAATAGCAAATTCAAGCCACTTCCTCCGTCCATGAACACCTTGCTCATGTTGTAACCTCCAATCTGCGCTTCAAGGACTAGGGCTGCGTGACCAGGCCTTGGGACGGCCTTCGGGTGATCCGCTTTGCTAAAAGATATGCTCTGGTCTGACCAATCGATATATTCGGGTGTCTCGACCATAGCGACCTCTGCGTACTTCACTTCTCTCGAAAACTTTTTGGCTTCTCTCTTCGAAAAGCTGGTTCTATGGATCATGCTAACCTGTCCACGGGATACTGGGAATACTTCGGTTGGTACGTACATGTCTCCTCCTTCTAGTATGTACGGTTCTGGTGAATAACTATAGGGTTCTGCCCTTTTTTCCTTTGGATGGGCTCTCGCTCCCGTTTTGGCCCTAAGGTCGTCGCAGAACTGACGAACCTCGTGGAACTGCCGACAGTCTTTGAGCAGATGACTGGATTTTTCAAGACTATCCTTCGGGCCGATGTAAGAATGCAAGTAACACGGTGCTTCGAGTTGCTCCGTAGCCGATAGATAAGGTGTGCGAAGACGGTTCTTGTTCGACTGCGTGTTGTGATATCCTCGTTCATACTGTCGAGGGCGGGTTGCAACTTGCTCCTCTTCTTCACGGCGTGAATCCCTTCGTCTTTTCCTTTGCTCCTCTCTGCTGCCGAAACTGCTTCGGCTGCCCTCTCCCATACTCCTAGGCAGGACTGCCAAAGCTGCTGCTGGCGTGGTATCGTCTGGAACCGAAGTTCTTGTGCTTGGCGCGCTTGAATTAGGAAGGCGAAGAAACCCTCTAGAATCGATGATGAAGTGGACACCACCAAAAAAAGTATCCATGTTACCGCGCGATTCCGTGGAGATCGGATGCGATGCCTCAGAGCGCGGCATGAACTCGAAGGACCCGCAACGAACTGAGTTTCTTGGACTTGGTGGAGTTGGTGACTCTAACACGAACGCTGCTAATGTAACTGGAACTGCCGATGACCTGCCTTGTGCCGACAAGTTTCCCACAGACGGCGCCAATTGTCGAGGGTACTCCTCGGCAATGCCCTCCGTTCGGGGCTTAGGGTTGATGGAATCCTGTAGGCTGACACGAGACATCGGTTATCAAACACGCGGGGAAAGCGATTTACCCAGATTAGGGGCCCTCGATGAGGTAAAACCCTTACGTCCTGCCTGTCTGATCTTGATTATGAAAATATCGGGTTACAATGGGGTGCCGAAGGTTTCGACTATGATCTCGTCGAGAGACTAAGTTCCGCGGGGACCTAGCTCTAGACTTATGGTGGCTATGGTTGCTAAGATTGCGTGTGTCCTCGGCAGCCCCTCTCCTGGCCCTTATATTGGGTGCCAGGTCTCAAGAGATCTGTCCGGGTACGACTAGGTTACAAAGAGTCCTAGTTCTAAACTTTCCTTTTATTCTTCGTCTTCTTGTCTTGCTCTTCAAGAATCCCGCTTGCGAACCGACGTTGTGGCCCACCTGGCTATCAGGTGTCTTCATGGGCCTCTGATTGGGCTGCAAGGGGTAGCATGATAATAGTTACCCGAAGGGCAAGATTTCCCTTAATCCCACCAACCGCAAACACCGAGCTGAAAGAGAGCCATGCCGCTTTTTGTAGCTATGGTGATGAAATCAAAGTACTCGCGAAGGACTCCGGGGATTGGTGTGTTCTACATTATTTCTTTCTCGGACTATTATTATATTGCGGATTGGTCAATCCATAGGATGAGGATGTGCAACTAAATGAATTTTCTTCGAACCTGAGAATTTGGAGTGGACTGCTGAATTTTGCATGCAGGTCATGAAAAACTCTTCTCTTGATGTGCTTAATTTTCTTTGCCCAAATTTATAGTATCATTCAATGAAAATGCTTAGTTCGGATGCCGAATGTAAAATAAGATAGAGTTCAGATCTTGTGCATTCTCTTGGTGAGAGTCATTGAACTTCATCTGTCCAGATTGTTACCTAAAAGTTTCCTGCTCAATACTTAGATTGTATAAGCTGTTTTGCCTTTGTTCTATGAAATATAATACGTCTTCCACAGAGCTTATTCTAGAAAAAAAATTACCAAGATTGTTATTTATAATGCTAGATTTCTATCTTGGAATGAACATACACTGAAATTGTGCAACACATTTTTTTTTTAAGCTTGCAACACGTTTTTTGTCAATGGGAAAGAGCAGAGATCCATAGCCAAGTATATTGAGAAAGCAAGTGTGCTCGCTGCAGCTCTATTCGTTGGACCACGCGTCGATGTGTAGTTGGCTCGGTGAGGAAGGAAAATAAATGACCACGCACGGATATTTTCCTAGTACAAGTATTAGTAATTTTCTTTATCATGACAGCGCGTTATGAGTAGCTGCTTCTATTTCAAAACGAAGCGAGGTGGGTGTACTACACTAGGCCGGGTGTGTTAGCGAGAAACGAGACGAGAGGAAAGATTAGACCGGGTGTGTTATTAGCAGAAATGGACGAGAGGAAAGATTATGCCCGAAGGAAAGAAAGGTCATTACCACCGGCGGAGCTATGGGCAAGGTCGAGGAGGGGCACCCCCACCCCCCCCCATACTTTGCATTATTTCTGAAGGAAATTTTTTAGGGACCTAAATTCTGGGCTAGCTCCGCCACTGGTCATTACAATACAACCAAATTGTTGGAGAGCCTTGCGCATGAATTAAACCCCATTAAGGTTCGAAACTCGGTTTATTTTGCTTTTGAGGACGAGGTGATTGATTATCGCCACTGAATTAATCGTTGGAACCCGATTAAGATTGTCGTGATCACAAATTGGGAGTCCCCTTGGTCTCCAAGCATCGGCCATCGATGAATTCGGGTAGCATCGACGTGGTTAGCACCGGCGCGCGATCATGACAGCAGCAGCTGCGCCATGGTAGATTTATTGTAGCTCCGAAGTGTCTATATCAGTGTCGCCACACCCATCCGTCTCTCCCACGCACCCAGTTCAGTTTAGCAGTTCCAGCAGCTCCGATCTCAACTTCTAGCTAGCGCGCCAACACACACTCGCTCGCCGGCAATGGCTGCCCAGCAGGCAACAGGCTCGTTCACTACTCCAGAGGAACTGACCTACCACATCTTGACGATGATGCGTGCTATGTACCTTTTCGTCGGCTTCGTGCCTGGATCTACGGGTTTGTCCGCCGCTTCATCCGCAGGCTGCGCTACCGCATCAGGATCGGCAACCGGCCGATCCGCGTCGGCGCACTCGCCTGGGAGTACATGATTGGCCGCCTGGCTGCTCCCATGGCCCGCAGACGCGCTCCAGTCTGAGGTACGTCTACTGCTGCTTACCATCTCACGTGTGTCTCTCCCTTAATTGCGGCGCCCTTAATTGCCATGCGTCCCATCTCGCTCATCCCATTCACAAATGTCAACTGGTTTCGCAGGCCGCGCCCGCCGACTTCCTCTCCTCCGCCGCCGGCTACTACTACTGGAGTACATCTACTACTAGCGGTCCTACCACCGGTGCCGTCACCGCGTCTCCGCCGCCGGCTACTACTACTGGTGTACATCTACTACTACCGGTCCTAACCACCGCCGCCGTCACCGCGGCGTCACCGCCGACTACACTCCGCCGACTACTAGCATATATTTGACTTTGTACATAGTATAGGTGCAAATATACTTCCCAAACTATACATGCAAAATACGCGCGTGAGCGTACTATACTACGTGTTGAATACTCCCTCCGTTCTGAATTATAACACGTCCGATTTGCGTTACGCAATTTTTACTCGCTTGCACGGACATGCCCCCGTCGTCGCCCATGCCCGGCGCCGATCCCCTTCCGCCTCTGTATCGCCCCGAGCAGGTGCTTCTGCCCTCGCCTGAAGCAGTCGTTGGCGAACTCCCACCTGTCGATCCCGACCTTCCGGAGAGAAGGTGGAGAGAGACGCACGTAGGTGTTGAGCTGCCGGACGAAGGAGGCGAAGTTGCTGTGCTTGAAATTCCTGGGGAGGAGGTCGCGCTCGAACTCGGCGCGCCGCCACACCACGAACGCCGTGCCGGACTCGTTCCAGGAGATGGTGTCGTCCGTCCCGGGGTAGTCGACCATCGCGTACGTCTTAATGAGGAACGGCGGCGCCGCCGGCGACGCCATTGAGCACCTAGCAGTCGGTTGGGTAGGAGTTCTCGCCAGAGGAGGAGATGATGGGAGGATGCGGTTTACAAGGAAGGAATGGTCGAGAAATGGGGATTTCGTGACGGGGTAGGTTTTGGATGGGGGCGAGAAGCATCCAGCTGGTTCTGGAAGGTTCCGAGACTTTCTCTACTCGGCCCCACGTGGTGCTCTTTCTGGAGACGGGCTGAGCTGTGGCTTTGGAGAAGACGGGCTGAGATAGAGCCTTGCAGCAGCCCAGTTAAGTTAGTTTATGGGAAAATTAATTAGTGAGCGGTCGCTTGTTTGTGCTAGAGAAAGACCGCTTGGATGACTTGCGTCAGTGCACGGTAGTGCTGTAGAAGAAGCAGGAAAGAAGAAGAAGTTGGACAGAAAGTACAATTGGAGGTAACAAGTGTGCTGTTTTCACACAAAAGCATTATTATGGAGTTAATGCCCGCCTCAATGTTGCTGCGAAGTCCATGGGGCAGGGGGGAGGGGATACAGATCAGGTGACATGCACCCGTGTGACATGCGGCCTAAATCTAAATCTGAACATTGCGAAAAAATCTGAAAAAAATCATGCATGTTCACAGCACATATTAAGATAACCCCTAAAAATTTCAGATCAAAATTCGAAACATACATCGAGAAACAAAAAAGAGAAATCTGTCATGAATAGTTCCCGAATTCAAATCTGAGTTTCTCCGTAGACTATTCACATCTGAGTTTCTCTTTTTTGTTTCTCGAAGTATGTTTCGAATTTTGATCTGAAATTTTTAGAGGTTATCTTAATATGTGCTGTGAACATGCATAATTTTTTTTTCAGATTTTTTCGCAATATTTAAATTTGGATTTAGGCCGCATGTCACACGGTGACATGCAAAAGGTGCATGTCACCTGATCTGTGTCTGGGGGGGGGGGGGTGGACTGAGCCGTGGTATGCAGATGTATGAGAAGGTGAATTCGTTGCGATGACTTAGACCAATACTATCTTTGTCAGGGCGGTGTCACCGAATCACGATGAAGTGACAACCCTATGAGGTGGGATCGGGGCTCGACAAGGTGTTGGTGATGACCTGGCTCCATCCAGGTGGCGGGGTTTATTGGCCCATACAATGTGGCATGCAAGGAGCTGCTATGTCTTGTATGAGGGGGTGGCGGCTTTGGGTGCTTGTGCAGAGAAACGAAACAAACAAAAACCAAATGTGATAACCTTATCGATCCCTCTAGCATATTTGTACTCCTTTCTTGGGATTACATATTCCTGCTATCTCATTTTTTTTTGAGATATGTCTTCCTCTCCTAAAATTAGGTATGCTCATTTTGTTTAAGCGGGCCAGATCCTAGCAACAACGAGCATTCACTCTCCTCTCCTGAAATTACATTGCTCACTTTGTTTAAGCAGGCTAGATCCTAGCAACAACCTCGAACATCCACTCTCATTATTGTTTCTTGTCCAAGCCCTTGCTCGTTACTTAGTGAAGATAGATATATTTTCTCCCTCTCTTCATAGTATATATCTACAACTGCTCCTTGCCGGAAAGATTTCTCTCTCCGTTTTGAGAAGATGGAAGAGAGGGCTGAAGAGAGAGAATATGTTAATCCTACCACTCATAGTTCAACTTTCAGTAAATCCTCCCTCGCAAAAAATCTTTTAGTAAATTATATACCTATACCTTCCGGGCAACAAAGCAGAGGGATACGAACAGAGGGATGTGGGAGATATTCTCATAAAGTGCACATTGATTTCATGTGTAAGTCTTGTATCTATTAAAGAAAAGCTAGTGTTATTTATTTAGTGGTAGCACAAATCCTATACTTCTTCCTTGAAATGATTCCAATGTGAATCTTTTTCAACGACCTAGTGATCTTACCTTCTTCGAGCCCAAGTTTCGGAAGTTGCTTTGGCAAACCTAACATGGAATAAATACTTAGGGGTCTTGGCAAATCTCTATTAACTTTATATGAATTGGGATAGCTGAAAATTAGTGTGACAGTGCCATTTAATTAGAAAGACGTGGTTTATTTTTGACTTTACCTTCCGAGATAATACGTATATTGAGGATACTCAAAATCGTTTTCTAGGAAGCATTGGTCGTACTTTTTTTAGTAGGATTGAGCCTCTATTGCTAAGCTCAATATTATCAGGGAAAAATCATTATTATGAGCTGAAATTCATGTAAATGAACTTCTCATATCGTGTTATGCAAGATAAGAACTGATCTTTCTGAATAAAACGGTGAATGTTGGGCGATGGCCCTAGAGGGTGGTGACGGTGGGCCTTGCAAGACGCAATGGGGCGGCTGGAAGTTAGGGCATCTCCAACCGGGCGACCCAAACGGACGCGCTGGGCCGTCCGGTTTGGGCCGTTTGGGTGGCCGAGCGGACACGTGGACAGCGTCCCGCGTGTCCGTTTGGGTCGCACACTGCGCCCGACGCGGCGACCCAAAAAGACGCCACGTGGTTCGTCTTCAACGCGTGGCTCTGCGCCATGGCAGGCCTCGATGGGACATCAATGGCGGGCGGGAGAACGCGCGGAAAAGTTCCCGCGCGCACCAATGTTCCCGCGCGCGCGAAAAGCCCTTTGGCGCGCGCTCGCGCCCAAGTCTCCCGCCAGGCCGCCGGCTATAAAAGACGGCGGCGGCCAGAGACCGCACCACACCCTCTCCGCCGTCCTCTCCCCCTCCACCTTCTCTGGCGCCATGCCGCGCACCCTGCATTCCACGTGGGCCAAGCTCTCCCTCGCCGCCCGGGCTAGGTTCCCGCGGACGGACGAGGAGGAGCGCGCGGACGCGCAGTGGGTCGCCGACGACGACGCGCTCCGCGTCGCTGTTGAGGCAGCAGCGAAGAAGGAAGCGGACGCGGAGATGGTGGAGGCGGCCGCGGACGGTTGGCACGAGACCGCGGACGGCTGGTACGAGGCCGCGGCCGCCGCGGAGGAGGAGCCCG
Organism: Lolium rigidum; assembly: GCF_022539505.1. Lineage (NCBI taxonomy): Eukaryota > Viridiplantae > Streptophyta > Magnoliopsida > Poales > Poaceae > Lolium > Lolium rigidum. The sequence goes on along the minus strand of NC_061514.1, from coordinate 93,236,917 downwards.
TTGTAATAACCCAGAACCTAGGAACAACGAAGGGTAGATTTAGAAATGGGATGTGCATTTCATCGCAAAACGGGGGAAATTTTCGCGCCTTATTGCAACTAAACCTAAGAGGGATCGAGATTCTCTCTCATCTTGCACTTAGGGTTAGGCAATGTGAGTTAGGGAAATTTCGACATGATCTCTTTTGTATCTTGTTGATTTGGGGAATTGATTTCATTTGACAAGTGTTAATACATTTAACAATAAGCATTGAACAATATAAAATAGAACTCATCATTCAAACACAATTTATAAATTCAAATGACTTTGAATTTCAAACTGAATATTAAATACAATATTTAATTCAGAATGTAAACATTACATAGATCAAAAGCTCATGAACAAAAACTTGAGCTTTATTGATATCAACACAGATTACAAAGTCTTTACAATATTCTTGATACAAGAATTGATAAATAATAAACAGAAATGAAAATAAAGATTACAATTTGCTCCTATAACAAAAACCTAAACTAAATGCTTGAAGAACATATTACGGTCATATTCAACTTCAAAACACGCAAAACGAGATCACAAACACTAGCCAGAATATAAGTGTTAGCTTAAGATTCGGTTTAGACGGTTAGCAAGTGACACAATCTTCGGTTTGGACGGAACCAAGTCACGGCACACTTGTGCTTGTCCAAAACCGAGGACGAGCACAAGATAGGATCGAGCGGCAGACCAAAGGCGAGCAGGCTGCGGGGGCTCAAGTTTCAGCATATGAGAGCACACGGCTCAAGTGTCTTGGGCAGACAACAACAAGGCAATGCAAGGGGTGAGTCATAAAGTGACCGGGCTTGTGTGTCATGGCCGGGGAAGTAGTAGAGACCATATAAATAGCACACAAACCCTAGAACCAGTGCACAGTCGACCAGATAAGATCACCAGGTAAGGGTGAAGCAAAAACAAGCATAGTTCATCTGTTCTTGAGCAAGAACAGAACCAGCACACAACTCCTCAAGCCACCAGAGATCATGGTGACCTAGAAGATCATCCAAGCTCTGGAGGTGAAGGGCTGTGAACAAACCCAAGTCCGCATCAACAAAGCATTACTTTCTAGGAGTCTGGAACAAGGTATACCTAGTTCCTGGAAAAGATCCAATGGATCTAATCCATCATATGCATAAGCATGGGATGAGCGAGATGCTCATATGGGTAAATCATCACTTGGTTTTCACCAAGGATTACTGCCGATCAAAAGCCACTAAGACAGAAACCATCCGGATACAAATCGGGTGCACGAAGCTAGACGAGCGTGCACGGATGCACACTAACAAGATCACATGCACGAGATAGCACCGAGTAGATAGCATAGATTAGCAGCTAAGACTACACAGAAGATCCTAAGCAAGCAACCATCGAAACCCTAGATTTCTTCACGAGGCAAGCATATTGGCATTCATACTTACTATGATCCCCTAATATGCAAGCAAAGTTGAGTAGCCAACAAGATCCAACCACTAGGTGAGCAACCGGTCGAGTAGCAAGGCTACGAGGTCACATCACACTTAGCACCAAATAAGAGCAAGCCAAATAGACCACATCACTATCCAGAAATGGATTCGAGTTTAATTGCTTGTAAAAGAATCATGAACAGCAAACTCATATACAAGCAAGACATTTAAATCATCACTGCATAAGCGAGTTCATCATAATTAAGTAATCTAAGCATGAATTTATCACGGATCCATGCTAAGCATGACAACGACATACTTGTTAAGCAATACAACTTAATTCATAGCCACTAGAGCAAGTAAGCAACGACACGGTGATGCTTGAGCATCGGCATCACCAAATAAGTGAACCATATAACCACAGTGTTAGCCGGTAAGCAATCACTGACAAACAATTGATCAAATTGATCAATCATAGCAAGCCAAGCTACACAGAGAGTTTTGCCAACAAGCAAGAAATGATCCAATGGATCATTAGGTTGCGAAATTAATACTTGAATCATATCACGGGCACTCGGCACACACACAAGTGTCACGGATGCATCACAAGTACACCTAGACAAGCAAGCATGATAGTCCGAGTAAGCAAAAGCAAGTCATAACCAAGCATAGCATGGAATAGATAGCTTTTGAGCAAGCACGATAGAGCATGGCAAGTACGAGCATGCTAGGAGCAGCGAGAAAAGTAAGCACGAGCATAGATAGCAAGCAAATCGACATGTGCCGGTACCGACAAGCTGGTAATCGACCATGGGCTTGCGATGAACCGAAGCACGATAAGATTGCGCGGCAGTAGTATGACTCTAGATGATCACAAGACCACCAAAGAGCAACGGATCATGAGGAGGAAGAAGAACGGTGGCAAGGGAGGCGCACGAGAAGAGAAGGAGGAGGAGCGAGAGGACCTTACCCGCGCACGGAGGCGAGAAGCTATGGCATGGCGAGGCGGTGCCCGCGCGGCCATAGCGGCGCAAAGCCGGGGAAGTCGCCGGCGTTACGCCGACGAACACCACCACGAGCGGCACGGCATGGAGACGACGGCACGGGCGGCGCAGCGCACCCGCGCCGGGTCGGTCTCGGGGCGCACACGTCGACGACGAGGGCGAGAGCTCGTCGGAGAATCACCGGATCGCCCATGGCGATTCTCCGAGAGATCCGGACCGAGGCGATTCGCCGGGGAGAGGACGAGAGGAGAGAAACGGCTCGGACGGATCGATAGATCTGCTCGAGGCGGTTCTAGATCGGTAGGTGACCACGGCGGAGGAGGCCGGTGATGGCCGGAGCGGGGCGGCGGCCATGGCGGCGACGCCATCGCCTCGGGGTCGCCGGAGATTAGGGTTAGACGAGTGAGAAGAGGGCCGAGTGAGAGTGAGAGTGGTGGGCCGCTTCGGCGCCACCAAACCCAAAGGGGGCCGGCCCTAATTGGGCCGTCCCTGGGTTAGTCTATTGGGCTGGGCCCAATATAAGTCCAAGGGGTAATTTGGTCTTTTTCTAATTAATAAAAGATCAAAACTTTACCAAATTTTAATAAATCATAAACAACTCTAAAAATCCAATAAAAATTGGATTTATGAATGAAAAATAAATCTTAACCAGAATAAAATATGAAATGGAATTTATGAAACAAATTCAAAATTATGAATTTTCAGAATTTAAATAATCACTTGGAATTTTCAATTATTATTTCCTTGTATTTAAAATTCAAGGAAAAATCTCAAATAAGTTCAAAAACTTATTTTCGAACATTTCAAAATGAGATTCTATTATTCCAAGTCATTTCTTTTGAACAAGAGAATTTTTCCAGAAAACTACTATATTCCCTTTTATTCCAAAAAACTATAGAGGTAACTTTATAATTTCAAATTATCTTGGAATGACTAAGGTAATTACCAAGTAAAATCATGTTACTTTGGATTGTTGTACTTTGTGTGAATTACAATGATTAATACTTTTAAATCAATTGTAAATTACCGTCAAAGACATAAATCTTAAATACAACCCTAAATTGTAATAACTCAATGGGGTAAAGGGATTCAACATAAAATAATACATCCATGATTGCATTATTTGGATTTTTATAACATTGTCCTTACTGGACAATGATGCTTCTTACGGAACCCGAGGTCCGGGTTCCATCAACCGCATTGAACTGCACTATCTCGCAGTCCACAGGCAAGTTCACCCTTGCTCATGTCAACTTGATTATTTTTACTACTTTTAATGCAAAGCTATATACTTATCATTCCTGCATCGCAAATGAAATGTTAATTTCCAACTATGAATATGACTATGTGGCTGGCAATGGAACCATGGTATGTGTTGATATGGTGGAGGTTCCATTGCAATGGGTTATATCACCCTAGGATTAAATTACCAATGCCGTCCGGTGATTCTAGCGCCGTACAAATCGCGTTGACCATGAGATCTATAATGGCTGCGGGGAAGCCGGTCGTATCTTTTCCCTTACGCACGCCAACGGATTGGTAGAGCCGGCGGGGTGCTTGGAGCACTCGCCGTAGGTTGGGATAGCCTTTTAAATCCCCATCCATTAGTGATGATGGCTCTACGATCTATGAAGGATTGTCCAAAGTACACCATGAGTAAAGCCGTATTATCGGGGGAAGTCTCCTGGAGGTGTGCGGGTGGACAAAAGGGTGGGTTTGCAGTCGCGGAGAAGGCGGTGTGGGCTTGGATCTTTATACCTGGCCTCACACCAAAGGAAGTGTGAACGGGGGCAAGTCCTCGCGGATGGCAAAAAGGGTGAGATCTCTTGTGGGAAAAGTAACGCACCTCCGCGAGTGTATTAAATTGTGGTCGTCACTCCTTGTTCGGGAAGGGAGCTGCGAACGCGACGAGGAAAGGAACTCCACGAAGTTACGGTCAACCTGTGAAGACCGACGGGCATAGTTTTCATAATAAAAGCAACCTTTTGAAGAAATGTTTTCAAAACATGCATTGACCTGCGATTTCTCGATCAATGGTCGTAGCTAGTGCATCAAACACCTTTTATTCTTTTAGAACTTGCGAGTACCTCTGTACTCACTTTCTTTCGACACCCTTGCTAGACTGTGATCCCGAAGTGGAGGCTATCAACGATGGGGCACCGGAAGGAAGCTACGAGCTGGTCTACGAAGAACTCGATCTTACGGCGGAGTGGAAGGCGTAGACTATGGGATAGTCTACGGACCGGATGACACGGAGGTGGAGGAGTAGTGACATACCTTAGTATCATAGAGCCGAGCAACGTAGAACTTACCTAAATAAGTTGTTGAGCTCTTTTCATCTTTAGTATAATTTGTAATGGTACTTTAGTAGTCTCTTAGGGTGTTCTCATAGGACCTGTGAGGATACCAACTTGTAAGACAATGTTTGTAATAAAGTATGAAGTGTTATGACCTGCAATGTTTACGTTGTACCACTGCGAGGGATATGGCAATTGTGAGGAAGCCCCTTCACAAAGATCATATCAACGACTTGTATACTACAACATGCGGTGGTATCTTTGGGTCACCGCAGTCGGTATCGAAGCAAATGTTGCGACCTTAGGTTGGAAAAACCTAGTATAGGGAAGAAACCTGTAGGAGCCTAGTAGAAATAGTAAAGGATTCTCTAGAAATATGGTGGTTATTCACTTGAGAATAGCAAAACCATATATTTTAGTGCGATAATTCTTTATTATAGCTATTATGATGCATTATCACTACTAATATTCTGTTTTTGTATACAGCCATAATGGCGAACACTTTTCCCAAGAGGACTTTGAGGAAAGTTGAGGGTTGGCTCGGTGATTATGATGGACCAATAACGGCTCTCCTGTGTGGGATGCTTGAAGGAACTTCATTGCGATCCACGGATACACGTTATCAAGTATACTTACTATGATGGGGAAATCCTAGCCAAGTGCGAGTATCGGTCCAACTACGGAAAAGCTGGCGATGAGTCGTATAATGCCATACGGAGAAGCCAAAACTATCACCACGGCCTACCATATGGGCCTATTCAAGGCAATCCTTGAGATAAGGCAGCACAAGTCGATAGAACTCCTATGTTCGAGTTTTCTCATATACCTCATGCCGAGGAAGATGAGGATCCCACTCTTAATCATTTGGTGTTAGCCCACGAAGTCCTGAAGGCTGCGGCACGGCACATGGATAGGCTGTAAGTCTTTATTGACCACGATGTATCTTTTACACATGAAGATGAGAGGTGAGATTGACCACATGCTAGCTGAGTTCACGGACCACTGATAAAGTCCAAACTCGGATGCATGACTTGAGGGCACAACCACAACATACTACACCTTTCTTTAACCCGGACGGTGATGTAGATTTGAGTGACCGGTGGTTCAAGAGAAATCTACCTACAAGAGACCCACTTACACCTAATTTTGTTCCGCACTATCCACATGTGTCGGCATCATATGATGCTTGGATATGGGGGAGACCACTCATGGAACATAAATTGCTCGGAGTCACCGATTGAAAACTCGACGGGTTGGCGTTTCGGGGAACCTTTCGGTGATGAGGAGGAGCCAATTCCATGTGAAACCGGAGATGAGAGTGATGCGGTTAACCCAAATGTTAACCAACACTACGAGCGAGGAAGAGAAAGGTGCTGATTCCATTTCTTTAGATTTGGAGATGGGCATATCTAAACCATCGCGATACGAAGTAGGTGAGAGTTACGGAACCAAGAAAAAGAAGAAGAAGAAGATGAGGGGTCAAGTGAATAGGAATCCTCCATGGATGGCTGGAGAAGAGGCACTTGTATTCCACGGGGATATGTATGAGTCTTTATCTAGTTACTTTGGAATGACGGATCTGCTGTCTCGGCACTTCGTCAGATTCGGATTACATACCTACTTGGAAGGACCTTTGTTCCGGACGGTGTTCGGAAGACTAGTCGGCTATCTTGGTTGGACCCCGGGGATGTACGCGGAGGCGAATGAAGACGATGAGGAGTAGAGCTCCAAGGAAGAATAAAGTAATCTAGGTGGTATTGTAATAGAACGTATTTTAAATTTCCGTTGGCTTGGGCTTGGAGCCAAATAAGTGGTTTATATATACCACATGTAATATAAGTTTGTGAGTGTGTTATGTATTATACGGTGTATATACATAATAAATGTTTGTTTTGGAATTGCTTCTTGATTTCATTGTGTGACTAGTGCTTGGGCAATGAGTTGAGCTCGAGAAAACATTCGCATGGTGTAATTATGAGTACTCGCTCTTTGTTTCGGGACTAGGGGGAAATGGCGTTAGTAGAAACCGAAGAGGCTCGCGAGAGAGCGGGAAGAAAGAGAAAAAGAGGAGGCGGATGCGGCGGCTAGAGCGAGAAAACGCACCACCACCACCACACCCAATGTTGCACCCGGACTTCCAACGGTATATGAGGTCCATGGAGGAAGACGGAAGGCGTTACCGGGAAAGTCGGAGCAAGAATATGCGGGATTTCTTTACCCATGTCATCAATGAGAGGGGTAATGAAGGCAAGGGAGTAACACTATCGGACTTCCAAAATGCAAGACCACTACCATTCACATCAGCTCCGAGAACCAATGGACGGCGAAGATTGGCTTATGGATGCTGAACGGAAATTGAAGACCGTTGGTTGCAACGATGAGGAGAAGATCGGATATACCACTTATCCGTTGTCGGGACCCAGCGGCATCATGGTGGGAGAACCTTGTAGCGAGTACACCCTCCGGATAAGGTATTCACCTGGGAGGAGTTTAAGAAGAAGTTTCGGGATGCTCATGTTCCGGACGGCGTGGTGGAGGCGAAGAAGAGGAGTTTGAAGAAGCGAGACAGAATCTTGCACCAATCATGCGGTATGTTCGGGATTTCAATAGGTTATCCGGATATGCACACGAAGATGTAGATACGAGAGGAAAAGCGGAAGAAGCGGTTCATGAAAGGCATGAATCCATACATGAAGATGCAAGCGAGGTTGGCAAGAAGCGCCGAATTCCGAGGAGCGATTGACTCGGCAATCACTTTCGAGGATGACTACGGGCAAGTCCGGGAGGACGGGGAGGAAGAGGGCTCGTATAGAACCAAGGAAGTACCCAATCGGTAAACCAACACACGATCGAAGTTTCAAACCTCGATACGGACCTACTACGGTAATCAATATAACCGAGGAGGTCGAGTCGGAATCCAATCGGTCAAATCATCCGCAACAATTGTGGCCTAAAGGGTCATTTGCGGAAGGATTGTCGAAAACCCGAAATCATTTGCTATGGTTGTGGGAAGGAAGGACACATTAAGCGGAGTGTCCAAACAAGTCGTCTTGGAGTGGACGAGCTGCGGAGGACGAGGTGGCAACAACAACAATAACAACAACAATAACAACAACCGCAACTACAACAACAACAACAATAAGAGGGGAAAGCCTTATGGAAAGCTGAATTGCACATCTTTGGAACAAGCGGAAGAATCGGATCAAACGAGTTTTAGGTACGCTAAGCATTCTTACTCATCCTGGCAAAGTAATATTTGATACTGGAGCAACCACATCATTTCTTGCATTGGAGTTTGTGGAAAAATTCGGGCTTAGATGTTCTAAGTTAGAAACCCCTATAACTGTCCTATCCGCGGGGGGAACGATCTTAGTGACCCACGTGAAAGAAGCACAAGTCCTAACCATATGTGATTGTGTGTATTTCGCGGACCTATTAATCATACCCATGAAGGACATATCAGTCATCTTAGGGATGGATTGGTTGACCGAAAATGGAGCGGTGATTACCTGTGGAGACAAAACAGTATCACTTCGCGACTCCATCGGAGGTAGAATTGTGTTCCAAGGAGATAAGTACGGTGAATTAGAGATTGGATTGGAACTCAACGGCTGAAGGAAGTGAGAATTGAAGATATTCCTGTAGTGAATGAATTTAAGGATGTATTTCCTAATGAACTACGGGGATGCCACTCGATAGAGAGATAGAATTCACAATCGACACGATTCCGGGCACATCACCAATAGCACAACCACCATATAAGATGGGGCCAAAGGAGTTAGTGGAACTGAAAGCTCAGATAGATGAGCTGGAACAGAAGGGATTTATTCAAGAAAGTGTGTCACCATGGGGTACACCGAGTTATTTTTGTGGATAAAAGAGATGGAGGAAAGAGAATGTGTGGAGATTATAGAAATTTGAACAATGTAACGATCAAGAACAAGTATCCTTTACCTAGAATTCAAGATCTTTTTGATCAAGTTCAAGGAGCGAGAGTCTTCTCGAAGATAGATTTAAGGTCGGGATACCATCAAATCAAGATCAAGAAGGAAGATGTACCAAAAACGAGCATTCGTATCAAGGTATGGACACCATGAATACTTGGTTGTACCATTTGGACTAACAAATGCACCAGCAATTTTCATGAATTTGATGAACAAGATATTCATGAAGTACTTGGACAAGTTTGTGATAGTGTTCATAGATGATATTCTAATCTATTCCAAAGATAAAGAAGAACATGCCAAGCATTTGAAGATAGTTACGCAAACTTTGAGAGAACATCGGCTATATGCGAAGTTCGGCAAGTGCAAATTTTGGTTAGATAGTGTTGAATTTCTTGGACATGTCATAACCAAAGAAGGCATAGCGGTGAATCCAAGTAAGGTTCGAGTCCGTATTGGAATGGAAATCACCTAAAAATGCTAAGGAGATACGAGGATTTCTTGGTATGGCGAGGCTATTATCGGAGATTCATAGAGGGATTTTCGAAGATTGCGGGACCAATGACCAAGTTACTCAAGAAAAATACTCCATTTGTGTGGACGGATGAGTGTGAAGCCGGTTTCAAACACTCAAAGATAAGTTAACCACGGCTACTGTGTTAGCGGTTCTGAACCGGGAAAGGATTACACGGTGTATTGTGATGCTTCCAAGAATGGACTTGGATGTGTTCTAATGCAAGATCGGAAGGTAATAGCTTATGGATCAAGACGGTTGAAACCACATGAACACAACTACCCGGTACATGATCTCGAGTTAGCGGCGGTGGTGTATGCTTTGAAGAGTTGGAGACAATTTCTATATGGATCTAAATGTGAGTTATACAACGATCACAAAAGTTTGAAGTATTTCTTCACCCGGAAAGAATTAAACATGAGACGAGAAGAGATGGTTGGAGTTGATTAAGGATTACGACCTTAAGATCAACTATACCCCAGGCAAGGCTAATGTAGTAGCAGATGCCTTAAGCAGAAAAAGTACGGAGAATCAACCTACGGAATGGGAGATTCCAAAGGAACTTCGGAAGGAGTTAGAAGATGCTCAGATCTTGTTTATTCAAGGTGATGCCAAAGGAAGTATAGCAACCATGAGGATTATGGATGAAATGTACTCGGATTTGAAATATGAGATTATCCGAAAGCAAGCGGATGATTTGTTCATTCAAGAGGAAATCAAGAGGATTGGCGAAGGAAGACCATCGGAATTCCATCTAGGGGATTTTGATTCATTATATTTCCAGAAAAGGATCTGTGTACCGGATGATCCAGAAGTGAAGTCAATCATATTAAAAGAAGCACATGAAACCCCTTATTCCATACATCCGGGAAGTACCAAGATGTATATGGATTTGAAGGAGATGTTACGGTGGAACAACATGAAAAGAGAAATAGCACAATATGTCTCGGAATGTCATACATGTCAACGAGTGAAGGCGGAACATCAGAGTCTGCGGGATTACTCAAACCACTAAAGATACCGGAATGGAAATGGGATGAAATCGGAATGGATTTTGTCAACTGGTTTACCAATGACTAATAAGAGGAAGGATATGATATGGGTAATAGTGGATAGACTTACCAAGAGCGCTCATTTCATAGCCGTAAACACAAAAGATACTTGCGAGAAAAGCTTGTGGATATTTATGTGAAGGAAATTGTGAGTAAACATGGAGTACCAAAGAAGATAGTCTCGGATAGAGGTTCGATTTTCACATCAGCATTACGGAAACAACTACAAGAATCTTTGGGATCCAAGTTGGATTTCGGTACTGACATATCATCCACAAGCCGGAGGACAAACCGAAAGAACCAATCGGATACTTGAGGACATGCTTAGAGCTTGTGCTACGAACTTTGGAGGCTCATGGGAGGATCATTTACCTTTAGCGGAGTTCTCATATAACAATAGTTATCGAGTAGCATTCGAGATGGCACCGTACGAAGCATTGTACGGAAGGAAGTGTAGATCACCAATTTGTTGGTTTGAAACCGGAGAAAACAAGGAATTTACACCGGATTACATCAAAGAAAGACAAGACGTCATCGAGGTGATCCGGGATAGACTCAAGATAGCTCAGAGTCGTCAGAAGAGTTACGCCGACTTAAAGAGAAGAGATTGGGAACCGAAAGTGGGAGACATGGTTTATTTAAAGGTTAGCCCAATGAAAGGACTTAAGAGGTTCGGAGTGAAAGGAAAGTTAAGTCCTCGATATATTGGACCATTTAAGATACTCGGTCCAGAATCGAGGAACATCCTTTGAGTTGGAATTACCGGCACAACTAAGTCAAGTTCATAATGTATTTCATGTTTCACAACTCAGAAAATGTTTGAAGGCACCGGATGATCCTATCACATATGAAGAAATAGAATTGCAATCTGACCTAACTTATGTGGAAAGGCCTGAAAAGATCTTAGAAGTACAATGGAAGAAATTAAGAAACAGAGCAATCAAATACGCAAAGTGCAATGGCAACATCATCTCGAGCGAGAAGCTACTTGGGAGACGAGAAGAAGAACTCGGGAAGTCTTACCCAGAGATGTTCGGGTACCAATCTTAACTTCGGGACGAAGTTTTACGTTAAGGGGAGAGGCTGTAATAACCCAGAACCTAGGAACAACGAAGGGTAGATTTAGAAATGGGATGTGCATTTCATCGCAAAACGGGGGAAATTTTCGCGCCTTATTGCAACTAAACCTAAGAGGGATCGAGATTCTCTCTCATCTTGCACTTAGGGTTAGGCAATGTGAGTTAGGGAAATTTCGACATGATCTCTTTTGTATCTTGTTGATTTGGGGAATTGATTTCATTTGACAAGTGTTAATACATTTAACAATAAGCATTGAACAATATAAAATAGAACTCATCATTCAAACACAATTTATAAATTCAAATGACTTTGAATTTCAAACTGAATATTAAATACAATATTTAATTCGGAATGTAAACATTACATAGATCAAAAGCTCATGAACAAAAACTTGAGCTTTATTGATATCAACACAGATTACAAAGTCTTTACAATATTCTTGATACAAGAATTGATAAATAATAAACAGAAATGAAAATAAAGATTACAATTTGCTCCTATAACAAAAACCTAAACTAAATGCTTGAAGAACATATTACGGTCATATTCAACTTCAAAACACACAAAACGGATCACAAACACTAGCCAGAATATAAGTGTTAGCTCAAGATTCGGTTTAGACGGTTAGCAAGTGACACAATCTTCGGTTTGGACAGAACCAAGTCACGACACACTTGTGCTTGTCCAAAACCGGGGACGACACAAGATAGGATCGACGACGAGACCAAAGGCGAGCGAGTTGCAGGGGGCTCAAGTTTCGGCATATGAGAGCACACAGCTCAAGTGTGCTTGGGCAGCAACGACAAGGCAATGCAAGGGGTGAGTCATAAAGTGACCGGGCTTGTGTGTCATGGCCGGGGAAGTAGTAGAGACCATATAAATAGCACACAAACCCTAGAACCGGTGCACGGTCGACCGAGATAAGATCACCGAGGTAAGGGTGAAGCAAAAACAAGCATAGTTCATCTGTTCTTGAGCAAGAACGAGAACCAGCACACAACTCCTCAAGCCACCGGAGATCATGGTGACCTAGAAGATCATCCAAGCTCCGGAGGTGAAGGAGCTGTGAACAAACCCAAGTACTGCATCAACAAAGCATTACTTTCTAGGAAGCTGGAACAAGGTATACCTAGTTCTGGAAAAGATCCAATGGATCTAATCCATCATATGCATAAGCATGGGATGAGCGAGATGCTCATATGGGTAAATCATCACTTGGTTTTCACCAAGGATTACTTGCCGATCAAAAGCCACTAAGACGAAAACCATCCGGATACAAATCAGGTGCACGAAGCTAGACGGCATGCACGGATGCACACTAACAAGATCACATGCACGAGATAGCACCGGTAGATAGCATAGATTAGCAGCTAAGACTACACGAGAAGATCCTAAGCAAGCAACCATCGAAACCCTAGATTTCTTCACGGGCAAGCATATTGGCATTCATACTTACTATGATCCCCTAATATGCAAGCAAAGTTGAGTAGCCAACAAGATCCAACCACTAGGTGAGCAACCGGTCGGTAGCAAGGCTACGAGGTCACATCACACTTAGCACCAAATAAGAGCAAGCCAAATAGACCACATCACTATCCAGAAATGGATTCGGAGTTTAATTGCTTGTAAAAGAATCATGAACAGACAAACTCATATACAAGCAAGACATTTAAATCATCACTGCATAAGCGAGTTCATCATAATTAAGTAATCTAAGCATGAATTTATCACGAGATCCATGCTAAGCATGACAACGACATCTTGTTAAGCAATACAACTTAATTCATAGCCACTAGAGCAAGTAAGCAACGACACGGTGATGCTTGAGCATCGGCATCACCAAATAAGTGAACCATATAACCACGGTGTTAGCCGGTAAGCAATCAGCGACAAACAATTGATCAAATTGATCAATCATAGCAAGCCAAGCTACACGAGAGTTTTGCCAACAAGCAAGAAATGATCCAATGGATCATTAGGTTGCAGAATTAGTACTGAATCATATCACAGGCACTCTGGCACACACACAAGTGTCACAGATGCATCACAAGTACACCTAGACAAGCAAGCATGATAGTCCAGTAAGCAAAAGCAAGTCATAACCAAGCATAGCATGGAATAGATAGCTTTTGAGCAAGCACAGTAGAGCATGGCAAGTACAGAGCATGCTAGGAGCGACGAGAAAAGTAAGCACGAGCATAGATAGCAAGCAAATCGACATGTGCCGGTACCGAGCAAGCGGTAATCGACCATGGGCTTGCGATGAACCGAAGCACGATAAGATTGCGCGGCGATAGTATGACTCTAGATGATCACAAGACCACCAAAGAGCAACGAGATCATGAGGAGGAAGAAGAACGGTGGCAAGGGAGGCGCACGAGAGAGAAGGAGGAGGAGCGAGAGGACCTTACCCGCGCACGGAGGCGAGAAGCTATGGCATGGCGAGGCGGTGCCCGCGCGGCCATAGCGGCTGCAAAGCCGAGGAAGTCGCCGGCGTTACGCCGACGAACACCACCACGGCGGCACGGCATGGAGACGACGGCACGGGCGGCGCAGCAGCACCCGCGCCGGGTCGGTCTCGGAGGCGCACACGTCGACGACGAGGGCGAGAGCTCGTCGGAGAATCACCGGATCGCCCATGGCGATTCTCCGAGAGATCCGGACCGAGGCGATTCGCCGGGGAGAGGACGAGAGGAGAGAAACGGCTCGGACGGATCGATAGATCTGCTCGAGGCGGTTCTAGATCGGTAGGTGACCACGGCGGAGGAGGCCGGTGATGGCCGGAGCGGGGCGGCGGCCATGGCGGCGACGCCATCGCCTCGGGGTCGCCGGAGATTAGGGTTAGACGAGTGAGAAGAGGGCCGAGTGAGAGTGAGAGTGGTGGGCCGCTTCGGCGCCACCAAACCCAAAAGGGGGCCAGCCTAATTGGGCCGTCCCTGGGTTAGTCTATTGGGCTGGGCCCAATATAAGTCCAAGGGGTAATTTGGTCTTTTTCTAATTAATAAAAGATCAAAACTTTACCAAATTTTAATAAATCATAAACAACTCTAAAAATCCAATAAAAATTGGATTTATGAATGAAAAATAAATCTTAACCAGAATAAAATATGAAATGGAATTTATGAAACAAATTCAAAATTATGAATTTTCAGAATTTAAATAATCACTTGGAATTTTCAATTATTATTTCCTTGTATTTAAAATTCAAGGAAAAATCTCAAATAAGTTCAAAAACTTATTTTCGAACATTTCAAAATGAGATTCTATTATTCCAAGTCATTTCTTTTGAACAAGAGAATTTTTCCCAGAAAACTACTATATTCCCTTTTATTCCAAAAAACTATAGAGGTAACTTTATAATTTCAAATTATCTTGGAATGACTAAGGTAATTACCAAGTAAAATCATGTTACTTTGGATTGTTGTACTTTGTGTGAATTACAATGATTAATACTTTTAAATCAATTGTAAATTACCGTCAAAGACATAAATCTTAAATACAACCCTAAATTGTAATAACTCAATGGGGTAAAGGGATTCAACATAAAATAATACATCCATGATTGCATTATTTGGATTTTTATAACATTGTCCTTACCGGACAATGATGCTTCTTACGAGAACCCGAGGTCCCAGGTTCCATCAACTGCATTGAACTGCACTATCTCGCAGTCCACAGGCAAGTTCACCCTTGCTCATGTCAACTTGATTATTTTTACTACTTTTAATGCAAAGCTATATACTTATCATTCCTGCATCGCAAATGAAATGTTAATTTCCAACTATGAATATGACTATGTGGCTGGCAATGGAACCATGGTATGTGTTGATATGGTGGAGGTTCCATTGCAATGGGTTATATCACCCTAGGATTAAATTACCAATGCCAGTCCGGTGATTCTAGCGCCGTACAAATCGCGTTGACCATGAGATCTATAATGGCTGCTGGGAAGCCGGTCGTATCTTTTCCCTTACGCACGCCAACGGATTGGTAGAGCCGGCGGGGTGCTGGAGGCACTAGCCGTAGGTTGGGATAGCCTTTTAAATCCCCATCCATTAGTGATGATGGCTCTACGATCTATGAAGGATTGTCCAAAGTACACCATGAGTAAAGCCGTATTATCGGGGAAGTCTACTGGAGGTGTGCGGGTGGACAAAAGGGTGGGTTTGCGGTCGCGGAGAAGGCGGTGTGGGCTTGGATCTTTATACCTGGCCTCACACCAAAGGAAGTGTGAACGGGGGCAAGTCCTCGCGGATGGCAAAAAGGGTGAGATCTCTTGTGGGAAAAGTAACGCACCTCTGCGAGTGTATTAAATTGTGGTTGTCACTCCTTGTTCGGGAAGGGAAGCTGCGAACGCGGCGAGGAAAGGAACTCCACGAAGTTCCGGTCAACCTGTGAAGGCCGACGGGCATAGTTTTCATAATAAAAGCAACCTTTTGAAGAAATGTTTTCAAAACATGCATTGACCTGCGATTTCACGATCAATGGTCGTAGCTAGTGCATCAAACACCTTTTATTCTTTTAGAACTTGCTGAGTACCTCTGTACTCACTTTCTTTCGACACCCTTGCTAGGCTCGTGATCCCGAAGTGGAGGCTATCAACGATGGGGCACCGAGAGGAAGCTACGAGCTGGTCTACGAAGAACACTGATCTTACCGGCGGAGTGGAAGGCGTAGACTATGGGATAGTCTACGGACCGGATGACACGGAGGTGGAGGAGTAGTGACATACCTTAGTATCATAGAGCCGAGCAACGTAGAACTTACCTAAATAAGTTGTTGAGCTCTTTTCATCTTTAGTATAATTTGTAATGGTACTTTAGTAGTCTCTTAGGGTGTTCTCATAGGACCTGTGAGGATACCAACTTGTAAGACAATGTTTGTAATAAAGTATGAAGTGTTATGACCTGCAATGTTTCTGTTGTACCACTCTGAGGGATATGGCAATTGTGAGGAAGCCCCTTCACAAAGATCATATCAACGACTTGTATACTACAACATGCAGTGGTATGCTGGGTCACCGCACCCGTGAACGAGGAGGACCTCGCGCTGGCCAACATCAACGCCGACATCGAGGAGCGTCTCGCCGACCTCACGCGCGTGACGAAGGAGCATGAGGCGACCTGCCGGGCCGGTCGCCGCCGACTAGGCGACCTTCTCGGGCAGAAGAACGAGCTGCTCGCTATGCGAGCAGCCCGCCACCTCATCCAGATGCCCTCGCCCGAGCGGCGCGCCCGGGAGGTTGCTGCGTCGGCGGAGCGCGGCCGACAAGAGCGAATGTGGCGGCGGGACGGGAACCACGAGGCCCAGGCCGCCGGCCGCATCCGCCTGGAGGCGCGCACTGCTGTGGAACGCGCCGCCCTGCAGGAGCTGGAGCTATGCGGGAAGCGGGTGGTGCCGCGTCAGGAGGCGGAGCGCGAGCGCGCCCGAGGCGCGTGAGCGTAAAGGAGGAGGATGAAGACCTCTGCCGCGCCGCCCAGCTAATAAGCTGGAGTCGGATCCTCACGCGTACAGGCCGCCCGCGTCGAGCGAAATCCACGGCCCCGTCGGCGAGCCGGCGCGCGAGCGGAAAGGAGGAGGCTGAAGTCCTCCGCCGCGCCGGCGAGGCCGCCGGCCCCGTACGTATTAGGATAGAAGTAGTAGGCTAAAAAAATTGTAATGGTTATTTCCAATGAAAAAAAAACGGTTCTATTTCTATGACACGCGGGCCAGGGGCGGACAAGGGGCGGACGCGAGCGACCAGCATTCGGCGTCCGCGGCCACGCAAACTCGCCCCAGATTTGGGCCGGGTTTGGGTCGTCCCGGACGCCGTGGCCATCCGTTTTAGGGATGGGTCCGCGCGCTGGGCCGCGTTTTTGTCCGGCTCGACCCATCCGAACGCGCGGGCGCGGTTTGTGACGCCCGGTTGGAGATGCCCTTAGGACATGGCTGAAGGTTTTTTGTTTGTTTGTGTTGGTCTTGTGTCATGTGAACACATGGTTCTTGCCCTTGTTTGTGAGGTTTTTGATCCGGTTTTTGGACAAACTTAATTCCTAGCTTTCCTTTAAAAAAGCAGTATGTTATGTTATCTACCATTGTTCTGATATTTGATATGGGTGGTTTGTGCTTGAGAAAAGTATCCTATGTTACATGCATATATTGTTAATTTTTCTAGAGTAAGAAGGAAATAAGGTGTTTTTGCACCTAGGAGCATGCTCCTGGTTTTTAAAATGAGTTTTATAAAAATCAAAATGTTAAAAAAAATCTAATAAAGATGTCGCATCTACGTCTCAACGTTCTATGTGCTCGCAAAGTCTTTTTAGGAAAAACCAAGTGTGACATAAAATATGTCGGTTTTCCATGGTGCATACGTAGAATATCGAGACATACACACAAAATTTGTGTTTGAATTTTTAAATAGTTTTCCGGTGGTAGGATTATATGCAGCCAAGATCAAAATGAATTTGGATGTCATAGTAACAAAAAAATAGTACTATATCGACTGTTATAACCCAGATCTCAAAAGCACAAGTTTGTCAAGTCTTTTTCTTCTTCTTGTTTGCAAGAACTCAGTTTTTTATTGTTACTCTGTTGTACACTTATACTCGCTTCAGTATCCAACCTACTCAACTCAACGCTGAGCAACATGACATTTGCTAAGAGGCATGTTGACGACAAGTCGACACAATCCTCAGCGGTCAGCGCAGTTTGAGCAGAAGTTGAAACATTGGACTACTCCAAGTTGGTGTGGCGAGATCTCATCTGGGCCGGGCTCTGGCCCAGAACGCGCGCGAGCTCCAGCACCACCATCTCGAAGAGCACAAACATGGCACCCTCGTACAGGCTCCCCATCGGCAGCTTCGCTTGCGAGCTCCCCTGCGCCGCCGCCGCGCCACAATCCTCGTCGTCCGCCATGGTCTGCGCGGGGAGGTGGGCGACCACGTCCGCCTGGCGCCCCGGGAAGTCACCCTCCGGCCGGGCAGTGAGCAGCAGGACGCGCGCGCCGGCGCCGCGCGCCACGCCGCAGATGGCGTCGACGGTAGAGAACGCGCCGGGCCCCGCGGAGGCGACGAGGAGGTCCCCTGACAAGGCGGGAGGCGCCGTGACGTCGCCGACGCAGTGCGCGGGGAGGCCGAGGTGCGCGAGGCGCATGCAGAGGGCGCGCATCATGAGGCCCTCGCGCCCGACGCCGTGCACGAACACGCGGCCGCCCCGGGAGGCCGCGGCGGCGAGCTCGGAGACGAGGACGGAGCGGGCCAGGGGATGCGCGGAGGGCGCGGAGAAGACGAACGCGATCTGGGCGCATATGGCGGAGGCGTCGGCCGCCGTTGCCGAGGAGAGGGTGTCGCCGCCGCTCATCGTAGTACGAGTTTATCTTATCCGACGAAGCTCCCGTGGGGTGGAGAGGAGTAGACTGGCTGCTTTCGCTTTGGTCAACGAGCTCAGTGGTTTGGGTATAGAACGAGCATTGTCCGATATTTTGTTGGAAATGTTTGGGGCTTTGGGCCGTGAACAGATCGGCTCGACGGCTGCCATTCTTGAGGCCCAACTGAGTACTGTGACGACGACACAGTACAATGCACAAGCAATTCATGGGTGTAGCCCGGTTGGGATGAGCCAACTGCCGCATCGTGACGATGGCAGCTCGGCATGGAGGACGTGGAGCGACGGACCGCGAGAGCAGGACGCGTTGAGTCGCGAGTTACTCGTTTAGCTCGTGAGTTTCGAGTTTTAATTTTAGATCTAGCTGCAACTACAAACAGCAGTTGGCCATACATAAATGAAGAAGCGCAACACACGAGATCGTGGTTAGGATCGAGGTGTGGGTGTTTAAACATAATTCCATAGTTCTCATGGCCATCGAGGCCCCTTGCCTGCTCGTTGTAGGGATGGTCGGTGAAGAAGGTGATGTAGAGTTACTTGTTGGACGATGAACCTGTTTTGGATGTCACCGACATTGTATTTGGGTGGCTTGTGGTGGTCGCTGGTCTTTTGATCCCGTAAGCATCCTTTTAGGATTTGTAGCTAGGAGTCTAGGTTATTTTCCATAAGTGTTTCTCACACAAATGAGAGTTACGGCTTCCTCTCGAAGCATGCATTGTTGAGGCCCAAGCGACTATAATGACGACACGACACAGTGCACAAACGAGTCATGTGTGTCGTCTAGTTAGTATGGATGAAACAACTACATCGCGGCATGGCAGCTCGGCATAGCGGAAGTGGAATGCCATACGCCTGAAGATGTGCAATGCCATACACAGATGCAGATTTGAGTGGGAGAAGAAAATTATGGGTTGGACAGAAACATTGATCAAGGCGGCTGCCCCAGCTACACATGTGTTTGCGATAACAGTACCTAATATACCGAAAAATATATGAAAGGGTACTAGTGATGCTATTTCACAACTATGGTGGGGTGCTGGTGATGACCACAAAAAAATGCACTGCTTAGCATGGTGAAAAATATGTATACCAAAATATGGAGGATGTATGGTTTTTGAGATTTGCATACTTTTGATAATGCAATGATAGAGAAACAATGCTAGAGGCTTATGGAGGAACCAGATTCACTTTATGCAAGAGTTCTTCAAGCTAAATATTATCCGGATGGATATCTTTTAAAGGCAAAACACTAATCTGGAAGTTTCTTTACGTGGCAAAGTATTCTACATGGAGTGCATTATTTTAACCAAGGATGTATATGAAGATTTGGCGAAGGTGACCAAATTAGTATCTGGGAATACGCTTGGATTCCTACATGCCAAAAAATAAAGGTATACACTCCAAAAGGTTATATCTCGCCGAATAAACTCTCCGATTTAGTTAACCTAGACACGGGTCATGGGATGAAGATGTGATAAGGGAGTTGTTCTGAAGTGTAGATGCTAATAAAATATTATAAATTTTCTATTGCACCAACTGAAAGTGTATGGAGCCCCCATGTGTAGTTTTGGTAATTAATAACAATCCATGTGGTATAATGTTTGGATTGAAATGTACTTATAGGAATTGTCCATAAACATGTTTGAACCACATATTGGCTTTAAGGTTGGAAGAAGGAGAAAGTGAAGAAGATAACGTGATTACCTAGGCGCTAATCAAGGAGTGATATGAAGATTAGTCATGGGAGAGTTGAGCCTATGGTAAGCATATGTCTTGAAGAAGACATAGTGAGCTCTATGTGTTCTTCAAGACATAAATATAACGAAGAAAAAAGAAATAAAGTGCAAGTTTAAGATGAGTTATCTATAAAAGATCATATGCTTGAAGTTTTCGGTCCATATGGTGATCATGGATTTGTGAATATAGAAAGCACAATCAAGAAATATGTTCCATCTTAAAGCGGACAAGATCGTCATCATCAAGATCAAGTGGAATATGCAAGTATAAAGTTTTTTCCTGATAGTGTTCATTTCTTACCGGTCTCGAGGTGCTTGTTGGGAGATCGGTTTGTAGGATAGTTTCCCATACTATCAAGAGGGACTCTCGAGTGAGTAGCTTGATCGTATCATTAAGAGAGAGCTCAAACCTTTGCATTCTTGACATCATCTTTCTTTGTTATTATTTGGATCTTCTCTATATGGTGTTTTAGAGATTATGGTTATTTTTATGACATCTCTAGTTCATCCAAAATGGATTTCGTATGGAAAACTACCTGAATTTTTTATATTAGAATTTTTACCGATTTTCGTTGGAGGAGGTTATGAATCTATAGTTCGGAGTCAACAACAGTGATAGTTTTGGTCTGATGGTTTCAGCAGTTTTGTTCTGGCCGTTAGTACCGGTGTGGCCACCGGTAGTACCACTGTCTCTACGGAAGCAGAACTTATACCGCTGCCCATCCATCAGGTAAGCACTAGAACCTTTGTTGTGGTACTATCGCTCCTCCTTCAGGAGGAGTAGTACCAATCGCGACATCGCTCTGGTTTCATGAAGGGGTGGTGTTGGTCGAGTAACCCGACCTGTACCTAGCCCAAAAGTACCGATGAGAGCCTGAGACGCGTTCTACGTGGTCTGCGTGGTAGTACCAACCATGGTACCGCTCAAGTACCGCTCTGTGGTGTTGCACTCACGATAGTACCTGGCATGGTGGCAATCAGGTACCGCTCGTGATGTCGTGCTTGAAGAATATGCAGCGATACATGAGTGGTACGCATGCCGGTAGTACCAGTCTCTACTCTTAAGGCATTGACCAGGGCTGACGGTAGCACTTGGAGCGGTACTATCGCTCGTCCGAGCAGTAGTATGGATAATGCAAAAACCTGCACATAATAGTCAGTTTTCGAGGGACCTATTTATGGGGCCGTCTTCCCCAAAGGTTCACTCTAATTTTTTGAGATTAATTCCCCCCCCCCCCATTGTGACTTTCCTTGTGGTTGCTATTATCCCTATTCACCCCCTGATATGTGTTTCATTTTGATGGAAAGGAGAGATGAGATCTAGATCTACAATAGTACGAATCAAAATTATCTCTTTTAAAAGATGGAATTATTTAGATCTAGATATTGGAGAAATTTTGTGTTCTCCTCTTGTGTTCTTCCTCTCTTATCCCCCATAGTAGTTTTTGTAGCTTTGGTGGAATTTGGGAGTGAAGGACTTTCCATTGCATTTGGTGCACCAGCTTGAGTTCTCCACGGTGATACATGGAAGTGAGAGTTCATGAGTTGATTACATCAGGTGCTTGTACCCAGAGCTTGTTCTTCTTGGATCCTTGGATCCTAGATGGCTTGGTGGTCTTTATGGCATTGTGATCTTGGTGGTGATTTCTTGGGAGCTACCAATTAAGTTACGGAGATTACCCCCAAGCTTGTATGGGTTCGGTAACCATACTGTAGGGTCCCTTAGTGGATTGTGACATCTTGCATTCTGCTTTGTTAAGACCATCTCGTAAGATCTTTGAATCGCCTATTCAGCCCCCCCCCCCCCAATTTAGGCGACATTCGTGTACTTTCACCAACTGGTACGGAATATTTTGAAGCATGACACCTCACAAAAATTGGGTTGTTCATGGTGCGGTTAGCTTATCATGTGGAGTACGCTGGATTACCAACTCGGCAGGCATAATCATAATGTCATGAATATTGGAGGATCAATAGGAAATCATCTGTGAAAGAAATTATGGAATCTACAAGTTCCAGGTAAGATTAAAATCTAGTGGGAAGCTCTTCACATTTTGATACCATGCCTAGGATTTTTGGCTAATAAACACTTTGGAACATCTACTCAGTGCCTGATCTGCAATATTGAATGTGAAGATATTATGCATGCTTTGTTCTCTTATTTTCAAGCTAAACATGTGTGTGAAAAGCTTGATATTGGGAACTTCACCTCGGAAGCTTTGCAAGTGGACGGATCGGGGTCCTTGACCCTAGAACACCTAATTCTAAACCTTCGTTCATGACCACTTCTCGGAGGAATTGGACTTGCAGAAAACATCCTCCATCCTCGTAGGAGCTTGGTACGTGTGGTGGGAAAGAAAAAAAATTCATGGTGATGAGCTACAAGTTGTGCATGGAAGTGCAATATAAATTGGAGTTTTGGCTACTAATTACTGGAGATCAAAGAAGAAACTTGTAGAGAGGAAGAAGGAGATCTAGATCTACTATAGTACAAATCAAAATTATCTCTTTTAAAAGATGGAATTATTTAGATCTAGATATTGGAGAAATTTTGTGTTCTCCTCTTGTGTTCTTCCTCTCTTATTCCCCATAGTAGTTTTTGTAGCTTTGGTGGAATTTGGGAGTGAAGGACTTTCCATTGCATTTGGTGCACCAGCTTGAGTTCTCCACGGTGATACATGGAAGTGAGAGTTCATGAGTTGATTACATCGGGTGCTTGTACCCAGAGCTTGTTCCTCTTGGGTCCTTGGATCCTAGATGGCTTGGTGGTCTTTATGGCATTGTGATTTCCTGGGAGCCACCAATTAAGTTGTGGAGATTACCCCCAAGCTTGTATGGGTTCGGTGACCATACTGTAGGATCCCTTGTGGATTGTAACATCTTGCATTGTGCTTTGTTAAGACCATCTCGTAAAATCTTTGAATCGCCTATTCACCGCCCCTCCCCATTTAGGTGACATCCATGTCCTTTCACCAACTGGTACGGAATATTTTGAAGCACGACACCTCACAAAAATTGGGTTGTTCATGGTGCGGTTAGCTTATCATGTGGAGTACGTGGAATTACCAATTCGACGGGCATAATCATAATGTTATGAATATTGGAGGATCAACAGGAATTCATCCGTGAAAGAAATTATGGAATCTACAAGTTCCAGCTAAGATTAAAATCTAGTGGGAAGCTCTTCACAGTTTGATACCATGCCTTGGATTTTTGGCTAATAAACACTTTAGAACATCTACTCAGTGCTGATCTGCAATATTGAATGTGAAGATATTATGCATGCTTTGTTCTTTTGTTTTCAAGCTAAACATGTGTGTGAGAAGCTTGATATTTGGAACTTCACCTTGGAAGCTTTTTAAGTGGACATGTCGGGGTCCTTGACCCTAGAACACCTAATTCTAAACCTTCGTTCATGACCACTTCTTGGAGGAATTGGGCTTGCAGAAAACATCCTGCTTCCTCGTAGGAGCTTGGTACGTGTGGTGGGAAAGGAAAAAAATATTCATGGTGATGCGCTACAAGTGGTGCATGTAAGTGCAATATCAATTGGAGTTTTGGCTACTAATTATTGGAGATCAAAGAAAAAACTTGTAGAGAGGAAGAAAATAAGGCATGGTCACGCCATCCGGAATGTATAATTAAAATTAATGTTGATGCAACATATGATGTTAATCAAGGAAATGGAGGTATGGGAGCCATAGAAAGAGACAATAATGAAAAATCTAAATTGGTAGTTGCAAAGAAATAAGCTTTGTGGATGATCCATTTATGGCGGAGGCGTATGCGTTGTGGGACGAGTTTAGTTTAGCTCATCAGTCATCACCTCAGATCAAACAACTTCAATATCCAGTAGTATAATATGCATGTGATTGAGACAATGAAGGAGTGAGGTTTTTCATCAACACCTTCAGCTGTGATTTGAAGATTGCGGGAGCCTAGTTTGGGTTTAGGAATATTACTTTTGAGCATTGTAATAGGGAGGCCAATGAGGTATCTCATGTTGCTAGGTATAGCTTTTGTGGTCACGTTGACTGTTTTTGCTCCGATCATGTTTTTTTTAGATGACGACCCCCTAGCTTTTTACCCATGCGCTGAACGCGGGCGTGAACTAGCAGGCGGAATGTAATCACCGACTAGAATTTCAGCATCCAAACACATTGAGAGTTACTATACATGGCTGGCCTCACGTGCTACCTAGAAACAAAAACTAGGTTGTTCACGGTGTTGTTAGCTTATCATGCGGAGTAGGATTACCAATTAGTTAGATAATCAATTGGAATTCAGGTGTGGAAGAAATTATGGAATCTAGAAGTTCCAGATAAGATTGAATCTAGTGGCGAGCTCTTCACGATGTGATACCATTCCTAGCTAGGATTTTTGGCTAATATAAATACTTTGGAACATCTACTCAATGCCTGATCTGCAATACTGAATGTGAAGATGTTATGCATGCTTTGTTCCCTTGTTTTCGAGCTAAACATGTGTGTGAGAAGCTTGATATTTGGAACTTCACCTCACAAGCTTTGTAAGTGGACAGATCGGGACCCTTGACCCTATAACATCTAATTCTAAACCTTCATTCATGACCACTTCTTGGAGGAACTAGACTTGCAGAAATCATCTTCGTAGGAGCTTGGTATGTGTGGTGGAAAAGGCAAAAATTTACTCATGGTGATGAGCAACAAGTGGCTACTAATTACTGGAGATCAAAGAAGAAACCTGTAGAGATGAAAGAGGTATGGTCGCGCCCTCCTGAAGTTATAATTAAAATCAATGTGGATGCAACATACGATATTAATCAAGGCAATGGAGGTATGGGAGCCATATCAAGGGACAACAATGAGAAATTCTAAATTGGTAGTTGCAAAGAAATACATTTTTTGATGCTCCATTTATGGTGGAGACGTAATGTCAACTGAGTCGAGTTTAGCTCATCACCTCGGATCAAACAACTTCAATATCCAACCGGATAATATGCATGTGATCGATTGAGACAATGAAGGAGTGAGGTTTTTCATCGACACCTTCAACTACGATTTCTGAAGATTGCGGGATCCTAGCTTGGGTTTCAGGAATATTACTTTTGAGCATTGTAATAGGGAGGCCAATGAGGTACCTCATGCACTTGCTAGGTATAACTTTTCTGAACATGTTGACTTTTTTTTTTTTTTCTTTGATCATGTTGATTGTTTTTGAGACGTTGATCCCTTAGCTTTTTACCCCTGCACCGAACGCGGGCGTGGAACCAGCTGGTGGAATGTAATCACTGACTGAGTAGTGCCTGAAATCGGCTGAGGAACTGCACGCAGGTTGGCCTTGCCTGACAAGTTCAGCATCCAAACACATTGAGAGTTAGAGCATGTCTAATGGAACCCTTAAATCTGTATACAACCGTTTTTTTACGGATTTAAGGGTTCAAATGCCATTTAGTGGAACCCCTAAACCCCTAAATCTGTAAAAAAAATTAAGGGTCGAGGTCCCAACCCGTGCTCCGACCTGTACATTTAAGGGTTGGAGGGGCCAACCCCTACCACAACCTGTACAGGTAACCGTTTTTTACGGGTTTAAGGGTTCCACTAAATGCCTCCTGTTTTTCACACCTCCAACCCCTCCAATTTTGCCAATTCTCGACCCTTATAGCTATAAGGGTTTAAGAGTTCCATTAGACATGCTCTTACTATATATACATGGCCGGCCTCGCGCGCTAGCTAGAAACGATCAGAACGCATGAACACGCGCGTTTTATGGTGCGAGCAACATCGTTTCAGCAGGCATCAGAGGTTCGGAGGCAGAGAGAGCTGGGATCTGAATCGACACGCCCACAGAAACAGAACACGCCGCAAGGAGCGGATCAGGCGGGGCACAGGCTCCATTCATCGTATACATTCTCGCGCCCACAGAACAGTAGATGTTCCCGCGCGGTCCAGGGGAGGCCCATGCACCATGGGCAGAAACTCGAAACACTCCGCCCAGATCAGATCCGAGAGGGCGCCTGTGACTGGACCACAAACGTCCGGCGGAATCCGATGTTTTGGCCTTCTCCGATGAGTGCACCCCGTACCTCCGCTGTCTTCACCTAGCGATCTAGCTGAATCAGAGCGAAACACCCATGATCACAAGCGCCATGACACCTAAACCAGCATGGGCAACCACCCTGCCCGTGGCGGCCGCGGTATCGTCGCTGTCATCTGCCGGTGCATCGGCGCCTGCCGGGCCATCTGCATCCGGCGAATCTGCCGACGGGCCATCCGCGTCGGGTGAGTCTGCCACCGGACCGTCCGCGTCGGGCCCGTCTGCCGCCGGGCCAGGTGCATCAGCAGGTCCTTCAGCGCTAGAATCGTCGGACGGTGCCGGAGCCGGAGCAGGGGCGTTTGGCTTCTTGCTCGTCGACGGCGTGGGCGCCGGTGCGGGAGCCTTAGCATGGGCGTTCTCCGGAGCGTGAGCTTTGCTGCCGTCAGTGGAGCCGATGCTGGGCGGCACGATCGCGGAGCTGACCTGCAGCACCGAGATGTTGTAGGGCCGGGAGGCCACGGACTTCACCATCTGGGACGTCAGCGATGCGCCGGGCTCGGCGGAGCCGAACATCATGACGCCGTCGGCGCGCCTGGTGTAGTTGATGAAGCCCATCCGGTTGGTGGCCTGGCCGGTGGACTGGAACATCGTCGTCAGCATGGCGGAGCCGTTCTTTATGCCGCGGAGCTTGTCGGCGTCGTAGTAGTCCAGGACGACGTGCACCGCGAGCACCTTCCGCTGGACGTCCGAGGGGAGGGCCGAGATGGCGCCCATCGCGCCGTTGTCGACTGCCAGCACGGTGATTGTCTGCCGCCGGTTGATCTCGTCGGCCAGCTTCGTCTGGGAAAAGAGGCTGTTGAGGGTGGAGAAGTCGGAGAATTCGCCGAGGATCCTCGTGATGTTGAAGGCCGCTGTCGATGACACCAGGAAAAGAAGTGACAACACCGCCGCGCCGAAGGAGGCGTTGATCGGAGCCATGCCGGTTCAGTTTGATTCGCCGAAGTTTGAATTGATCACCAGAGTTGTAGGTGCTTAATTAATGGAGATTATTCATAAAAGGTTGTAGAGAGGTGTGGACAATAGTGATGCTAAATTAGGAGGACGTCTAGATGACTGGACAATGGTGATGCTAAACTTAGATGCTGCGTTTGCATGGTTTCCCGCAATTTTGGCCTCTTTTTTACAAAGAGTTAAATACATGGGGCTCCCACAAACTTGTTTTTCATGTGCAAATGCTCCACAAACTTGTAAACTGAGGTGGGGAGCAGTAGCAACCATTAATGTTTTTTTTGGTTCGCATTAATTCTCAGAACACAGGAACAGAAAAGACAGAGCTCTTCCAAATTAAATCCAAATGATAAAAAATATACTGTAGAAAAAATAGCATACACATGATTTTTCTAAGATTAGGTGTTTGGATCACACGGATATGAAGAAAACAAGATTCCATATATACATAGCCAAGTCAAAGTCAAACCACACAACAATATGATTAGTATTTGTTTATACCACTATAGACACTGGCCTTGTTATTCGTGTAAAATTCCACAAATGATCCGCGTGGGTGGTCAAAATGATAAAAACTGCTTGTGTTTTCATTCAAAATTAGATCAAATGAGAATGTTTGGTGTTATATTTTTTCTCCAATTATTTATTTCATGAGCCAAAGAGGATGGACAAGTTAGTGGTCTCATTCCACATCTAGTTGATAGGGAAGTGTCAATCTATAATAACTAAATAGGAGCAACCCACTATGTGATTTCTCTCAACATGCAAGCATGCCACCTCATCTAGTATGCCACCTCAGCAAATTATTGTTTTTTAATTATGGCAATTACAAAATCTACTAGCTAGGCACGTCACCACTATTGAATATGGACCATCTCATCACTCTGCACGTATGTCATGCACTGATGCTTCACTTTCTCATGCACTCTAATTGCCACTACACCATTCATTTCGTAATGAATTTGCACTTACTTCCTTCATTGCTATATAAAATACGTTCATCTTTGGCAAACAAACGGGTTCTGGAAGCTATTACTCCATTCATCCCAGCCCGAGTAGTCATATCAGAGAATACATATTACAACCGACCAAGATGAAATTTGGCAATGGCGCGCCATCAGCAAGGAGCGGAATCGAATCAGCATCCTCTGCCCAATCTGAAGGCGCCCTCTCCTGGACTCCGATTTTACCATATGCTCCTTTCCGTTCGTCGTTGATATATTTGGTTGCATCTGTTAATCTGAAGTTATGTCAGAACTTTAAAACAGGTACGCACCACAACTTCATGGAGAGGACGCAGTGTGAGTAGCTCCCTTTGACTTCTTAATTGAGGCATGGTAATCTCTACACGTTTTTTTATTTTTATCTCCTTGGTCTATAAGCACATGTTGGACTGTTCTTATGTGTAGGTTGAAGCAAGCGCTGGAAATTTCAGAATTCCTACCGCATTTCCTTAACCATTAGTACAACCATTGTACATCTCAACCTCCTAATAGGTAACAACGATTCTCTTCATTTCCTATTTCTTTCCACTCTGAACATAGTCAAGAATAACGACAATTTAAAAGAAATAACATGCTTGGAGATTCGGTTAATTTGACAATTATGTGATCCCATCTCCCATGGTGTCCACTCTTTCAAGATGACTAAATCCCAGTTGGCACTTTAGAAGATATACAGTTGTCCAGACTCCAGAGTCAATATGTGTTGCTTAAATGTTAATGGGTGGAATGTTGTGATGCACAGTGAGGATCGCTCATTTGTGCTTGTAATTGCAAATTGTTGTGTTCTCTTCCTCCGATGCTAATCCTAGCTGAAAGAAAGTGTACTTACCTTTATCTTTGAACCTACCCCGAAGATTGGTATGCTAGTTCTTTGATCCTACCATGTAAAACATCTGATGATTGTGTGCTATTTATTTCAAGATATCGGCCAAGTACAATTTTAGGAATGACTAGAATATATCAGACTGCTTTCTTAACATTATTATTCTTTTCTAGAGCAGACTGCAATTTAACCATGCCATGTTTTTTTGTGGTGTAATAATCTATTCATTCCCTAGACCATCCAATTCTTATTTCCGAGACAGTTACATTTTATTTTTCAGGTGAAGACTAAAAGTTCTGAGATGCTAATCTAGCTCAACGAAAATAAAGGCGTGCCCCATGTAAAATAACTGAAGGCATCGCCTAACTGGCTTTAGTCATGCATTTGTCAAGTAATTCTCCTTCTATATGTATTAACAATGCTTCATAAATATATGAAATGCTAATTTAAGTGACGAGTTGGCTGATTCATACTTATTATGGGGATAGTTCAGGAGCCTTTTTACCTCAAGTAACACATATGTTTTTCTCTATGTCCTTTAATGTTGTCAGTTAAAATTTCAAATCTTTCTATAATGCGTCAAAAATCATAAATTGCATTTTCTTCTACGTTGACAAATAGTTCCGCAGCAACGCGCGGGGTATCATCTAGTTTTATAGTAGGAAGATAACACTATAATTTTCATGGAACATGATTTAGAGAAAACATAATATGAAGTTAGTTCTTTGTATTTTTGAGGAGCTATTGGGGATAAAAATAAACTTTCATAAAAGTGAAATCTTCTGCTTCGGTAAAGAAAAAGAAATGGAGGAGGCGTACATTCTTCATTTCGGTTGTGAGTTAGGGGTTCTACCTTGTAGATATATTGGAATCCTTATTCACTTCCGTAGGCTCAAAAATGGTGAATGGAAACCTACGGAAGATAGGTTTGACAAAAATTGAGTAGACGGGTCGGTAAATTGCTTTATTATGGGAATCATTTAGTTCTCATTAATTAGGTACTTACAAGTCTACCCATGTTTATGCTCTTGTTCCTCGAAATTTCCAGAGGGGTTCAGGAGAGACTTGATTTCTATTGATCTCATTTCTTTTGGCAAAGTGATGGCCACAAAAAGAAATATAGACTGAGAAAATGGAATATTATTTGTACACCAAAATATTAGGGGGGTTAGGACTGGAGGTTTTAGAAATGGAAATAAAAAGTTCACTTATCCAGTGGCTTTTTAAACTTATTAATGGAGACGGGGTATGGCAAGAGCTATTATACAATCAATACATGGAATATAAATATATATCTCAGGTTTCAGCTAAACCAAATGACTCACCATTTTGGAAAGGATTGGTGAATGTCAAGAATGAGTTCTTTGAGCGACAGTTTTTTTGTGTTGGGCAATGGGTTAACTATAGGTTCTTGGATGGCACTTGGTTAGGGGATAATCCTTTAGATGAGCAATACACGCCCTTGTATAATATTGTTAACCATAGGAATGTTTTAGTTTCTCATATCATGTCTTCGGTCCCTCTGAACATAGGGTTAGCCGGACTTTGTTAAGAAATAAATGGGAACAATGGTCGTAGTTGTTACATAGATTAGTGTTAGTGCATTTGTCTAATCAGGATGATGTTTTTCATTGGAGGATGATTGCAATAGGAATTTATCATAGTTAATCAATGTATTTGGACCTCCTTAATGATCACACCATCTATCTTCGCAAGTATATTTGTAAGATTAATGCTCCACTTAAAATCAGAATTTTTATGTGGTTCCTTCATAGGAAGGTGATTATGGCCAAAGATAACCTGGTTAAAAGAAATTGGCAAGGGTCTACGAAGTGTTGTTTTTGTGATCAAGATGATACAATTCAACACCTTTTCTTTTCATGTACGTTTGCTAAAATTTTATGGAGAACTTTTTACATGAATTTTAATATTCTACCTCCATCCAATGTAACAAATTTATTTGGTAATTGGTTGAACGAAATAGCCAAAAAAGATAAAGGATATATTAGAGTTGGTGTGTATATATGATGTTATTAATAACGTTATTTTTAACAAACTGAGTTTCCCTTCATTCCTATGGATTATTTCTTTGGCCACTCATTGGATCATATATGTGGTCCTTCCTGCAGCTGGCAGAGGATAGTCCGACTATGCACTGGGTGCAACTATTATGCAATGATAGCAATATACTTTTACAGCCAGTGTGGCTGGCAAGGTGATCAGTGCATATCATGCTGATGCACAAGCGGGGCTTCTCATTTTGTTAGATGGCCGATTCTTGTTGAAACTTTCCCTGACCCGTGAGATGTATTACTCTGAATATTTTGTAACTTAATAAAGAAATTAACGACCATGTACATCGATTTATATAGAGGCTACGCCTGGCCCCTTTTTAGAAAAGGACAAAAATTATGGTGATAATCTACAGTTTTGAACACCGGGTTTGCATTTCAATGCAATCGATATTGTTGTGAGAGACAAAAAAAAGTCTAGCAACTACCAATGTACCATAACCAAGTTTTCTTTCCGTGTGTGCGTGGGGGGGGGGGTAGTCTAACAAAAGACTTGTACTGAAGTAAAAAAATTATTTTAAGAATGGCTTCAATGATTTTATGTACTCCCTCCGTTCCTTTCTATAGTGCCTATAGATTTTTGGCATTTGTTTCAGAATATAAGGTTGTACCTTAGCTTTTTTTTTCAATTACCCCCTCCCCGTTCAGCTCCCAAATCGTTCAACTCCCAAATTTGTTATGGTAAGTTAAGAAGATATGGATTTCCCAAATTTTACGTTGATTGATCTCAAATCGTTTAGCTAGGAGTCTTGTGTAAAAAGTACTCTTGCGCTAATTTCCGTGCCAAAAAACTATAGGCACAATGGAATGGAACAGAGGGAGTATTATATATTCTTTTGTGGTTTTTTTTTGCATATATTGTATATTTGTCCTAATGTAGCACATTGGATAAATTACCACTGATAACAATGCAAAAGTAAATGATATTCAATACGATATCAAATATATCAATATATATGCATCTCGCAAATGGATGACCAACCGTAAATTTTGTTGGGAAATGGGGTATGTTGAGTAAATTTAGTAGACCTTGATTTTGTATTGCATGCAATATTTTTATTACCAACATTAAAGCTCAACTTTAGACCATTTCCACCATAAATATTTCTTATAAAAATACTTAGTCATAACCTAAATCGAACCACCAAATCTACAACAAAAATTACCATCTGCACAACAAGATAAGATAAAGCCAAGAGCAAAACAGGTAGGCTGCAAGCTGCTAGTGTGATACCTAGCTACCATATGTATCACCTTACCATTTGCATATAGTAGTTGAATGCACGTGCCGTTGCCACGGCCCAACAAAGTTAAACCTAGATATATTGATCAAATTATTTTACACTTATGTAATTAAAGTTGAAAGGAAAAATAATAATTTGATAACAATTAAAAGTGGAAAACAAAATGAAACGTGAAGATGTAAAAGTATACTAAAAAAATACTTGATAATAAATCCACATAGTGTATCAAACAAAAAGTATTGTTTGCGTAACATAAATTTAAAACCTTGAAAATGAAATGTCTAGAGCTCCAAAATTAATATGTCTCTCAGTTCAAGCAATATACTCTAGTAATAGTAGTAGTATAAATATGCCATGAGATTTACCGAACCGAAGATCTCAAAAAAAAATGGGCAGCCATAAACACTACACAATTGGTAGATGGATTAAGAAGAACTACTTGTTGCACTTCATGGCTTTATAAACTTTGTGAAAAAATACCACAAAGGTAGCTGGATTCAGATGAATCTAAGTGTCTGGCACAATCATTATAATGGGCACTTCTTAACAACATATTTCTTAAAATTACTACACTAAAATTAATAAATAATGCAACCGATTCAACTCACAGGGATTTGAAGATACTAGGCTAAAAGGCTCTCCAAGGTACTGCATATATAAAATCATTCAGCTTAGTGCCCCAGTCACCACAAAGTCATGGACTGGAGGCCAAATGAATTTTGTTTATGAAAGGGTAGCATTGTTTTGTGAACGAGAAACTTCTCCATGGTGAAACCTAAGATCTTTGATCGAGCGACAACAAAGCTTGTGCACCTTTTATTTCTTTGAGGTGTCGCTTTTGGAGGAGCTGGACTTCTAGTGTTGGCTTGGCGGTGTTAGGGTTGGTACTTCAAGGAATAGATCACTCTAACGGGACTTTTCTTTTATTGTATTTCTTTTTTTTACATGTGTGCATTTGGAATGCTGCAAGGGCAATGCGTTGTTGCAGATGTTAGGTGTAATTGATATCTTCGCAATATTAATATATGCTCTTTATCGAAAAAAGTCCTTCTCACACTGCTTTTTTATAGTTTTACTGGGATTTTCTGAAATGTTGAATCCTGACGTGTACACGGCACAAAGCAAGGAGCTTATCAGGCTACGTAGTGGCAGGGCCCATGGGCCATGGGGACGTGCTCCTTTCATCGTACCCCTGTCCCCACACGGTCTCAGAGAGGCCCATGGGCAGACTGGAGGCGTGGAGGGGCCCCGTGTGACCGGACCAGGCAGATCCAACAGTTTGAGGCCGTCGCCAATCGCCACTACAGCGCCGAGATCATTTTCTCCCGGACCCAACTCGCCGCGCATTTTACTCGCAGACAGTATCTCTCTCACAGGATCCAGATTCTTATCTTTTCGGCAAACAACAGCGGGAATCAAGAGGGGATAAGGAAATGGCAGCTCGCCAAATCTCGGCGCATCGATCGCAGTGAATCCCGATTAAGAGACAGCACAATGCATCTGGTTAATGAGGTGGTGGTAACAATGCACCCACCTCTAGTTGCACATGGAGAGCTTCTGCTCGCATTATGCCTCTGAAATCCGAATGGATCGTTATCATCTGCAACTTGCAGAGCGAGTGAGGTCACGGGGTACGTACAGTCTCGAAGGAGATGAGCAATACAATAGCGCAGATCGCGATCGTGCGAGTGAGTTGTTAAAGACGACAGACCTATATATACGCAATTATGCATGAGAGCTAATTAACACAATCATTAGGCCGTGCTCACAAGGGACATGCTAAAAAGAACGGAAGGAACAGCCTTGCAGAAACGCACCAGCAGAGATGATAGTGAGATGTGCTAGCTAGTCATTTCTTAGTTTGCCAGTATCGCCATGCCCTTGCAGAGAAATTCGTCACTTGTCGCTTTTTTTCGAAATGGGAGCAACGCCCCGGCCTCTACATCACTTTTCGAAATTCGTCACTTGTCGCCGGCAGGCTGAAAATTCTCTCTAAAAGACTGGCTGGGAAATTCTACTGCTGTAGGCAAAAATATGGCACGAGCAGGATGCGGCAGAAACAAGCAACATTAAATCACAGGATCTGGGCAGTATCAGCAGGAAACGTGTACTTGAGCGACTACTGGTTCTTTGTTCGTCAAGAACATCAGATTTAAACCTAGCTAGCCAGCCACCGCTGACCAGCACGTCTTGGTCGATTCCAGCTCCCAAACCTTCCAATTATAGAACTAACTTGTGTGCAACAGCAGAAATGATTTGCTTAAACCAGCAGCTAATTAATTTGACGCCCAATGCATCTAGAAGCACTGGATTATAATAGCAGGTCAATCATGGTTGAAATGAATCTTTTAGAGCAACTGGTTGATCGATATGAATCTACCCTGGTCAAGATGCTCGCTCCTTCAGTCGAGCCTGCACGTCTCGGTTCCAACATGCTAGTTGTTTTCTCCAATCTGAATCTCAAGCTAATCTAACACAGTAGCAGCTAAT
This sequence comes from Lolium rigidum, assembly GCF_022539505.1. Taxonomy (NCBI): domain Eukaryota; kingdom Viridiplantae; phylum Streptophyta; class Magnoliopsida; order Poales; family Poaceae; genus Lolium; species Lolium rigidum. The sequence goes on along the minus strand of NC_061514.1, from coordinate 93,201,836 downwards.
TATGCTAACCACTCTCGGTAGCTACTAGTAGTTGACCACAGTGCGATTGTGCAGCACACACTCTCCACCGTTTGTGGAAATTATTCCCCTAACCTACTCCTAATCACGTGAAACCACGACACACTTGTCTCCTCAAAATGCGCATATTCGGGGTGTGGTGATGTAGACGATGACATTATCCGGATCATTATCGCAATTTGATGAAACTGAGCTGTCTGCGGTTTGATTGCTCCAACGAACAAACCTGCAGATAGGCAAGATCGCATCGGCTTCGCGCACACACACGAGTGGATCTTGTACCAGCATGTTTCCCACTGTCACTGCAAACGAAATGAACCCAGGGCCCCAAAAATTTGCTGTAGAAACATGGCAAACAGTTGTACTCCGTACTACTGGGCGAGTGCTAGCATTTGAACATTGCCGACCTACGTAATGAGCCGGTCGAGTGCAACGCAGATCACCCCGGTTACGGACATAGTCAGATTCGGACAGAGTACCACTTCTCTTCAAGCGCAAGCCTGCGCTGCACGGCTCAATAATTCAAGCTCTAGTGGTTACTAATCTCCTTTCTACTGTTTCGCTCGCCGCGCTACTTAACATAAACATCTGAATCTGCTCCATACCCTCCTTCGCAGCTCTTCACTCAACGTATTCTGACAGCACGGCTGCGAAGAGCTGAAAACCAGTGCGGCAGGTTAAAAAAACAGTCAGCTAAAAATGGTCAGAGCATGAGTGTCCCACACGGGAGCTCACTAATTTGACTGTTTCAATGGTACTGCTAGTTTGGCTTAAGCAACCCTCTTTTGACTATCCTAGTTTTATAACCATGCCCTGATCTAGCGATGGATACAAACAGTGCACGGTAACACAACTGCGTATTTAAAATTACTCACCTATCTGACAGAGGCTGCACTTATAAGCAGTGTTGCCGTGGTGGCCAGGCTGTTCATGTTTTACCTAGATTAGTGCTGAGCAGAGAGAGAGAGGTTACGGAAGCAGTGACCTACATTTCTCAGCGTCTTATTACCAGGACCCGGACCAGTAGCACAGAAATAAATAAAAAAATGAATTAGTGCTAGGAGGAACTAGACACTAGATGATATAGTAGAAGCGGGACCTCGGCGTGAGAATTCCAAAAATTCGCTCTTGACAGGATTCGAACTCTGGTCGTTGGGGTGCGCCACTGCGACCCCAACCACTGGGCTATGCCCACGTCCTAAGTAGCACAGAAATAATGGTATGAAAGTTTGACATTGCTGCAACTTGCGTTGGGTCGCCAAATGTCAATCATCCAGACCGAGTAACCTAATATTTGACAAACAGGCTCAACTAATCTCGGTGAGGTTCTGGAAATAGTTAGGCTGCTTATAGTGGGGAGTAACTTAGCCTAGTAACATATGTCATGTTACTAGTCTAGGTTACTACCTTCATAGTGGGTAGTAACTTATATGTGGTATCATGCATTGTGTCATTTATTATGTTCTAGACTCATTTTTCCTTGGGGTGTGTGATGTTATGGTAACATAGCTAGTTACCACCTCACTTTCTTTCTTCATTTATTCGCATGCCATGTCACCAAAATGTCTTGAGATGTGTGATGTTACTAGCTATGTTACTCCCACTATGAGCAGTCTTAGAGATGTTATTAGCAGTGGTCCTCTCTCGAACTAAGTGGAGCATACAAGTATTCAATTGCATGCTAAACGGTTTAATTAGTTAAATCTGCAGAAGTCCTGACGAATGGCATCAGAGATACATATACCAGAAGAATCTTTTCAAGACCTCAAGTGGGAAAATAGAAATATGTATGACCAGCCCATCAAAATTTCCATGTTCTGAAGTGGAAGACTAACAACCCAAATATCGACGTTCAGAAGTGGCAGAAGGACTTTTAATTTTTATGTACCTACTAGGCTACTACCTTACTGCAACATATTCACAAATAGAACACATAGCTATGCAACCAAGCCCAAGAAACCGCTTCACACTTGCTCTTTCAATGTCGCTTCACCATTTGCGTGTGGTCAAGCATGAAGAATTGGCTTGGGCTTCGTGATGTTGATCCAAGCTCTTGGCATACTAGAGGATCCGTCAAAGATTGGTGGACCGAGGAGATCCACAAGCGTCGCCATGGAAGGAAGGCCTTGGCCTCGCTAGCGATGTTGATTTCTTGGGAAATTTGGAAGGAACTAAATGAGCGTGTTTTTCGAAACAATGCTTCCACCGTTACCATGCTTGTTTCTAGAATCAAAGATGAGGTCACTATGTGGAGCCGAGCGGGTGCTAACGCCTTGAATAATGTAATGCCGCGAGTGTGGGTTTTTGTTTTTTTAACGTTTCGGTCAATTTGATCTTGTAAGACTCTAAACTTTCTTCTCTCTTAATAAAAAGGTAAATATTTTGCCTCGTTTCAAAAAAGCTAAAACTAGAACACATAGCATAGCAAAAGAAATCAAGAATTTTGAGAACATGAAAGCACAGGAAAATATCATATGAGCATTAATTTACGGGTCAGACCTCAACATAAAAGATCGAAACACTGCTAGCATGATAGGATGATGGTTAGCATTGAAAGAGTTCGCAACAAAACAATATTTTTTGTAAGGAGCATACATTGATTGTCCCAATCTAATCTAGAGTAATGATGTAACGGAGAGATATTTCGGTGACGTACCCTCGTAAACCGAAAACGGATAACGTTCCACTTGAACATGGATGATGTAGTCGTACTTTGTGAAAGTGCATGGAGCCCCCATGTGTGGTTTTGGTAATTAATGACAATCCCTATAGACTAATGTTTGCATTGAGTTATATTTGTAGGAGTTGTTCATAGGCAATTCTTGAACCATATGTTGGCTTCAAGGTTGCAATAAGAAGAATTTGATGAAGGATATCAAGTGTCAAGTATGTCTTGAAGATGAAGATGAAGTGAGCCCTCAAATTACTTCAAGACATCAACATGTTTGTATTAGGTTGCAATAAGAAGAAATTGATGAAGGATATCAAGTGTCAAGTATGTCTTGAAGATGAAGATGAAGTGAGCCCTCAAGTTACTTCAAGACATCAACATGATGAAGAATGAAGAAATAAAGTGCAAGTTCAAGATGAGCCAACTCGAAGAGTTCATAAGCTTGAAGCTTGCCATGGAGAAATGAAGTGCAAGTTCAAGATGAGTCATCTCGAAGAGGTCCTTTGCTTGAGTCTTGCCATCCATATGGTGATCATGGATATGTGAAGATGCGCCGAAGAAGAAGCTCTCCCATGGTGGATTATGGGGGAGCAATCCACATGGTGGTCATGGTTATGTGAAGATGCGCCGAAGAAGAAGCTCTCCCATGGTGGATTATGGAGGAGCAATCCACAAGACTTCGTCAAGCAAACACAAGCAAGAAAGGCGTTCCATCTTGTTGAGGTCAAGATCGTCGTCATCGAGCTCAAGTGGAATGCGCAAGGTTAAGGTTTGCTCTTGATAGGGTTTCTTTCTCACCGGTCTCATAGTGTAGTTGGAGACCGGTTTATAGTTTAGTTGCCGTACTATCAAGAGGGCTCTCGAGTGAGTAACTCGATCGTATCATTCGGAGAGAGCTCAAACCTTTGCATCCTTGCATCATCTTTCTTGGTTGTTATTTGGACCTTATCCATGTGATGTTTTAGAGCTTGTGCTTATTCTCATGACAAGCTCTAGTTCATCGAAAACGGATTTCGCATAGATCACTTGTTGCGTTTTCGAGTTTGGTTCATCATCTTTCTTAGTCGTTATTTGGATCTTGTCCATGTGATGTTTTAGAGCTTGTGCTTGTTCTCATGACAAGCTCTACTACATCGAAAACGGACTTCGCATAGATCACTTGTTGCGTTTTCCAGTTTGGTGATTTTCTCGGTTTCTCATGTTGAGCTCTTGGTCGTTCTCTTTCCAACAAAATTGGTTTCACTCCATTCGGAGCTACCAATCTTGAGATATTGATTTTACAAGTTTGCTAGGCCGGATTTTCCGGGCCGGATATTTGCCAAATATCCGGCCCCTGATTTTTGGCTAAGGACCAGAGGCGACACGGCTCAGTAAGGCTCTGGACATGGGCCGGACATTTGGCCGGACTTTTGGCCGGAATTTCCCCAGGGCCGGACTTTTTGGGGGGCCGGATTATCCGGCCCCAACTTGGGCCGGAATATCCGGCCCTGGATTTGCCCAACGGCTCGATTTTCTTGGGGGGTATAAATACCCCCCTTCTTCCTCCTTGGGTTGTGGCTTCTCTCACTCTCTCTCTCCTCCATTGTTGAACTAGAGAAGCTTGCTCTATCTCTCAATCCCTCTATGATTCTTGCCCCCATTTGAGGGAAAAGAGAGAGGAGATCTAGATCTACATTTCTACCAATCATATCCATCTCTTTGTGAGTGGAACTCTCTAGATCTTGATCTTGGTGTTCTTTGTGAATTCCTTTGTTCTTCCTCTCTTATTCCCCCAATAGCTTTTGTAGCTTTGTTGGAATTTGAGAGAGAAGGACTTGAGCATCTTTGTGGTGTTCTTGTCATTGCATTTGGTGCATCGGTTTGAGTTCTCCACGGTGATTCGTGGTGGTGAAAACAAGAAGGTTGTTTCTCTTGGGTTCTTGGAACCCTAGACGGATTCTAGGCCTTTGTGGCGGTTTGTTGGGAGCCTCCAATTAAGTTGTGGATGTGTGCCCCAATCTTTGAGTAAGGCCCGGTTTCCGCCTCGAAGAAAATCCCTTTGTGGAACCGTGACCTAGGCCTTTGTGGCGAGGGTCACCAGAGATTTAGGTGAGGCGCCTTCGTGGCGTTCGGTGTGTGGTGTGACTACCGCATCTTGGGGTGAGGCCTTTGTGGCGTTGGTGTGCATCGAGCAACCACACCTCAAGGTGAGACTATTGTGGCGTTCGGGAGCACTAAGCAACCGCACCTCTCCACCGGAGATTAGCACTCGCAAGAGTGTGAACTCCGGGATAAATCATCGTCTCCCCCGTGCCTCGGTTATCTCTATACCCGAGCTCTTTACTTATGCACTTTACCTTGTGATAGCCATCGTGCTTGAAGTTATATATATCTTGCTATCACATACTTGCTTGTATTGCTTAGCTTAAGTTGTTGGTGCACATAGGTGAACCTTTGCTTAGAGTAAGTTGTTGGTGCACATAGGTGAACCATAGTATATAGGCTTTGGGCTTGACAAAGTAAACGCTAGTTTTATTCCGCATTTGTTAAGCCCATCTCGTAAAAGTTTTAAACCGCCTATTCACCCCCCTCTAGGCGACATCCGTGTCCTTTCACTTTGTCGCCAACCTCAGTGCCATGTTCAATCCTCGTATGACAACATGTGCCACAACTGGCAGCAGCTTTGTGGTTTTGCACATGTACGGTTCTCGACAACGACTCCCGGTTCTCCAATCTAGCCGAAAATGCAGAAATATATCTTCTGGATCGGAACACCAGCAGCAAAAGTGACTGGGATGGAGTCAAACTCCCACTCCCACGTGCGCACATATTCGAGGAACCGCGGGCGGGAGAGAAACGAGAGATAGAGAGAGAGAGAGAGGCATGGGAGGAGGGCCTCGTGTTGTGTGCTACCTCCCCTCCCCCCATGTGCCCCCTCCTTGTATAGGGGGAGGGGGTGGACGGCCCAGGGGGAGAGGGGTGCGGTCAAGGTGCCCCCCAAACCCTAGCCGTCCACATCCTTATCCATAACCAACAGCAGGACCTGGAGATCCATGCATATGAGGTGAAAGCTCTCCACCATACGCACGTCGTCGTTCTGCTGGAATCTCGGTCCGGATCGATCTTCTTCCGCTGCTTCGCTAGACCAGGGCTCGGGGACGTCTATACACCGTACGTGTGTAGAATTGCGGAGGTTCTGCAAGTTTGATCACTTCATCGTCTGTACGTCTGCTCGATCTTGAGATCGGCGTTGTTGTACATCTTCATCGACAACGTTCGTTCTAAACGTAAAGGGTATAAACACTAAATCTCTCAGTTATCTTACATCTACATAGAATATATCTTGGCTATGCTATTATGTCGGTACGAATTTTTTGTTTTCTCCTATGGATACCTACATCCGAATCGTATCACACAACACGGACCTAGAGAATATCTCTCCTTGGTGAAGGGGAAATTACATATTTGTCAAACCATGGCACAAGACTTGCTTCCTAGGTTGCCCAGAAGTCACCTTAATAGCTACGAGTTTCAAACAACATTGGGCAACCATAAAGCCAGATAGTCCACAACCCGGATCGTGCAAACACCTTAGATCTACAGATTCCATTACTTGACACATGATGACTTGGTCATGCCGGCTTGATCTTTGGGTCGGTCCGACTAGCATAACTTTTTTTGCATAGCCAGTGTAACACGGATAGCATCTCTACACCCATGATAGATGGAACCTAGTCAGCTTCCGACTATCACAGTCTTGGCAGCGTGTCCAACACAACCTTAAATCACTAAGGACAAGAACAAGTATAAACTAATTAAGCACCAGGTTCCATAGCTGAATCACTTCCAACGACAAGTGACATAGTTTTCACACATGATGAAACATTATGAATACAAGGCACATAATGGCTCCTCTAGGGCATCGATACTAACAACCGGCCCAATCGGTGTGTGACCCGGTCGACCGACCTAGGCACCGATCTAGTCTGTGCACGCAGAAACTTCCACAAATGTCTAGTTTTCTACCTTGATCTATATAAGAATCTTTTCTTCTTCCTTCAGTAAGCTGGATCAACCATTCATATCAATACATTGAAGCTCTCACTCTCCTCTACCATTGTTGAAACACAAAGATTGAGGTTCTCATGACCTATAATCTCACCAAGCCATTTTTCATTTCCCCTTGAGTTGAGATAGCTTGTTACTCTTGGGTTTGTTGGAAAACCCTAAGCCGCTAGGGTCTCCCGGAGGCTTTCGGCTTGTGATTTGCCCCATGGAAAGTTTACGAGTGTTTGGAGGTCACCACAAGACCCACCACTAACGATTGAGATATTCCTGGGTGGGATAGGGTCTCGGAAAAGAAGGTGATCCTTCTTGGCGTTAGGAACCCTTCGTGGGATATCGCACTCCTCTAACATGATGTACCTTCCTCAAAGGAACGGAACACGAGAATACATCTTCATCTGCGGCGTGTCTCGGTTATTTCTATTCAATCTCTTTACTTGTGTTATTGACATTTGTCATGGCTTTCGTGCTTGAAGTACCTCTATCATCAAATAGGTTGCCTCACCTAGTTTGCATTAGGCCACTTTATATTTCCGCAAAGCCTAAAATTGCAAAATAAGTTAAAGAGAATTTGAAAAAACCTATTCACCCCATGTAGGTTACTATTTGAAAGTGGTGTCATTCTCTTCGTCTGAAGCCGAGTAAGTTGCAGCCACCGCAAGGGTGTGCCAGGCGGTATGGCATCGTTATCTCTTGGAAGACATGAACGGCAGGCAGAACGGCACCACTACTATCTCCCTTGAAAACAAACCTTCCATTTAATTGTGCAAGAATCTTGTGTTTCACGATCGAAGCAAACACATCTAAGAGCGCTTCCACTACATCCTCGAATGCATCTATCTGTTTTGTTTTAGAGTTTGAGCTGGACGTCGACCCGGTCTGTGCGCTCGTGTCCGACAAGTTAGGATCTTCTGGTCTCAGGGTGAAAATCCAAGGTCTGGCCTTAATTGGTTGTGCCTGGCAATGTTCTTGTTGAAGGCATCGTTTGAGAGGGAGGACTTTCTTCAGGGTGAAAACCTAAGATCTATGATCGGGCGACGACAGCGTTTGGGCACTGTTTTCTTCTTGGAGGCGTCGCTTATGGAGAAGCTGATCATCTGGTGTTGTCTTCGTGGTGTCAGTGTCGTTGTTTCAAGTTTTCGATCTCTGTTGCGGGACTTTTGTTTTCTGTAATTCTTTTTTTTTGGCTGTGTGTATCCTTTATGCCATTAGGGCATGATGTTGTTGCAGAGGCTGGGTATAATTGGTATCTTCGCGATATTAATAGATGCTCTTTATCGAGAAAAGTTAGGATCTTCGTGGGACGGTAATGATTCAGTAGCGGGCATTGCGATCATCACGGCCTGCATGTTTTTCTTTACAATAAAAAGGAAGAGAAAAACAGAAAAGAAGCACGCTGAAGGCTGCACAAAATTCTCGTGTGTTCGTTCTCTTCGTCTCGCGCGCGCTCTCTCTCTCAACTTGCTTTTGGTGCAGGTGGGCGTCTTCTTCGACGACGGCGCTCGTGGAGCTCCGTGGTGGCGCACCTGGTTGCCTCGCACCTGCGAATCGGAGGATCCGTGCCGTGCTCCCCTCCCCGGCCAAATCTTGCGGCGGCGATCTGGATCAAGAATAAGCTGAAGGCTGATGTTCATGGCGACCGCGTCGATGGCGGTGGCGGTGCAGGGCGGAGGCTCTGCGGAGCCGAGTGGCGTCGACTTCCCGTCCGTACAGGGGTCTCTCCCGATCCAAGGCTTTGGGGAGATCGTGCGGCGGCGCGCCGGCGCGACGTTCTCGTTGCCGTCCCCGGTGTTGGAGTTCAGAAGACCTTACTGTAATTTCTTTCTTGTTTCTGGACTGTTCTCTAAGAACAGCGGTTTAACATGAACAGGGTTTTCTCGCAAAAAAAAAGAAAAAAACTCTCGAGCTTGCGTGCGGGTGTGACTGTGGTTGTGCAAACTTATAGACTAGTTGTGCATTTTACTCTTTCATTCATTCATCGTACTACATGCGGCCATGACGGACACCAGTCACTCACAGACGGCATCCTGTTTCTGCACTTCACTCCATGATTCACCACAAGTGAGCTGTCTCGTTTGCAATGTCTGGTCCCAGACACGGGGAGAAGGCCATGGGCAGAAGCTGGAAGCTGCCGGCCCAGATCAGATCAGAGAGGAAGAGTCCGGCAGATCCCAGTGCACGCCGTACCGCGGTTGTCTCCCGCTGCCGCTACAGCGCCGAGACCGTTTCCAACCCGGGCCAAAATCGTCCTGCCTTTCCCCCGCGCACCATATCTACCACGGAATCTACAAGTGTATATTTTTCACTATCGTTTCCTTTCGCTACAGACCGTGTTAAACAGTAGGAATCTAGAGGGCTAAAGTAATGGCGGCTTGCCAAATCCGGGAACATCGCAATGTATCTAGAGGGTTGTGGTCTCCTCATCTCTGATGCCACCACAAATCCACAGTTGACAGCAAAGACCTTAATGATGGAAGCAATGGCCAATGTATCTGGCTAATGCACCGCTGCTTAACGATTATGGCTATAAAAAATCATCTAACACCAACCCTTACCTGCAAAAAAACACAATTTTTGCGGGGTTTTAAAGTTTCTAGCTGTTTTTGGGCCTAAACAGAGCCCGTTACTTTTAAAAATAAAGAGCACCATATGAATACCCCACTCTCTCCGCCCACGCCGACATCCGTATCGCCGCCTCCAGTCGTGGATTCGTCACGGCTCCGGCAAAATCACGCACCTCCGTTCGTAGATCTGCGTGTGCCGCATCTAGAAGTGGCTGGTCAACTGTTCACTGCAGCACTCCCCCCCCCCACCCTGTCCAGGAGGCCACACGTGAGGTGTGGTCGAACACGGCGGGAGGGGGGTCGCTCGCTCACGTTCACGGAGAGCTCGCGCGCCCCGCCGCGAGGTGATCTCCCGCACCGCTGCTACCGCCGGTTCAAAATGAGGAAGGCGTGAAGGAGGACGATGATGCGGTGGTCGTCCCGCGTGGGGACTACCTCGACCGCGACTTGGACGAGGAGTGGTGGATGCGCCGGATTTGTCGATGCTCGCTTGTCACTGAGGTGACAAGCAAACCATGCTTGGATAACCACTATGTTGAACTTCAAATACCGAGGGGGGCCGCCGCTGCGACAAATACGAGGATGCGATGTATGTCGGCATCGCGACGACCGATGAGGAGGCTACCCGCAAGAAGGTTGCGCACAAGGAAACCCACCGCAAGTTCATCGAGCTGTAGGTCTTCCTCGAGCTCACCGCCGCCATCGCGGCCGCACCCACAACCTTGATGAAGTATCTCGGGCCCAAATTTTGGTCAGGGTTAGGGTTTAGCGGTGGTTAGGTTTAGGGTTAATTTTGATGTATGTATGCACTACAACCATGTGAATTTGTATGATATTGCTATGGTCTATGATCTTATTTTTGCAGTTCATCTCATAATTTTGTCGCGAATGCAATTTTTTAAAAATTTCAGTGTTGGTTAAGGCTTGTGTTCACGATTTTGCACATCTTAAAACAATTATTCCATTGCCCTTATGTGTGTTTTAAGGAGACTGCTAGAGATGCTCTAACAATGCATCTAACTATAGTTGCACATGTGGAGCTAGCTTCTGTATCATACCACCTCTGAATGGATCTCGATCATTTGTAAGTTGCATGCGAGCGAGTGAGGTCACGGGGTGCGTAGAGGCCGCGCGTTGAGCCTCGAAAGCGACGAGCAATACAATAACGCAGATCGCGATCGTGTGAGGGACTTGTTAACGACAGGCCTACACAATTATGCATGAGGGCTAATTAGCACAATGATTAGGCCGTGGCCAGAAGGGGCATGCTAAAATAAAACAAGAAGGAACATGGCTGCACAAAGTCACCAGCAGAGATGAGATGAGTACTTCTAGACTTTATATTTTCTGGACAAAGAGTAGTTCTAGACTAGTAGACTTGTATGTAGTTGTTGCTATTTGTCATTTCTGAATCTGATAGTCTTTCTCATCAGTCATCATGCATGAACTTTCTGAAAACTGCGTAACCTTGTCGCTCTGAATGATAGGTTGAGGAATTCTACTATGGTAGCCAAGTAGGCAAAAGGATGACATGAGCAGGATGCAGCATAAACAACTTGTTCACAGAATCTGAGCAGGAGCCGAAGTAACGTGTACTCGAGAGTGACTGTCGACGCCCGACGGTTCTTGGTTAGTCAAGGATGTCGGACTTAAGCTAGCAGCTACCCTCAATTGATGCTCTCGAAAAGAGCTACCCTATATTGACCAGCACGCCCTGGTCAGTTCCAACTTCCGAACCTTCCAATAATAGGAGGACGTTGTGTGCAAAAGCACAAATGATTTGCTCAAGTCAGCGTCTAATTTCACTCCTACGATGACTGTGGAAGCACTGCATTATAGTAGCAGGTGACTCATGGTTGAAATGAATCTTTTTAGAGCCACTGGCTGATTGATATGAATATCTCCCTGGTCAAGATGCTTGCTCCTTCAGTCGAGCCTACACATCTCGGTTCCAACAAACATGCTACTGTATTTGTTTTCTCCGCTCTGAATCTCAAGCTAATCTAACACGGTAGCTGCTAATTGTGCTAACCCTGGTAGTTGACACACAGTCGCCACCATTTCTGGAAATTATTGGCCGAACCTACTCCTAAGTCCTAACCACGTGAAACCACGACACACTTGTCTCTTAACAATGCGCTTACTCGGGGTAGTAGAGAGTGACACCGGAAGGCAAACGGAGGCATCACCTGAATCAATTTGCATTTGCATGGAAATGAGCTGTTTGAAGTCGATGGTTCAAACTGATTCCTGCAAACTGGCAAGATCCCATCGGCGTCGCGTCGCACACACGAACGGATCCCAAGGGGCAAGATGGCATCATATTATCCTTTGCCAGCGGTGGTTCCTGTACCAGCATGTCTCCCCACTGATACTACAGCACAACTGCACAAGACATTTCCATATGTCACTACGTCCTCTGAGGCAGGATTCCGTGCACAGCGTACGAGCATCCTTGATCTGACGAAGCACCCACAAGCAAGCTTCAGTTCATACTTCATACCCATCAACACCACAGGAGCATGTTTCACTGGCAAACTATGCGTGAGATACCAGCTTTGTCATGCACACGGCACTGCCGACTTGATGGCCACTGGTCATTCAGTTACAGGAGAGGATGGCGAGATGTGAGGTCACGGCGTACGTATACGCGCCATGGACGGCGGACAGATGCTCTAAAATATTGCTGGAGAAACATGTCGAACAGCCGTAGCATCTGCACATTGCCGACCTGCGTAACGAGCTAGCTGGGTGCTATAACCGGAACCAGAGCGCAATGATTCGCCAGAATGTTCAGATTCAGACAGGACATCACTCGACGTGTTCTGACTTCTGAGTGGCCTCCATGAGACCACCCCGGGACGAACTGAAGATCAGTGTGCGGCAGGCAGTTAAAAATGGTAGCATGAGTGACCCAGACGGGAGCTTAGTAATTTGACTGTTTAATGGTATTGTCTTTAACGATGCCCTGATCTAACGAAAGATAGAAACAGTGCACACCAACACAAGTGCGTGTTTAAAATTACAGGCCTAGCTGACAGAAGCCGCACTTGTGAGCTTGTTGTCATGGTGGCCAGGCTGTGACCTAGATAGATCTCTCAGCATCTAATTACCGGGACCAGCAGCACAAAAGTAATAGTATGGCGATGGACATTGCTGCAACTTGCGTTGCCTCGGCAAATGTCAACCGTCCAGGCCGAGTAACATAATGTTTGACATTATTAGGCTCAGCTAATCACGTTGATTAGAGGCAATAATCACTAATCAGTGGCCTTGTCTCGAACTAAGTGGAGCATTTTTCTTAATCTATGTCATTAACAAAGTGAAGTGTATGAGTTGAATCTGCAGAAGTCACATGCAACAGAAGAACCCTTTCAAGACGACCTCTACCCAAAAGAGTATATATCCAATCGAAATTTCTAAGTTCCAAAGTCGCCGGAAGATTTTTAATACCTAACTGCAAATATTCACAGACAGAACACAGAGCATAGCAGAAGAGAATCAAGCATTTTGGGAGCAGGGACACACGAGGAAATATCTGGGTGCACATTCGGCAGGTCCGGCCTCAACAGATTCAGAACCAGTATATTCATGGGACGTACATGTAACATGGGGAATCAATCAAAGGATCAACCACCTTAAGGTCCCATTACAGAGACAGTGATAACCTGTTGAGCAGCTGCACAAGGTTCGTAGTACCAAACAGCTTAACCAGAGGCACAAGTTATAAATATCTGAATTTTGGACAAAAATATAATTGACAGATGTGAAGAACTGGACACTGATTTTTGAACAAATGAACGAATTTTCTGGTATATACTCGGGATGGAACACATGTATTTGATAGTTGCATCAAGCTTCCAACATTCAACTGGAGGAGATTTTTTGCAAAAAAAGGAGGCAAAACATTTGATTCATCACAGTAAATAAGAATAAGTGTCATGACATGACAAAATACGGTATTCAAGTAACACCAAAAGGGACTACTCTCGGCATTGCATGACTCAGGTTTTTTGTCACCCGCGGTGACGCAAAGGCTAGCCTCACCCTTTATGATCTTAATAAGAATAGGCGGCAGAGCGGACTTGTTTTGAAAAGCCCTCGCGTTTGTTCCCTTCCAAATTGTCTAACTACCGAACAAGTTAGAGACATCATTGCCTTCCTATTTGACGAATCATTATAAGTCATGGAAGACCACCACTCATCAATGGATAGGTCAATGGTCCACTCATGAATCTGAATAGCATGGAGCCCAAACCAATATTTCACCATGCTCGCGACAGTGGGAGAAGAGGTGTGCCACAGTTTCTTGGGTTGCTTGCAAAGCGGGCAAATGCCACAATTGGTCCAACCGATCTTCTCAAGACGATCTGCCATCCAAAGCCTATTTTAGGTTGTTAGCCACGCAAAGATTTTATCCTGGGAGGGTCTCAAGTCTTCCATACCAACTTACTCATACAAGACTTTGTGGCCCTAAAGAATTGTGTGTTGTAGTTCGAAGATGAAGAATATTCCCCACTAGAGTTGAGGGTCCAAACGATCGAGTCCTCCACAACTTCTCTAAGTTGGATGGTGTTGAACTCCGACCATAACTGTATGTATTGTTGGATCTGCGGGATAGTTAAGTTCAAGTCCATCTTGATATTTGATATCCAAGCATTGTTGTGCATGGCTTGTTTGACTTTCCATTTCTTGCGAGTGGAAGTTTCGGGAACGAGTGGGCGATATCTTTGGGGTTTCTTCCATTAAGCCAAGGCGAGTCCCAAAAAGGGGCAATGTTCCCATTTCCAAGAGAGATTTTGGTAACGGCGTAGAAGAGCTCCATGTCCGCCACAACACATGGGTTTTCCCATCCCCACCCAAATCTTGTTGGGATCGTGCCATCCATACCAAGGCCAATGAAGGCGGAAGGCACGTGCAAATTTCTCGAGGTGGAGAAGTCCCCAAGTCACCAGGTCATTTAGGCCTACAAACCGTCTCCCAATTGATTTTGTGTTTCCTCCTAGAAGAAAGCGCGCTCAATTTTATTCATACTTTCAAAGCACCTCGGTGGTATGGTTAGGGGAGTGTGGTGGAAGATCGCTTGAGAGGTGAGTACGGACTTGATAAGGGCTCCCCGGCCAGCCACATTGATATTCTTTTCATCCCAGGTGATAAGCTTTTGGACATTTTATCCTTGAGTGGTTGAAAGTCCACCCTCTTGAGTTACCAAACCAAGAGGGCTTTGCCAAGATAATTTATGGGAAAGGTTGCCCAAATCACGGGTAGGTACCTCGTCAAGATCGATGTCATTATACCTAATGGGCACCACCAAGTCGTGCACCTGGTCTGGCCGGCGAACAGGGCGAAAAAATCCCCGCCAAACGGAAGATGGTTGGCCCGGCGAAGGCATGCGCTTTGTCAGCGACCACCCTCGACGAATCGGCGGCCGTCGCCGAGGAGGATCCGTTGGGCAGATCTGTCGTTCCTGAGCCCGTTGCCGAGCTCGCCGCCCTCGTAGCACGTAGCTTCAAACACACCGGGGACAACTACTTGAGAGCCGCCACGAGGTTGGCCTCGCCGCTAGGGGCCGTCGTCAGCTGGATAGGGAGATGGCAACCGGGTGGAGGGGGAAGACGAGGCGCGGCAACATGGAGAAATAGTGGTGAGGGAGTTGTCGGAGAGTATCGTTTGGGTGGTGAGGGGAGTTAAGACATCCTATCTCCCGCACTTCACAACGCGTGCACACCTCCAGGCACGTGGCGCTCATGAGGGCATTTCCCGAAAAAACCACCGACTCTAGCGTGCCTATCGAGCCATCTTTAAGTTACTTAAACTTCGTATGGTGTAGTATTTTGGTACAACGTGGACTACCAAAGGACTATTTTTGGGCCACCGCGGGCATGAAATAGGCTCGGGAGCCACCAATCACGTTTAGGATGTTTCTCACCAACCATGCTCCCAAGCATACGCCAGGGAACCCAAAAGAGGTCGAGCAACATCATCCGATGTGAGGGTATCTCCAACGGAACGACGCATTTCGGACGTTTAAATAGTCCGTGCGCGTCCGTTTGCGTCAGTCAGCGGACGCCAAAATGGTGATTGTCCGTTTGCGTCGGCAAGCAACCCAGCGGGACGACGCATTTCGTCCGGTGAGGCCGCCATGTGGTGAAGAGATTTATATTCCTCTATATGTGAAGAGGAAGAGGAAATGATTTCTATTCTTCTAGATTATACCTGGGCATAGTTCGGGCCGGGCCGGGCCTAACAAAGCCCGGCGCAAAAAGCCCAGGCCCAGGCCCGACCTTCGGGCCTAGAATTTCGGCCCAAGCCCGGCCCATCACAACAAATACCTATCAGGCCTCGGGCCTCGGGCCAGGCCTCTTCCTTATTTGGCACATTTCTCAAGCCTAGGCCCGGCCCAGCACAACCATCAGGCCCAAATCTTCGAGAGGCATGCTCGGGCTGGCCCAAGCCCGTGAATTTCGGGCCAGACCGACCGGGCCGGGCTTCCCATGGCCACGTATACTCTAGAATGCCGCTTGATATCATAGTTTTCTATGTAGACACGATTGAAATATTCTCAGTTTTAGGTAAAATCGATATTTTGAAATTAGTGCAACATGTTCAAACATTTAAACATACAAACTGCGAAAAAATAAGTTCAAACTTTTAAACTAGCTACTTCTTCTTTGAAGGCCCCGCCTCGTCATCCTCGGGGAGACGCTTCCTGCTCGTCACCTCCTGCGAAGAGGTACTGGCGGTCGACGCGTCCGACGAATTTGAGTCCCCTTCCGACGAGTGGTCATTGGGGTCTTCTTCGTCGTCAGTAAACGGATCATGAGCCTCCGTCTGCGCCCTCGCTCGGGCCCTTGCCTCCTTCCTTGCTACCGCTGCCTCCTAGGCCGCTGCCTTCTCCTCTAGCCGTGCCCACCTTGCATCTTCATCTTCTTCCTTCTCCTCCTCCTCGTCCTGGCCGTCGTGGCCAACGGCGTCCCCCTCCTCGACGACGGCCTCTCCCTGCCCATCCCGCCCGTCATTCGCGATGGCATCCCCCTCCTCCTCGCCGTTAGTCGGTGGGGAGCTAGAGCTTCTCGGTGTGCAGCTCTATCCCACCAATGTTTCCATCCCGACGGCTTCCCCTTGCTATCGGTGTCCGATGGCAACAATAGTTTGCTCATGGCTTGAGATGGCTGACACGCAGGTTGGAGATGGATTAGCGCAGACGCATGAGTCTTATTGAGCGGGGATTAAAATCGGCGCGTATAACGAAGAGGGTTGCGGTTGCTCTTCCGCGGCGGTTCGGCGCTCCATTCCGGGGGTTCGCGCGCCGATCGACGCGGTTGCCACTCTAGTGGTTGCCCTCCTGGTAGTTGTTGCGCTTAATTCGCGCCTGCTCGAGCCAGGGTCGCTACTAGGTGAGTCTGTGGGAGAAGCGGGCGGACGATCGGCGTGACCGTTGCGTAAACGTGATGCATATTTGCGTCGCGTTTGTACCTCCGCGAATGGTTCGAACATTATGCGTCGCCCACGGAAGAAGGGTGCAGACGCATTTGCGGTCCGTGCAGACAAACGAACGCGGACGGGTAGCCCCGTTGGAGATGCGCTGAGCTGCTCGTCTGCACGGTCGCGGAGCACAGATCATGGGCAGAAACTCGAAACTGCCTGCTCAGATCAGATCCGAGAGGGGCGCGCGTACTGGACCACAAGACTCCGGCAGATCCAAAGTTTCGGGCCTTCGCCCCGCCGTACCGCGGCTGTCTCCCGCTGCCGCTACAGCGCCGGACCATTTCCATGCCGGACCAAACTCGCCGTGCCTTTCCCTGCACACCATATCCACCACGGAATCTAGAACAAGTGTATTTTTCGCCATCTTTTCCTTTCGGCAAAAACAGCGGGAATCTAGAGGGATAAAGAAATGGCGGCTTGCCAAATCCGGGAGCATCACGGTGAATCTAGTGGGTCGTGGTCTCCTCATCTGATGCCACAGTCGACAGCAAAGAACTTGCATGGTGAAGGAAGCAATGGCCAATGTACATGTACCTGGCTAATGCATCGCTGCTTAAAGATCATGGCGATATAACAATCCATCTAACCCTAGTTAGCTGCACATGGGGAGCTAGCTAGCTTCTGCATTATACCATCCCTGCCATTGCCAACTTGCATGCGAGCTAGTGAGGTCACGGGGTGCGTTGAGCCTCGAATTAGGCGGCCAGCAATACAATAACGCAGATCGCGATCGTGTGAGGGACTTGTTAAAGACAGGGCTACACAATTATGCATGAGGGCTAATTAGCACAATGATTAGGCCGTGGTCAGAAGGGACACGCTAAAAAAAGGAGCGGGCTTGCACAAAGGCACCAGCAGAGATGAGATGAGTGCTTCTAGGCGTCTTCAAGCCAGTTGTTGCTGCTAGCAGTCATTTCTGAATCTCTTTGGCCGATAGATAGGTTGAGGAATCTTACTGCAGTAGGCGCAAAGATGACATGAGCAGGATGCGACATACACTTGGGAACAAGCAAGCAACACTCACTAACTGGTCAATCTGCTAACTAGTTCACAGAATCTGAGCAGTAGCCGGTTATTGGTTAGTCAAGGATGTCGAGTTTAAGCTAGCAGGTAGCAACTCCCAAACCTTCCAACAATGGGAGGAAGTTGTGTGCAACAGCAGAAATGATAAGCTTAAACCAGAGGCTAATTTGACTTCTAAATTCTAATGCCTCTAGAAGCACTGCCTTATAATAGCAGGTGAATCATGGTCGAAATGAATCATTTTAGAGCAACTGGTTGATATGAATCTCTCCTGGTCAAGATGCTTATTCTAACCACTCTTGGTAGTTGACAAGCCTGATGCAGTGATGCATCGCACAATCGCCACCATTTCTGGAAATTATTCGCCAAACCTACTCCCTAATCACGTGAAACCACACCAGACCTGTCTCTTAACAATGCGCTTGTTCGTGGTAGTAGAGAGTGACACCGGAACGCCAACGGAGACATCATCTGAATCGATTTGCATTTGTATGGCAATGAGCTGTCTGCGGCTCATGATTACAACAGGCCTGCAAACTGGCAAGATCCCATCGCGGCGTCGCGTCGCGCACACGAACACCATCCGATTTCTGCTGCTGGGCTTACCGCCCTCTGAGGCAGGATTCCGTGCGCATCTCTGATCTGACGAAGCACCACACACAGCTTCACTTCACATCAACATTTCGTGGTTCAATGGCTGCCGTACGCCACGAGCCTGTCATGCACACTGGTTATTCAGTTAGCAGTTGTCACCGGAGACGGTGGCGAAATGTGAGGTCACGGCGTACGTAGACGAGTCCTGAACGTCAAACAGCATTAGCATTTGCACATTGCCGACCTGTGTAACGAGCTGGTTGGGTGCAACGCAAATCTGACCCGAACCAGAGCGCAATGAGGGCATCTCCAACGGCGCAAACGGACGATGAGCAACCGTTTCCGCTTTGCGCCTGCCGGCCGAAAAATGCGTCTGGTACCACTTCAGCGGGCGACGCAAAGTTATCGGGACGTCCGCGGCGACGGAAACCTGGCTCAAATATGCACCTCGGATGCGTCTCTACGGACGCTGCGCGGATGCGCAAAGTGTCCGCTCGCGTCTGGCGGACGTTTCGTCTGGCCCGCCTGGCAGTGACCCAGCGTCGATGCGTCTTCTCCGCCAGTACTAGCGCCGAGGCGTTGCTTCGGCAGTCTGCGGCCGCGTAAATGGCTATGCCTTGCGTGGCGCGCGACCGTCGCCTACCTCTGCGTACGTAGTAATGGTGATGCCACGCGTGGCGCGGCCGTCGCTCTGCCTTCGACCTATATAAACAAGGGCGCGATCGCCGCATAACCTCCACCGTAGCGCCGCTGCCCTTCAGCCTCCACCGGAGCCACCATGAGCAGCGCCAGCCGCGGCCAGGCTGTCGCGCCTCCACCTCCACCTCCACCTCCCACTCCACCTCCCCCGGCCTCGAGCTCCGACGAGGAGTTCGATGACGACGAAGCACCGACGACCTCCTCGACCCTATCAGGGACGCTGAGGCCCTGGCTCTCGCGGAGGAGGAAGCAGAGGAGGAGCGGGCGGCCCATGCGGTGGTCGACGCCGAGCTGGAACAGCGCAGGGTGGCGGCCACCGTAGCCACAGAGGACTTCGACTCCGACATATCATGGTCTTCCGATGACCCTGATGCGCCTACCCAGGAGGAGAGGGCGGCGGAGCAGAGGGCTATAGTCGAGTCTTTCGAGATGCTCAAGGACGCTGTCACCAACACGAGGCTGCGGCAGTACTTGCTAGAGGACGCGGCGGCGCACCGAGCTCTAGCGGCCGCACGGGAGGCGGCAGAGAAGCAGGCGAGAGAGCATAGCAACGACGGGGCCGGCCCGTTCAGGCAGCAAGTAGTCTAGGCTTCTAGAACTACTTTGTATAGTTTTTATGCTTTTAAATGTACTACTTTGTATGCTTTCAAATATATTTCAAATATAAAAATGGATCGTCCCGGTGGAAGCACACCCAGACGCAAATGGACGCGCGAACAAAATATGTCCGCAGGCGACGAAAACGGCGACCACTTTTAGACGTCTAAAATGTATCGCCCGTTAAAGATGCCTCAGATTCGCCAGAATGTTCAGATTCAGACAGAGTAGTGAAGTACTCTGCAACCGCAAGTTCTGGTGGTGGTTACTAAATTCCTTTATACTGTTCCGCGCGCGGCGCTACTTAACAGAAGTACAGAACATCATCTGAATCTGAATCTTCAGCTAGCGTGGCCCTTTTTTGCTGTTTACGACTTCTCAGTGGCCTCCTTGAGACCACCTCTGCGGCAAACTGAAAATCAGTGTGCGGCAGGTAGTCAAGAGAACAGTTAAAAATGGTCAGAGCATGAGTGTCCCAGACGGGAGCTGACTAACTTGACTGTTTCAATGGTACAAGTCAGGATTAAGCAACCTTCTTTTGACTCTTACTTTTATAACCATGCCCTGATCTAACGATGGATAGAAACAGTGCACAGCAACACAAGTGCGTGTTTAGAAAATACAGGCCTATCTGACAGAAGCTGCACTTGTAAGCAGTGTTGTCATGGTGGTCTGTCTGTTCATGCTTACTGCTTAGCTAAATCATTTCTTAATGTAATCCAAGAAGGAAACTATGGTCAAGGAGTGGCTTAGCATTGCTTCTATATCAACAACCGAGTGGACGGTAGATATTGCCCTTGATGTGTGGTGGGAAAATATGTCAAGCAAGAGTGTCCCAATCCAAAAGGCTTTGGCGTCCCTAACTATGCTTCTTTCTTTTGGGCTTGATGTGCTGTTTGTCGCAGCGGTGGTTGCTATCTTGTATAGGTTGGTTGCTATATTAAAATAGCGGGGCGAAACCCTATTTCGAGGAACTGCTAGTGAGTTGGATAATTTGGAACGAACGGAACGCAAGAGTTTTCCACAACAAATCTGCCCCACCTTCGATCCTACGCAACAATATCAAGGCCGAGGCGAAACTTTGGGTAACTGCCGGGACAAAGTGTTTGTGCTATGTAGCATAGGGAGAGTAGTCCCCTTGTATGCCTTTTTCTTTTTTCTTTTTTTGTCTTGTCAAGACTATTCTACTAAACTAATGGAATGAGGCAAATATTTTGCCTTCCTTTCAAAAACAAACAGTGTTATCATGGTGATCAGGCTGTTTGTGCTTTACTTAGATCGTTTCTTAATGTAATCCTAGTGGGGAACAATTGGCAGACACCTTGCAGAAGAGCACAGGTGAAGTTTTCCCCCACAGCGAAATGCATGCACTGACCACTTACTTACGCAGCTCACGTAGCATTTTGGTTTCTGCTAGAAGCTCTACAATCACTGCACTAGGTCACCGTGTGAGTACTACTATGCTGAGCAGTCCGCCGTGCCGAGGAGAGAAGGGTTACGGCAGATTCCTCAGCATCTTGTTACCAGGACCAGTAGCACAAAATTAATCGCATGACAATTGACATAGCTGCAACTTGCGTTGGCTCGCCATACGTCAATCATCCAGACCGAGTAACCTAATGTTTGACAACCAGGCTCAGCTAATCACGTTGAGGCTCTGAAGCTGTTTAGATGCACTAATCAGTCGCCCTGTCTCGAACTAAGTGCAGCATATGAGTATTCAATTGCATGCTAAATGGTTCAGTGAGCTGAATCTGAACAAGTCCGGACAAATAGCCACAGCCAACAGGGACACATCCGCCAGAAGAACCCTTCCAAGATCTCTAGTAGTACTAGTAGAAAACAAAACAACGATGTGAGCGGCAGGAGCATAATGCCTACTACTTCACTGCAACATATTCACAAACATAGCAGAGAGCATAGCAGAGGAAATCAAGCATTTTAGGAGCAGGCAGACACGAGAAAAGATCAGATGCGCATTCGCCCGCAGGTCCGACCTCAACAGATTCAGGACCAGTATATTTATGGTACGTACAGGTAACATGGCAAATCAATCAAGAAGATGAACCACCTAAGGTCCGATTAGATGGACAATCATAACCTTTTGAGCAGCTGCACAAGGACCACACTCCACACCGAACAGCTTAACCAGGATCACAAGCAAACTGCATCAAAATCTTGACAAAAGCATATAGATGTGAAGAACTGGACACTGCAATTTGAATGAATGAACGAATTTCTCATATATACTCCGGATGGAACAAATGTACCTGCCATCAAGCTCCCACACATTCAGTGGGATGAAAATTTACACTCTAGCTTAGGCTAACGAATTCCCGTGGCATACCAATAGGGCAATTGAAAGAAGGGACAGGGAACAAATCTGATCTAGACTGAAAGATTTCTACAAAAAAAAAAGGTTGTACAAGCTACAGGACCTGCCACGAACAACAACCGCTGATGAAGAGATCTCAGAGGACCACCGGGTTGATTATGTACAACACTGGTCCATGCACAATTCAGCAGGAGCACCAAGCATGTGATGTCTTGTACCAAGAAACCACACACACTGGACCAGCATAGCTGGGTGCACGGGTGCTTTTCTTGATGCCCATGTGAAGCGCTAATGCTGCTGCCGTTTACTTTCACCAATTGTTCTCCAAGAACCAAGTCACTGATGCACCGGCAGGCCATAATTCTGGAACGACCTAATTCTGCCGTCCCATCCTGCGGTTACGATCACTCGACCCCAGGAGTTTGATGTGCTCTGTGAACAGTTCCTCAGGAGCTTGTACTGCGACTCGTCCAAATTTGCACCGATCGAGCAAGATGGCAGCATTTCCTCTGGCCAAGTTGCTGCCGGCCCTTTGCAAGAGGGCTCGGTGAACAGCTCCTGGTTCAGACTGAAAATACCAGGAGCAGAGGATCTTGGCGTACTGCTGTTAGTGGAAGAACAGTCTCCACTGCAACTTGAAGTATACTTGAATTGCATTTGAGAGGCCAATGAAACATGGCTTCTTGGTTTTATGCCAATCCAGGGTATCGCGACGGCTGCATCGTTGGATTGAAATCGCTCTGATGAATATGTGGTTTTTGCTTGTCGCCATACAGATTCATCTTGGTTCTCACGGTTCCAAACATAAACATTGGAGTCTTCACTAGCAGACACTATATGCTGCCCATCAGGAGTGAATGATGCAGACATCTGGCACGAACCACTTCGAAGTCCTGATGGTTTAGAAATACTATGAGTTTGGAGTCCATTGGAAGTAGTAATGAATTTTAAGGAGACAAAACTACAAGGGTAATTGTTGGATAGAGCAAAAGGAATAAAGCAAGTATCTGAGACATACCACTGTAATTTTGAATCACATTGGTTCCATCCAGTATCCTGATCTTTGAGTCGGCAGATGTTACCATAAGTTTACTTGGGTTGATTGGACAGAACTGCAATGAAATTAAAATGGAAGAGCAATAGTAAGAAGCATTCCTGAGAAAAAAGAACTAACAAAGCTATACATTGTAACCGCAGTCATCCTTTTCTTGTAGATGTTTACCTGAAAACTTGTGATTCTCTTGAGAGATGATTTCTTGCTGTTGAGTGCAATCTGAGTTTCCAACCTCAGGAGGTTATTATCTGATGCATCATAAAACCGACAATTTCCAGTAATGGTTCCAACAACTGCACCCTGAAAGAAACCAAAGAAAGAGAAGGAGATCAATCTCACGAACTATTGAGGTAACAAATTAGTCAAAATAACTACAGCAGTGAACCATAATCTTACCTTTCCATCAGGTCGGTAACAGACCGCCGTAACTATGTCCCTAACATCCACCCAGTCCGCGACGCTGCCTCTAGTAATGTCCCATACACGGACTTTGCCGTCAATGGATCCAGTGATGAAGGAATTGTCGTTGGTCGGATCAAATTGGACACAGGTCACTGCAGAACAAGGGAAGCAAACTGTCAGCTTCAGCCCATAAGTAAAGACATAAGCTTTGAAGCAGAGAATATATGAAACTATGAGCTTACCAAAGTTGCTATGCGGAAAAACGCTGATGCAGTTTGCAGATCCAATTTCCCACAGGCGGACGGTCTTGTCTGTTGATGCAGACAGTAGATGCTGCAAGGTATCAAATTTTAATGATCATGAACAAAAAAGGTACAAGAGAAACAAAGAACAGTCACATTGGGTTGAGAAAAAGAATGCATTTGTTCAACTGACCTTGTTGTTTGACCAGGACAGATCCAACACATCACCAGAGTGCCCAAAGAACTCGTGCAGCGGCTCCTCCGATATGTGGAAAACCGATGCCGGAATCACAATGCAAGCAGAGTCTCCAGTTTTCTTCATGCTCTTGACCTTGCATAACTTCTCGGTGTCAACACTCACCGGCGTCAGCCCATGCTTGCGCCGCGATTTGAGGTAGACGCAAGAGGGATCATCCGTAGGAATCTTACAGTCATCAGACTGCGAAACACTCCAAACCCTGACAACTCCATCCTCGCCGCCGGTCGCAAGGAACTGCCCGTCGGGGCTGAACTTCATCGTCAGGATGGCACCGTCGTGTGCTTTGATCACCTGACCTTGGTACACGGCAGACAATTCCTTGGACCGCTTCCGGTAGGAGCGGACCTTAACTCTCTCATACCGTCCACCCCGACTCTGCTCGCTGTCGGAGGAGCTGGTGCTGGGCTCATCCCCTGTAAGATCCACAACACAGACCGCCACGCCGAGCCTCTCAAGCCACCCGCTCCTCCTCCTCTCGACCGTCCTCGGAGCGCCAGAGGCCTTACCGTTCCGGCTCATGAGCCTCCGGATGAAGGAGAATGAACTGGAGCTCCGGCTGACCTTGCTGCCGTCGTCCTTGCTGGACCCGCTGACGGAATTGTCGTCCGACGCGCCGTCGCCGTAGCTGGTGGTCTCCTCCGTGGACCAGCTGGACATGGAGCAGTCGTTCTCCTCGGACTGCGACGAGAATCTGCCCGTGTCCGGCACCGCCTCCTCCTCCTCCTCCTCGGCTTCGGCGGCGGGGCAGACGGGATCCGCGTGCTTGGGGCTGGGGCTGGGGCTGGGGCTGCACTCGAGGCCCATGCTTCTGAGGAACCGCTCCTTCCGCTCTTGCACGCTGTCGAGGGCGTTGGATGAGGACCACGGCAATGCCGGCACCGGCACTGGGCTGGATGCCGGGGACGCCAGCAGCTCTTGGTGCGTGTCGAAGAAGGCTTCTTCGTCGGCCTCCATCCTGCTACTGCTGGAGCTTCGCACTAATTGGCAGGACGCCATGGATGGTTCTTGTTGTTGGGACGCTGCTGCAGGAGGAGGCATGTACAGTTGATGATGAGAAACAGTGGGCAAGCAAACATATTCCGGACAGGCGCTTATATAACAGTAGAGAGGGGGGAAGCAGAGCACGGGGTGTGGCGCTGAATTGCCTCGGCGTCAACCGGCCGGGGGCGAGAACACAAGGCGCGGGCGGAGGGGAAGAGGAAAATTATTAAGTGGCGCGAGTAATCAGAGTAGGAAAGCAATAAACAAGAGCCCAATTAGAGCACCCCAAATCCCAAGTATTGAATTGCGCGCCCCGTATCTCTAATCAAATCCCGCACCTCCCGCGCCCAAATCGGCCCCGGCCGAGCAATGCATCTGGCCTCGGCGGAACCAGCCGCGCAGTCGCGGCCGCGCCCCATTGTTAAAAGGCGGGGAGGTGGCCAGGGGAAGAAGGAAGAGAACAAAGAGAAATAAAAGATGAAGTTTTTACGGGCGGCGAACTCGGCGACACATATCTCGAAAGGATTTGGCGACGCGTGTGGGGGGAATAGAAAATTTCCTGGCCGGGATGGAGGGGAGGGGAAGCTCACCTGGACGGAAGGGAGAAACTGGCGCGCGCGCGCGCTGGGGGAATTGGAACCCAAGGAAGGTGCTATCGTCGTCCTCCTCGTCAGAGGCGGTGAAGCGCGCGGTGTTCTTGGGTGGTCGCCGGCGGCATGGCGCGAATGGGGAATGGCGGTGGTGGCGGATGTGAGGGATTGGAATCGACGACGGGAAGGCGGAAAGATTGAAGAGGGAAAGGAAGGAAGGTGGAGGAATCGGAGATGGGAGGGATTTATTGGGACGTGGATGATGAGTCGCTGGGGTCCCCATCGCCATCGCCAGATTTGGAACCAGCACCCACGAAATGGGATTTTAAATTATTATTACTCATGTGATTACCGTCCAGGAATGATGAGAAACAAAGAAACAAAACGTATTTTAAGAGTATTTTTTCGTTATCGCATCATCATATATAATGGAGCAGCATCGTATTCAGGAACACGAATTAGCATCAATTTACATGTCGAGAATTTGCTTTTCTCTGCTGACTTAGTGGTGGCATGATTATCTTTCGGTGATGCCCCTGTCTTCCTATCTATCTTGTGTCTCGACGCTTCTGGCACAGTGCCACTTTTTTCAAAGTTTTTTTTTCCTTTGAATGGCGCAGTCGACTGGTCCATTTCTTCTTTATCTTTTTTCCATTTCTTCCTTTTTCTCTTGATTTGTTCATCTTCCAATAAAAGTGTACCGTATTCTGCCGTTTAAAGGGACGATGGTGGTACCGTGTACGTATTCTGATCATGTACAGGCTGTGTGCGTGAGCGTGAGCGATAGTAAATGATCTACCACTCCTAGGCCTGGGTCTCTACGCTCTAGGCACCACTGCGAGCGGTTCGGGCGCGTCGCTGCTGCATCACACCGATTTGCTTGTGTAATCCTTACCTGACGCAGATCTCTTCCTTGCTCCAATTCATCTGCGGGTGGTAGCACCAGTACATGCATCCATCTCACTTGTCAGCACTCAGTTTAGGGCCTTGCATTCTTTTTCACTTGAAAGTGAGTCGTCACCGGTAATATTCTGGGCTGGAATTGTTTCAAAGTGGGTGCAAGAGCAGCTCTATCAGATCCTGTAAAACTTATTTACAGAGCCGCGCCGTTTACGGAATTTGTTTCGCAGAGCCTAAACGTGACCGAAAAGCATGCGACACATTTCATCATTTTGCTTAATCCAAAATGGATATGATAGAAACATAGGCTAATATTTATGATTGTTTTAAACATCATCAACACGGTAACCATCCAATTTACAATATTTTAAAGTCAAATTTCAACAATAGTTCAAATCAAATAATTCAACAAACAATGAATGGTTCCGAGGGCAAATAGTTGTTCATCTCACACATAAATAAATAAATAGGAAATGTATTCACTAAAGGAGGGAGATCAATTTTTGCCATGTAGCTGCCAATGGTGCTCGACGAGATCAAGATTGAGTTAGGCATGCGTGGCTGAATCTTCAATTTGTCGATACGTCTCAAAAAAAAATGCTTGTATGCGATTGGGGTTCCTTTGTGGTTTCTCTTGGCTGCCAACATTGTTATAGAAGAACTCCAGGTTTAACCATTTTTCATCATTGATGATCATATTATGAAGAATCACATAACATGTCATGATGTTGTTGGCGATTTTTTTGGATCCTAAAAACTAGTTGGGCCACCAATAATGGCAAACCAAACTTGCAAAACACCAAAAGTTCTTTCAATGTCATTTTGGCATGTTTCTTGTGCCTTGGAACATTGAGCATTTTGTTTGTTTTCTGGGGCTTGGCTGGTCTTAACAAATGTTGTCCAAGATGAATAAATGTCCTCGACAGGCCATTGTGTAGTCATGTCCATAATGTCAAATCCACAAATTCTTCGATGCCACGGCTCAAGCATAATAGTAGGATCATGAGTTTTACCGTAGTTAAACCCATGCCAAGCCCTCGAAATTTATCCACCTCCAATTCATACAATCAATAATTCGTAACATTACCGGCCAACCTCTATTTTCATTCATCTTCATCAATCTTTGCGTATATTCTTGAGTTGGAGCTTGAAGATACACAGGAACATAGACTCGGATCATCACCTTGGCAAACATTCCAATCGACTCACTGGTTGTATCTTCGCCAATGAAAAGATACTTTCATCGCTGAAGAATACGCAACAAGCCCGTGAGATTTAACCTACTAACGGCGCGGTATGGGGCTCCCAGCGCCAACGGCACGGCTATGAATGTTGGCGGAAGGCTGTGGGCAGTGGAAGACGGGAGCGTACGAGCTTTGGCGGGGTAGGGAAATTTCAGTGCGCCAACTACTTCCCTATGGATAGAGGTTACACTCGGTTTTCTCGCGGCACGTGTATGTGGAGGTCGGGCGCGGTGTTTTCAATCTCCTTTAAAAAAATCCCGAGCTGTGCCCGTTACTGATCTGCGTTGATTTTGCGACGAAAACCAAAAGCAGATGGATTATTTACGGTTTTGGCGCGTTTACGATATATGTGCTAGATTTGCTTTAACATATTTCTAATTTTGAGCAAATCTGAAGACGGAAATTTGCTTGCAGTGCCGGTGCTATACCAAGGCAACGTCAATTGCTGCTGGCTGGCTGGCTGGCTAGGACGGACTGGATCGTAAAAAGATGATGTTCCCCTTCCGCTCTCTTTTTGGTCCCCTTGGGTGTACGCTGTGATTTCTTATACCAAGTCACACGAAAACAGCCAGACACCTCGGCTGCGTTTCTTCTATGTTGGTCTGGGTGTCAGCTTGGGTTGGCCGCCTCTAAGGGCATGAGCAATGGAGGCAGCTGTCCAACTAGGCTTGGATAAAACTTTTGACATATGCATGCCATGTTATGGTCCTATTAATATGTCTTTCTTCAAAAGCTGATTTGGTTTTTCTCTTTCTCTCTCACATTTTTCACTTTATGGCTGAAGAGGTTGCCTCCTGATGAAGAGGTTGCCTCCTCATCCGAACCTACTTTGGACCACCCAAACCTAGTTAAAGGTGTGAGGCAACACCCCTAGAGCTATGCATTGGACATGCCCTAATTACCTTCTCATCTCTCCTCTGCAGCATGCCACGACTATCTTTACGCAACACTAGTCAGCATTGACGTGTCATCCGAATTGTGCAACTAGGTACTTCTCGAGGTGTTCTTGAGAGAAAGAAAAAGAAAACTCCAGCTGACTAAACAGCTGATGACAAAGAAGTACTCCATTTCGTGTGAGAGAAAAACATTGCAAGGCGAGTTATTTGTCGCAAGAAACCAAACGGCCAGCTACGTGGATTTGCTTACGTGCGTGCGTTGGTGATCATCATATAAGGAAGAAGAGAACGGCGAGTAGTACAAGTGATACGTGGATATGCACGGGCAGCTAGGCGGGCAGGTTCTTGTAGACGTATCCATCTCCAGCTAACCCAACAACCTCATTGCTTAAAGTTGTTCTGTGGCTGGGCAGAGATGGCAACTGGCAAAAACTCGATCGGGCTAGGCGGCAACAACCGCCCGCCGATTTGTGCATGTGTGTCGACGCGTCTAGCTACTCATAGCTCCTAGCTTACGTGTTTGTTTATGTTTAAGATCTGGGGGCACCGATCTTTGCACCAGAGTAAGCGTGGCGTGTTTCCTATTCTCACGGAACTTATTTCAGACCTAACTGAAAAAATCCAAAGTTCTCTGGATAACCTAATATTCTGGTGTGGCATCCATTGCTAGACGATGTCTATCGTCTAGGAACCCTTTGTATTGATGTCTGTCTTTTTTACTTTCTGGGCGATGTTAATACTGATTGCTCAATCGAAAAGTGCCTTTAGCTCTTGGGCGTTTAATAAAAACGAAAATCATACATATTTATTTCAAAAAAATCTAAAAATAAATCTGGACATAATAAATGACGCAACCCACAAACGTGTAAAATTTTCATGTGAAATTATTTATATGATAGGCTAAAAAAAAGATAAATATGTTGAAATTTGGCGATTTGAAATAGGCATACCAGATCCACACCTTTGTCATTTTTGTGTAGCCCATAATATTATTGTATTTGAAATTAAAATGTTGTATGTTTATGGGATAATTCATTGGCTACACCATTATTTTTTTCTTATTTTTCGAGAATTATGGGAGGGAACGAAGGGTACCGAGTCGCCCACGGTCATATATCTTATATCTCCACCTCCAGAGAGCAAGGTTGTCGGCCGCCCTACGGAGCATCGTGCCGGCTGTGGTAGTCTTGGCATTGAAGACGAGGTCATTTCATCGCTAGGCCGGCGTGCCAGACGTGGGCCTCCGTCCCATGGGGACGTAGCAAGTCCCAGAGGGAGAAGTCGCCTGCCGAGATGGGGGTCCCCAGCCAGCGCCACACCTCGGCAGCAGCGGAGCAGTCGAAGAAGAGGTGCCTCCCTGTCTCCTGCAGGGGCATGTCGCGCAGACAGCGGAGGGCGTGCAACTCTTGGAGAAGAGGTTGGCTCGCGTACTGAGCCTGTCGATATCGACGAGGTACGAGAAGATCCGCACCTTGGCAGGCAGCCTAAGCCCCCAGGACGACGTGCAAGCGGACACATCTAGGGCATGGGTGGGGGAGAGCATGTTCTATGCCTCCTTGGTGCTGAACGGGGAGGGGGGGTCAAAAGAGAGTCGATCAAGCGTAGATCTTGTCCGCTGGCAAGGGCGGCGGAGCCCACAATGCCCCGGACATCCTGAAGCTCGCGCTCGGCTGCGCCAGTGAGGTGGGGATGGAGTGCAAGGTCCGTCGAGACGACCACGACCACCGAAGCGTTCGACCGGGTAACATGTGAGAAGAGCGCAGGCTACCGCTCGGCGAGTGGCTTGCCGGGCAGCCACTTGTCGAGCCAGAAGACGGTGGAGGTGCCACTCACAACCGTGGCACGCATGATGGAGCGGTACAACGGGAGGCATTCCCGCACAATTTTGTCGAGGAAGGATGGTGAAGAAGTCGAGTCGCCGAGGTCCTGCCTAGAGTGCTACCTAAACCAGTCTTTCCAAGGTAGAGTGTTAGTTTGGTGGAGTTTATGGATAAAGTTGAGGAGAAGACACCTGTTCTGCCGGTGGAGATCCTTAACACCGAAGCCACCTTCCTGTTTAGACAACAAAATTTTATCCCAAGAAATTAGACAGCGAGCACCCGAGCAAGAGTCCTTGCCCGTCCATAAGAAAGCATGATGCCTTTTATCTATACTTTCGAGCACACCCTGTGGAAGCAATACGAGCACATATAGTAGGATGCAAGGTTATTTAGAACAGACGTTCGTCAGCGTGGGGAACATGCATGGGGATGAAGGAGGATTTATGGAAGTTAATGGCAAGCCCCGTTGCGGCACCGAAATCCTCCTGAACCTCCTTAAGGAGGAGGCCGCCCTGGAGTCAGCTTTACAGATAATAAGTGTGTCATCATCGTATTGTAGGATAGGGCACGAAGTGGTGGGGGAGAGGGGGTGACAGAGCTTGCCGTCGAGGAAGGCTTTGCGGAAAAAAGCGTTGAAGGACATCCGCAACAATGATAAAGAGGTATGGGGAAAGGGGTCGCCCTGTCGAAGACCGTTACGGCACCTAATCCAGTCACCAGGCACCCCATTGAGAAGCGCCGCTGTGTGGCCGGTGGTAAGGATGCGCGCCATCCAGTCGCACCATCGATCGTCAAAACCCCTTACTCCAAGTATGAAGAGAAGGCTTTCCTAGTTGACATAGTCGAAAGCTTTCTTGAAGTCGATTTTAAACACCAACGTAAGGGATTTTCTAAGGTGGCAGCACCTGATGATTGATGTCTACGGGTGCTTCTATGCTTGTAGACAGTGTTGGGCCTCCAAGAGCAGAGGTTTGTAGAACAGCAGCAAGTTTCCCTTAAGTGGATCACCCAAGGTCTATCGAACTCAGGGAGGAAGAGGTCAAAGATATCCCTCTCATGCAACCCCGCAACCACAAAGCAAGAAGTCTCTTGTGTCCCCAACACACCTAATAGGTGCACTAGTTCGGCGAAGAGATAGTGAAATACAAGTGGTATGAATGAATATGAGCAGTAGTACGGCGCCGTAAAAGTGCTTGCCGGCGTGCGGTTGATGGTAGTAATATTGCAGGCCGTATAAATGCAGTAAAACAAGAAACAAGCAACGATAGCGATATTTAGGAACAAGGCCTAGGGATCATATTTTCACTAGTGGACACTCTCAACATTGATCACATAACAGTAATAAATAGATAGATGCTAGACTCTACACCCTCTTGTTGGATGATGAACACCACTAACTCGTGTAGGATTACACGAACCCTCAATGCCGGAGTTAACAAGCTCCACAATATTCAATGTTCATATTTAAATAACCTTAGAGTGCATGACAGATCAACATAACCAAACCAAGTACTAACATAGCATGCACACTGTCACCTTCACACTACGAAAGGAGGAATAGATCACATCAATACTATCATAGCAATAGTTAACTTCATAATCTACAAGAGATCACAATCATAGCCTACGCCAAGTACTACACGATGCACATACTGTCACCATTACACCGTGCAGGAGGAATAAACTACTTTAATAACATCACTAGAGTAGCACGCAGATATATTGTGATACAAAACACATTGCAATCATAAAGAGATATAAATAAGCACTTCACTATGCCATTCATAACAGTGAATAAGTATTCTGTGAAATATAGCCTAAGAGACCCACACGGTGCACACACTCGTCACCTTTACACACGTGGGACAAGGAGTCTCCTGGAGATCACATAAGTAAAATCCACTTGACTAGCATAATGACATCTAGATTACAAGCATCATCATATGAATCTCAATCATGTAAGGCAGCTCATGAGATTATTGTATTGAAGTACATAGGAGAGAGATTAACCACATAGCTACCGAGTACAGCCCCGAGCCTCGATGGAGAACTACTCCCTCCTCATGGGAGACAAGCAGCGTTGATGAAGATGGCGGTGGTGTCGATGGAGAAGCCTTCCGGGGCACTTCCCCGTCCCGGCGGCGTGCCGGAACGAGACTCCGTCCCCCGGATCTTGGCTTCGCGATGGCGGCGGCTCTGGAAGGTTTTCTCTGGTTTCGTCGAACGTCGTAGGGTTTTCGCGACGGAGGCTTTAAGTAGGCAGAAGGGCAAGGTCGGTGGAGTCACGAGGGACCCACACACCAGGGCGGCGTGGGCCCTAGCCTGGCCGCGCCGCCTTAGTGTGGCGCCACCTCGTGGCCCCACTTCGTATCTTCTCCGGTCTTCTGGAAGCTTCGTGTGAAAATAGGACCCTGGGCGTTGATTTCGTCCAATTCCGAGAATATTTCCTTACTAGGATTTACGAAACCAAAAACAGCAGAAAACAGGAACTGGCACTTCGGCATCTCGTCAATAGGTTAGTGCCGGAAAATGCATAAATATGACATAAAGTAAGCATAAAACATGTAGATATCATCAATAATGTGGCATGGAACATAAGAAATTATCGATACGTCGGAGACGTATCAATGATGTCAACCGCATATACAATGTTTTCGGAGATTCTGTGTCCTGAGAGAAAACCCGTCTGGTCTGCATCCACGAGCGAGTGGATGGCAGCCTGTGATGACGCGTGAAGCACACGTCCGTTGGGAACCCCAAGAGGAAGGTGTGATGCGTACAGCAACAAGTTTTCCCTCAGTAAAAACCAAGGTTATCGAACCAGTAGAAGATGAAGGCCACGTGAAGGTTGTTGGTGAAGGAGTGTAGTGCGGCGCAACACCAGGGATTCCGACGCCAACGTGGAACCTGCACAACACAATCAAAATACTTTGCCCCAACTTAAAACAGTGAGGTTGTCAATCTCACCGGCTTGCTGTAAACAAAGGATTAAACGTATGGTGTGGAGAATGATGTTTGCTTGCAAAGAACAACAGAGAACAATGATTGCAGTAGATTGTATTTCAGATGTAAAAGAATGGACCAGGGTCCACAGTTCACTAGTGGTGTCTCTCCAATAAGATAAATAGCATGTTGGGTGAACAAATTACAGTTGGGCAATTGACAAATAGAGAGGGCATAACAATGCACATACATATCATGATGACTACTATGAGATTTACTTAGGGCATTACGACAAAGAATATAGACCGCTATCCATAATGCATCTATGCCTAAAAAGTCCACCTTCGGGTTAGCATCCGCACCCCTTCCAGTATTAAGTTGCAAACAACAGTACAATTGCATTAAGTACTGTGCGTAATGTAAACAATACAAATATCCTTAGACAAAGCATTGATGTTTTATCCCTAGTGGCAACAGCACATCCACAACCTTAGAACTTTCTGTCACTGTCCTAGATTCAATGGATGCATGAACCCACTATCGAGCATAAATACTCCCTCTTGGAGTCACAAGTATCAACTTGGCCAGAGCATCTACTAGCAACGGAGAGCATGCAAGATCATAAACAACACATATATGATAGATCGATAATCAACTTGACATAGTATTCCATATTCATCGGATCCCAACAAACACAACATGTAGCATTACAAATAGATGATCTTGATCATGATAGGCAGCTCACAAGATCTAAACATGATAGCACAAGAGGAGAAGACAACCATCTAGCTACTGCTATGGACCCATAGTCCAAGGATGAACTACTCACGCATCGGTCCGGAGGCGGGCATGGTGATGTAGAGCCCTCCGGTGATGATTCCCCTCTCCGGCAGGGTGCCGGAGGCGATCTTCAGAACCCCCTGAGGTAGGGTTGACGGCGGCGGCGTCTCTGGAACTTTTCTTGTATCGTGGCTCTCGGTACTAGGGTTTTCGCGACGGAAGGAATTAATAGGCGAAGGGGTAGAGTCGGGGGGGCGCCCGAGGGGCCCACCCCATAGGCCGGCGCGGCCAGGGGCCCCACCGCGCCGCCATGTGGGGTGGCCGCCTCGTGGCCCCTCTTCGTCTCCTCTTCGGTGTTCTGGAAGGCTCCGTGGAAAATAAGACCGTGGGCTTTTGTTTCGTCCAATTCCGAGAATATTTCCTGTGTAGGATTTCCGAAACCAAAAACAGCAGAAAATAGGAACTCGGCGCTTCGGCATCTTGTTAATAGGTTAGTACCGGAAAATGCATCAAAATGATGTAAAGTGTATATAAAACATGTGAGTATTGTCATAAAACTAGCATGGAACATAAGAAATTATAGATACGTTTGAGACGTATCAAGCATCCCTAAGCTTAGTTCCTACTCGCCCTCGAGTAGGTAAATGATAACAAGGATAATTTCCGAAGTGACATGCTACTATCATAATCTTGATCAATACTATTGTAAAGCATATGAGATGAATGAAGTGATTCAAAGCAATGGTCTATAGTTTGTTAACAAATAGATGATGACTAAACAACTGAATCATATAGCAAAGACTTTTCATGAATAGTACTTTCAAGACAAGCATCAACAAGTCTTGCATAAGAGTTAACTCATAAAGCAATAGATTCAAAATAAAAGGCATTGAAATAACACAAAGGATGATTAAGTTTCAGCAATTGCCTTCAACTTGTAACATGTATATCTCATGGATAGTTGTCAACATAAAGTAATATAACAAGTGCAATAAGTAAACATGTAAGAATCAATGCACACAGTTAACACAAGTGTTTGCCTCTAGGATAGAAAGAAGTAGGTAAACTGACTCAACATAAAGTAAAAGAAAGGGAGGTGGCGTTTTGGCTCATGGGAGCAAATGCTCCCATTATACAAAATAATTAAAAAATAATTTTAAAAATGTCAAAAAATTCTGACATAAATTTTTTGGTGTACATCGTGACATTCTTTGTTAGTGCACAAGTTTTCATGGAGAAACAATATTTTATGTGGCATGTACAAAAAAGACAAAAAAATGTCCTGTACGTAGTCGTGTTATAGCATCAAAATTTGTCTTTTTTACAGGAGCCACAAATTTTTTTAGTTTCTTTTGAAAACTTGTGCACGAACATAAAATGTGTAGATGTACATGAAAAATTTTACTTTAGAATTTTGTGACACTTCAAAATGTAGATTCACATAGTGGGAGCAAATGCTCCTATGAGCCAAAGTGAATATCCCAAAAGAAAGACCCTTCACAGAGGGAAGCATGGATTACTCATGTGCTAGAGCTTTTTATTTTGAAAACATGGAAACAATTTTGTCAACGGTAGTAATAATTCATATGTGTTATGCATAAAACCTCCTATAAGTTGCAAGCCTCATGCATCCAATACTAATAGTGCCCGCACCTTGTCCTAATTAGCTCGGACTTCCATGGATTATCATTGCATTATATATGTTTCAACCAAGTGTCACAAAGGGGTACCTCTATGCCACCTGTACAAAGGTCCAAGGAGATAAATCGCATTTGATTTCTTGATTTTGATAGATCTCAACTTGAGGACATCCATACCGGGACAACATAGAAAACAGATAATGGACTCCTCTTTTATGCTTTAAGCATTCAACAACAGATAATATTCTCATAAGAGATTTGAGGATTAATGTCAAAGCTGAAACTTCTACCATGATACATGGCTTTGGTTAGCGGCCCAATGTTCTTCTCTAACAATATGCATACTCAAACCATTTAACTCATGGAAAATCTCCCTTACTTCAGACAAGACGAACATGCATAGCAACTCACATGATATTCAACAAAGGTGTAACAGGTTGATGGCGTCCCCAGAAACATGGTTACCGCTCAACAAGCAACTTATAAGAACTAAGATACATAAGCGACATATTATTTACCACAATAGTTTTTAGGCTACTTTCCCATGAGCTATGTATTGCAAAGACAAGGAATGAATTTTTTAAAGGTAGCACGCAAGCAATTTACTTTGGAATGGCAGAAAAATACCACATAGTAGGTAGTTATGGTGGACACAAATGGCATAAGTTTTGGCTCAAGGTTTTGGATGCACGAGAAGCATTCCCTCTCAGTACAAGGCTTTGGCTAGCAAGGTTGTTTGAAGCAAACACAAGTATGAACCGGTACAACAAAACTTACATAAGAACATATTGCAAGCATTATAATACTCTACACTGTCTTTCTTGTTGCTCAAACACTTTTACCAGAAAATATCTAGACTTTAGAGAGACCAATCATACAATTCAAATTTCAACAAGCTCTACGGTAGTTCTCCACTAATAGATTTAAACTACATGATGCAAGAGCTTAAACATGATCTACTTGAGAGCTCAAAACAATTGCCAAGTATCAAATTATTCAAGACAATATACCAATTACCATATGAAGCATTTTCTGTTTCCAACCAAATAGCAATAAATGAAGCGACTTTCAACTTTTGCCATGAATATTAAAACGAAGAACACAAGTGTTCAAATGAAGCTTTATCTCTCTCCAACACAATGAATTCTAGGATCCGATTTTATTCAAACACAAACAAAAAATAAAAAACACAGACGCTCCAAGTAAAGCACATAAGATGTGACGGAATAAAAATATAGTTTCACTAGAGGTGACCTGATAAGTTGTTGATGAAGAAGGGGATGCCTTGGGCATCCCCAAGTTTAGATGCTTGAGTCTTCTTGAAATATGCAGGGATGAACCACGGGGGCATCCCCAAGCTTAGATTTTTCACTCTTCTTGATCATATCATATCATCCTCCTCTCTTGATCCTTGAAAACTTCCTTCACACCAGACTCAAAACAATCTCATTAGAGGATTAGTGCATAATCAAAAATTCACATGTTCAGCGAGGACACAATCATTCCCAACACTTCTGGACATTACCCAAGACTACTGAAAGTTAATGGAACAAAGAAATCCACTCAACACAGTAAAAGAGGCAATGCGAAATAAAAGGCAGAATCTGTCAAAACAGAACATTCCGTAAAGACGAATTTTTTAAAGGCACTTAACAGGCTCAGATGAAAATGCTCAAATTTAATGAAAGTTGCGTACATATCTGAGGATCACGCGTGATTTTTTTCAGGATTTTACGAGTTTCCTACAAAGAGATCAACTCAAATTCGTGACAACTAAAAATCTGTTTCTGCGCAGGAATCCAAATCTAGTATCAACTTTTCTATCAAAGACTTTACTTGGCACAACAACGAAATAAACATGATAAGGAGAGGTTGCTACAGTAGTAACAACTTCCAAGACACAACAAAACAGTAGCAAAATAAAGACATGGGTTATCTCCCAAGAAGTGTTTTTCTTTAACGCCTTTCAGCTAGGCGCAGAAAGTGCAAATCAAGTAACATCAAGAGAAGAAGCATCAACATCATAATTTGTTCTAATAATAGAATCAAAAGGCATATTCATTCTCTTTCTAGGGAAGTGTTCCATACCTTTCTTAAGAGGGAATTGATATTTAATATTTCCTTCTTTCATATCAATAATAGCACCAACGAGTTCGAAGAAAGGGTCTTCCCAAAATAATAGGACAAGATGCATTGCATTCAATATCCAAGACAACAAAATCAACGGGGACAAGGTTATTGTTAACCGTAATGTGAACATTGTCAATCCTCCCCAAAGGTTTCTTTATAGAATTATCAAGCAAGATTAACATCCAAATAACAATATTTCAATGGTGGCAAGTCAAGCATATCATAGAGTTTCTTAGGCATAACGAAATACTTGCACCAAGATCACATAAAGCATTACAATCAAAATCATTGACCTTCATTTTAATGATGGGCTCCCAACCATATTCTAACTTCCTAGGAATAGAAGCTTCAAGTTTTAATTCCTCTTCTCTAGCTTTAATGATAGCATTTGTAATATGTTTTGTAAATGCCAAGTTTATAGCACTAGCATTAGGACTTCTAGCAAGTTTTTGGAAGAACTTAATAACTTCAGAGATATGACAATTATCAAAATCAAAACCATTATGATCTAAAGCAATGGGATTATTGTCCCCAATACTCTGAAAAAATTCAGCACTTTTATCACAAACAATTTCAGCAGTTTCAGGCAATTTTGCATGCTTTGTATTAGAAGTAGAAAAATTGCCAACACCAATTATTTTACCATTGATAGTAGGAGGTTTAGCAACATGTGAAGCATCAACATTACTAGTGGTGGTAATAGTCCAAACTTTAGCTACATTATTCTCTTTAGCAAGTTTTTCTTCTCTTTCCCACCTAGCATGCAATTCAGCCATCATTCTAATATTATCATTAATTCGAACTTGGATAGCGTTTGCTGTAGCAAATGACTTAATATCTTTATCTTCATTAGGCATAACTTTCAATTTTAAAAGATCAACATCAGCAGCAAGACTATCAACCTTAGAAGCAAGAACATCAATTTTACCAAGCTTTTCTTCAACAGATTTGTTAAAAGCAGTTTGTGTACTAATAAAAAAATTAAGCATGACTTCAAGACCAGAGGGTGCACTCCTACTATTGTTGTAAGAATTACCATAAGAATTACCATAACCATTACCATTATTAGAAGGATATGGCCTATAGTTGTTACCAAAATTATTCCTATCAGCATTGTTGTTGAAATTATTACTTTTAATGAAGTTCACATCAACATGCTCTTCTTGAGCAACCAATGAAGCTAAAGGAACATTATTAGGATCAACATTAGATCTACCATTAACAAGCATAGACATAATAGCATCAATCTTATCACTCAAGGAGGAGGTTTCTTCAACGGAATTTACCTTCTTACCTTGAGGAGTCCTTTCAGTGTGCCATTCAGAGTAGTTGATCATCATATCATCAAGAAGCTTTGTTGCAGCACCCAAAGTGATGGACATAAAAGTACCTCCAGCAGCTGAATCCAATAGGTTCCTTGAAGAAAAAATTAATCTTTCATAAAAGGTTTGGATGATCATCCAAGTAGTTAGTCCATGGGTAGGGCAATTATTTACCAAAGATTTCATTCTTTCCCATGCTTGGGCAACATGTTTATTATCCAACTGCTTAAAATTCATAATGCTACTTCTCAAAGATATAATTTTAGCAGGAGGATAATATCTTCCAATGAAAGCATCTTTACATTTAGTCCATGAATCAATACTATTCTTAGGCAAAGATAGCAACCAATCTTTAGCTCTTCCTCTTAAGGAGAAAGGAAACAATTTCAGTTTTATAATATCCCCATCTACATCCTTATACTTTTGCATTTCACAAAGTTCAACAAAATTATTAAGATGGGCAGCAGCATCATCGGTACTAACACCGGAAAATTGCTCTCTCATAACAAGATTTAGTAAAGAAGGTTTAATTTCATAAAATTCTCGCTCGTAGTGGCGGTGTGGAGCAATAGGAGTGCATATGAAATCATTATTATTGGTTCTAGTGAAATCACACAACTTAGTGTTCTCAGGAGTATTCATTTTAACAATAATAAAAATAAGTAAAGCAAAACCGAATTAAGTAAAGTAAAACAAGTAACTAATTTTTTTGTGTTTTTGATATAAAGAAAGCAAACAAAACAGAAAATAAAATAAAGCAAGACAATAAAGAAAGTGAAGAGATTGGATGTGAGAGACACCCCTTGCAGCGTGTCTTGATCTCCCCGGCAACGGCGCCAGAAAATATGCTTGATGACGCGTGAAGCACACGTCTGTTGGGAACCCCAAGAGGAAGGTGTGATGCGTACAGCAACAAGTTTTCCCTCAGTAAGAAACCAAGGTTATCGAACCAGTAGGAGATGAAGGCCACGTGAAGGTTGTTGGTGAAGGAGTGTAGTGCGGTGCAACACCAGGGATTCCGGCGCCAACGTGGAACCTGCACAACACAATCAAAATACTTTGCCCCAACTTAACGAGTGAGGTTGTCAATCTCACCGGCTTGTCTGTAAACAAAGGATTAAACGTATGGTGTGGAGAATGATGTTTGCTTGCAAAGAACAACGAGAGAACAATGATTGCAGTAGATTGTATTTCAGATGTAAAAGAATGGACCGGGGTCCACAGTTCACTAGTGGTGTCTCTCCAATAAGATAAATAGCATGTTGGGTGAACAAATTACAGTTGGGCAATTGACAAATAGAGAGGGCAGAACAATGCACATACATATCATGATGACTACTATGAGATTTACTTAGGGCATTACGACAAAGAACATAGACCGCTATCCAGCATGAATCTATGCCTAAAAAGTCCACCTTCGGGTTAGCATCCGCACCCCTTCCAGTATTAAGTTGCAAACAACAGACAATTGCATTAAGTACTGTGCGTAATGTAAACAATACAAATATCCTTAGACAAAGCATTGATGTTTTATCCCTAGTGGCAACAACACATCCACAACCTTAGAACTTTTCGTCACCGTCCCGGATTCAATGGAGGCATGAACCCACTATCGAGCATAAATACTCCCTCTTGGAGTCACAAGTATCAACTTGGCCGAGCCTCTACTAGCAACGGAGAGCATGCAAGATCATAAACAACACATATATGATAGATCGATAATCAACTTGACATAGTATTCCATATTCATCGGATCCCAACAAACACAACATGTAGCATTACAAATAGATGATCTTGATCATGATAGGCAGCTCACAAGATCTAAACATGATAGCACAAGAGGAGAAGACAACCATCTAGCTACTGCTATGGACCCATAGTCCAAGGATGAACTACTCACGCATCGGTCCGGAGGCGGGCATGGTGATGTAGAGCCCTCCGGTGATGATTCCCCTCTCCGGCGAGGTGCCGGAGGCGATCTTCAGAACCCCCCGAGGTAGGGTTGACGGCGGCGGCGTCTCTGGAACTTTTCTCGTATCGTGGCTCTCGGTACTAGGGTTTTCGCGACGGAAGGAATAAATAGGTGAAGGGGCAGAGTCGGGGGGCGCCCGAGGGGCCCACCCCATAGGCCGGCGCAGCCAGGGGCCCCACCGCGCCGCCATGTGGGGTGGCCGCCTCGTGGCCCCTCTTCGTCTCCTCTTCGGTGTTCTGGAAGGCTCCGTGGAAAATAAGACCGTAGGCTTTTGTTTCGTTCAATTCCGAGAATATTTCCTGTGTAGGATTTCGAAACCAAAAACAACGAGAAAACGAGAACCGGCGCTTCGGTATCTTGTTAATAGGTTAGTACCGGAAAATGCATCAAAATGATGTAAAGTGTATATAAAACATGTGAGTATTATCATAAAACTAGCATGGAACATAAGAAATTATAGATACGTTTGAGACGTATCAGCCTGCAGCCGTGTGGTCAGGACCTTGGTAATAGCTTTCATGATGCAGTTTTGCAGGGAGATAGGCCAGAAAAGTGTGGGGGTGTTGGCAGCTTCCATTTTCGGAAGGAGCACCAGGAAGGCACGGTTGATGCGGGTGAGGTCAATGGTGTCGTCATAAAAGGAGTTGAAGACAGAGAACACATCAGAGGACACAGTGTCCCGAAAGCTGTGGAAGAAGGCGGGGTCGAAACCATCCGACCCAGGACTGGACAGCTTGTTCATGTCAACAAAAGCCTACCGGATCTCGTCATGAGTGAAGGGGCGGTGAAGTTAGGAGAAAGCTAAGGAGCATTGGGGTACAGAGATTCCAGACTAAATCGCCAAGTTGTCGGAGCAACCGTACCAAGCAGCCCAGCGAAGAAGCTTTTAAGGATTGTCGCTTTTGCAGCATGGGAGGTAACCAAGGAGCCATCCACAACGAGGGCGGCGATTGAGTTGCGGCGTAGCCAAGAAGTAGCCGAGGCATGAAAAAACATGGTGTTGTCGTCATCCTCAAGGGCATACCGCACTTTTGCTCGAAGTTTCCAATAAAGATCTTTTTCCTTGACAACGAGGTGGAGGGCGTCCATTGTGAGGGAGCGGATGTGGTTTTGAGAGAGGGACAGGGGGCGATCTTCCTCCAACAAATCTAGGAGGTTGATAAGGACACTGCAATCATTTTCCCGGAGGAGGCCCAAGCTTTGCAACGGAACCAACATTGGCGAATGAGTGCAACAATTTGAGATGTGGGGTCATGCCTAGCCATCCGAGACCAAGTGGAACGGATAAGGTTTTTAAAATTCTCGTGGAGGCCCCAAGCAGCATCATACCGAAAGAGGCCACGCTTGGGAATGAGGGTAGAGATGGTAGCTATTAAGGGGACGTAATCGGAGGTGTCGCGAGTGAGCGAGGAAAGGGTGGAGGAGGGGAACATGGAATTCGAGGAATGGTTAATAAGGACGCGGTCTAGCCTGACAAGAGTGGGTGTCTCGCGGCGGTTGGACTAGGTGTAGTTACGGTCAGACAAAGGGAAGTCGAAAAGACAGGTTGTTGATGGCATCGTTAAACATGGTCGCTTCAACAATAGAGAAGTTATCGTTGTTGCGATTAGAGGGGTCACGAATGAGATTAAAATCACCGAGAATGATCCATGGGGTGTCATTGCTAGGCTCATGGTTGTCAAGCGACTCCATGAACAGGACTTTCTCCGCCCGGTCACAAGGAGCGTAAACGTTAGTGAACCGAATAGTCGAACCGTCATTGACTAAGGTAAGATCCAGCGAGAGGAGATGGTGGGATGATGTTTCGTTGGTAAGATTAAACAAGTTGTGATCTCAGGCGGAGAGGAGTCCACCTGAGGCACCAGAAGCATCGACAGCCCGGTGAGATCGAATGTGGGGGGGGGGGGGAGGTGGCATCCTTAGAAGGCAACAGAGAGGGAAGTTCCATTTTCTGAATCACCAGAAGATTAGGCCTAGCAATAGCTAAATCCGCAAATATAGAGCAGCATTTGTCATCGTCTCCTAACCCGCGCACATTCCAGGTTTAAGTATAGAAACGGAGGTGGGAACTCATAAGGAACATGAGATGCACCAAGTAGAAAAAAAGGAGCTTGATGTCATCATATTAAGGGTAAACAACTGACAAATTTTCTTAGGCAACAAATAAATGAAAAAAGGGGCGTGGCTCTATCTAAGTAAGCAATTAGCGACCTGGAGCAAGAACAATAGCAGAAGGCGGCGCACATGGGGACTCCGTGCTCTCCTTGCAGGGAGAGCTCCAGAGAGAAGACCGACCACAACGATGCATACACATCATTCGGAACTGAAATTCACCTCATCTGCCCCCTCAATGGCGTCGTGGTCGATGCCGCAGGCAGCAGCAAGCACCCGAAGGCGCGGCAGGGGAATTAGAGCAGGGACGCTGGGGCCATCGAAGCCCGCCGCCGCTGCGCAAAGGCGAGGTGAGCTTCCGGAGAAGTCGAAACACGAAGCTTTCACCGCCTTGGCCTTGGACAATGATGCGTGTAGTTGACACGTCCGTTGGAAACCCCAAGAGGAAGGTGTGATGCGCACAGTAGCAAGTTTCCCTCAGTAAGAAACCAAGGTTTAATCGAACCAGTAGGAGTCAAGAAGCACGTTGAAGGTTGATGGTGGCGGAATGTAGTGCGGCGCAACACCGGGGATTCCGGCGCCAACGTGGAACTCGCACAACACAACCAAAGTACTTTGCCCCAACGTAACGATGGAGGTTGTCAATCTCACCGGCTTGCACTGTGAACAAAGGATTAACCGTATTGTGTGGAAGATGATTGTTTGCGAAGAACGAGTAAAGAACAAGTATTGCGATAGATTGTATTTCGGATGTAAAGAATAGACCAGGGTCCACGAGTTCACTAGCGGTGTCTCTCCCATAAGATAAATAGCATGTTGGGTGAACGAATTACGAGTTGGGCAATTGACAAATAAAGAAGGCATAACAATGCACATACATATATCATGATGAGTACTATGAGATTTAATCGGGGCATTACGACAAAGTACATAGACCGCCATCCGAGCATGCATCTATGCCTAAAAAGTCCACTTTCGGGTTATCATCCGAACCCCTTCGGTATTAAGTTGCAAGCAACGGACAATTGCATTAAGTATGGTGCGTAATGTAATCAACACAAATATCCTTGGACAAAGCATCGATGTTTTATCCCTAGTGGCAACAGCACATCCACAACCTTAGAACTTTCATCACATCGTCCTGCATTTAATGGAGGCATGAACCCACTATCGAGCATAAATACTCCCTCTTGGAGTCACAAGTATCAACTTGGCCAGAGCCTCTAGCAACGGAGAGC
This sequence comes from Lolium rigidum, assembly GCF_022539505.1. NCBI lineage: Eukaryota > Viridiplantae > Streptophyta > Magnoliopsida > Poales > Poaceae > Lolium > Lolium rigidum. The sequence goes on along the minus strand of NC_061514.1, from coordinate 93,157,278 downwards.
ATGCAAGAACATAAACAACTCATATATGATAGATTGATAATCAACTTGACATAGTATTCAATATCCATCGGATCCCAACAAACACAACATGTAGGATTACAAAGAAACGATCTTGATCATGATAGGCAGCTCACAAGATCGAGCATGATAGCACAATTAGGAGAAGACGACCATCTAGCTACTTGCTATGGACCCATGGTCCAGGGTGAACTACTCACACATCAATCCGGAGGCGATCATGGCGATGAAGAGTCCTCCGGGAGATGATTCCCCTCTCCGGCAGGGTGCCGGAGGCGATCTCCTGAATCCCCGAGATGGGATTGGCGGCGGCTGCGTCTCTGGAAGGTTTTCCGTATCGTGGCTCTCGGTACTGGGGGTTTCGCGACGGATGCTTTAAGTAGGCGGAAGGGCAGGTCAGGGGGCGTCACGAGGGGCCCACACGCTAGGGCCGCGCGGCCAGCACCTGGGCCGCGCCGCCCTGTTGTGTGGCCACCTCGTGGCCCCACTTCGTTTCTTCTTCGGACTTCTGGAAGCTTCGTGGAAAAATAGGCCCCTGGGCGTTGATTTCGTCCAATTCCGAGAATATTTCCTTACTAGGATTTCGAAACCAAAAACAGCAGAAAACAAGAATCGGCTCTTCGGCATCTCGTCAATAGGTTAGTGCCGGAAAATGCGTAATAACGACATATAATGTGTATAAAACATGTGAGTATCATCATAAAAGTAGCATGGAACATAAGAAATTATAGATACGTTTGGGACGTATCAGACAACATGTTGACGAAGTGGTCGGGCTCCTTGGACGCCACCCTAGTGCTGCGGTGAGCCTTGAACGACGATGATGCTCCTACGGGCAGCGTCCTCGTGGACATCGGAGCTCACCGCCGAGAACGCGAGCGCAGGAGCTGCGTTGTCAGTAGGGACACCACCTCCGGCAGTAGAGTCTCCCGCGCCAGCCTCCGTGGTGTCATTGACAAGCGGCATGGCCGGGATAGCAAGCGTGTCATACCACTGGAAAAGCAAAAGATGGGGTTTAAGGCCGAGGTTGTGACAAGAGATGGAAGACGAAGAAGGGTAGGGGGTGTTGACCATGGTCACCTATTCAGCATCGAGCCCAACGTCAGGGAACTGAGCGGCAAGGCGCCGTGCAGGGCACGATCCCATAGCTCAACGGGCACAACCTGCTACACGAAGAGGAGGTTGGGGAGCCAAGAGCTTGAGGGACACCGTCGATATATTCGAGAGCCGCGGAGCGCGCATGCCGGCTTGGTAGCGAGCCACGACCCGCCGCCAAAGCTCGACCACAGAAGAGGAGGCTCCCTCGCCGGGGCGCACAACAGCAGGCGACGGAGGCAATTCGTGAACGGATTCCTCATCTATGTCGCTCATGTGCGACACGCTGGCCGTGGAGGCGGCGCCGTTCCCATCGGGAGGATGCTCAGCAACGCCTCCGTCGAGGCCGTCGAAGTGGAAGAATGGCATGGCGGCCAGGTTGTTCTTGTAGGGCCACACACGAACGATGCGGATGAGCACCTCCGCGGAGCTCCCACCGTGACAGTCATGCATGATCAGGGTGTGGGGCACCGCGCCACCCTCGGCGAGCTTGATGAAGAAGCGAACCGCCGAGAAGTCCAGCTCAAAGAGGCAGAGCGGGTCGATGCAGCAGACACTCCCGAACGGGCGGAAGGTTGTGCGGATCCCTGCCTCATCCTAGTGCTCCATGGGGAAGCCCGTGGCCGAAACCTACGTGATATGCGGGAAACTCCACACAAATTTGTTGCACCCCTCCTCCGGGCGTTCAAGCCTAATGGTGTGTCCATCAAAGGCCCGGCGGAGGACATAGCCCGGGGAGACAGCCGCGAGAGCAACACATGGGTTTCTAATTTTTTTTGAAACATATAAATGTGATTTTTTTTTTAAAAAAAATAGCAGGAGCACTTCTGCCCAGACACACTAACTGCATTGATGCCATGTGTTATATATGGGCGATGGTGGTATATATCGTCATTCATCAGTTGCTAACAGCAGCACTGCTCATGGACAGTCGCACGGAGAAAATTTTCTCCGTGGTGCTCCTCTCTATCCTTTTGCAGAACTGTTCCTACTGAATTGACAAATATAGGAATAGATGTCGCAGTAGTACAATACCACCCAGCGGCAGAAATTAGATCGATAACTATCAACCGAAAAGCGACAAGAACTAACGTATCAACAAGATACAAGAAGCTCAAACCAAATGGGGGATGATCGATATGTTGTTCAGCTTCATTTCAAAGTGTGCAGCACAGCAACATCTGTAAAGTTGGTGCATATATAATTTGCCGGTGGCATTGTTATCACACATGCTTATGCATCGCTGCAAGTTGCTAGTAGCATAGCCACAAAGATTAGGCTTAGCTGTTGGGTTGCTGCTGCAATAACGTAACATAGAAAGTACTAGGAGTGAGATACAAAGGTGACATTCATGGAAGGATCCGTGGATTCCATCGGCCATACCGCCGTGGGAAGCATGTGACTGCGATTAGTTGCTGTTCCGAGAGGTCTGTAGCCAAAATTGGCCAAATCGGATCGTCACGCAGACACCACCACGTACGAGAAAGTAGCCAAAAGGTGCCACCAGGAAATTACTGTGCTCCAATTCAGTTGATGGATAAGCCAACCTTTTCCTCTCCGAGAGATGGCAAGTGCTTGTGAAGAGGAACAAGATGAATTAAGGAAAACTCCTATATCTATATGCGTGAGATGGATGGATAGATAGATCTACCGCTGTTCATAGGAATTGGGAGATTTGGCTTCTACTTTTCCTTAAGCGATCTAGCAGCTGTACGTACACAGTGGTTCTGCTGACACCTGTGCCAAGTTGCACGGCCGATAAACGTAGAGTCATGGGGCTCATGGCCGACCGGGCTGGCCAGCGGCCAGGCCACGCCAATTGGTGCGAAGTGGGAATCAAGAATTGTTGATGCATCGATCTATCTATCATGGCGTTGTTGGTACCACACACAAATTACCCCTGGTTGCTGCGAGATCTGATGGTGGATCATGGATCGAGCCCCGGCTTTGGTGGCTCGAGTGTACGTGCCAATTGTCGCGTGAAGGGACAAATGGTAGATATCATCATAGGATGCACCGATCGTCAGATTTGCAAGGCTGGAATGAACCATTTGTTGCTCCGACCTGTTCTGCAGTCGCTTGCAGTTTCAGAGAAGCATTGGCGTAATTTTAAGAGAAACAAATTGATCTCCTCGTCCTGAAATGGAGCTTAAATGCAGGATGTTTCCTCGGTAGTACTGGTACACGGCTAGAACACTCGCGGTACTACAGTATGGTAGCCGTGTCGGCGATTGACGAAGTTCCAAGTCAGCGAATACAGACGTGAATTGACTTGGTACATGCTCCTTTCTGCAAGAGGCTGGCGAGACGGACAGGCCGTGCTGCAAGTGCACTAGGCGAGTCGCGTCCGTTGAATTGGACCAACAGGAACAGGTGTGGAAATCCTCTCGGAAATTTATTTCATCGTGTATTTGACTACTAGGACTTGAAAACGATCTCTCCAGAGTAATACTCCGTCCGTGCACTAATGTAAGATATTTTATATATTTTTGAAGTAGACTAGATAAAAACTAAATAAAGTGAAGCTACAAACTAGTAAAAGTTAACTAGATATAAATAAAAGAGAGTGAATCTACTCCGTGGAGTATAAGATAACTAAAACATCACGCGGAGTACATTTCTGTACGGAGGGAGTAGTAATTTTTTCCGTTTGCAAATGACGGTGTTTAGTGCTAAGCTCTTCCCTTGAACTTCAGTCAGCCATGTCGTGCTATGAGCCGTACGTGCACTGCCGTGCGGAGAAACAAACGCCGGGAATCAAAAAATTCCATTCGAATTATTGCTTGTTACAGCACTTTAATGCTAGCAGTGCTGCTACTCGATCGCAAATGGTGGAATATAGGATCCGAAATAAATTGTCTCCCACCTCACCGATTGTCCTCTACGTCTCGATCGAACACCCTACGTACCCCCTTCAGGCCATGTCAAAAACACTGCGCCGCTTCTAGCTCTCCGGCGCTAGCTAGCTAGCCCTCGCACGCGATCACACGATCTGCTGCCGGCCGGCCAGCTATCGTCGTACCTCAGAGTTCACGGCACACGGCCAGCCCATTTTCATCTACGTGTCGGTGCCGTGTCCACGGCCGGCCAACCTCGCGCAGTAGCCATCTGTCGCGCGCCGCCGCTGTGCCCTGCCACCGGCGTAGTATGTCAGGTGTGGTCGGAGAAGGTACACGCTCCCGGCCGGGGCCGGCCGGCCGGACCCGACGGTTCACTCGGCCGCCACGTCTAGACGACAAGCGGGCGACACGAGGCTACGGGTGTGCGCCGCCCTCGGGCCGATCGGGTGAGCTGGGAGAGGAGTCAGCGGTTTAAATAATGGGTAAGAAAAGACACGCGTATGGAGGTTACTGTGTGTTTTTCCTGCTTGTACCGTCTGTCTCCGTTTGTAGGGACACGCTTGCACCCTGACCCTATGCTTCCTCATCCAAAAGCCTGGGAGTGTCTTGGCACGATGCTTGCAAGGGGCAACGTGCCGCTCCGTAATTTCCATTCCTTTCGAAGCAGACCAGCCGATCGGTAGGGATGTTCCTTCCGTAGTGCGCACTGGATGCATGTATGCTTAAAAGGGCTAGTAATGTCAAATTTTGAAACGGAGGCCGAGCTATATGAGTTTTTTTTTTATTTACGAACACTTGAATTTATAGTTTAAAATTTAAAAATTTGAAACAAAATTTAGGAGATAGTCAATCATGTATACTGCAATGCTGTAAAATATTAATACAAACTACTTCATATTTTAGGCTACACAAACATAATAAAATTCTGACAAATTTTATAGTGAACAGTGCACATAACCATGTAAAACCCAAATTGATTAAACAATGTGTCATTGTAAACACACGAGAAAATTCTCATTCTACCGCCAAATGTGTAATTGCGAAATTATCATGTTGATGATAAAGTAATGTCAAACAAGTTGACATGAACGATTTGCAAAGAACATAATGATGATCTAAAAGATCTCGGTTGTTAACAACCTTTCCCCACGAGCAAACATGATCAATAGCACATGTGTATATGATGTTATGATTAGTAGACAAATGCAACTAGATTATTTGTTTTCTAGTGCAAGTGGGACACTGTTGAAGATAGTGCCTTAGAGGCAAATAATAAAGAGAGTGATAAGGGGTTGCCCGATCTTCTCAGTAAGCACGGTGGTGATGATGATCACGGGATGAACACATCGGAGATAACTTGATGACGAAGTGAATGATAACTTGTATGACGCGACGAAGTCTCTCGATTGGTCCCTGTCGCCAATGCAACAGCTCTCAATCCTGCAAGATATTCGCAACTCCACACACTTGCGCACGTAGCCGCCGACCACGAAGTGGTAAGTTGCAACCGTCTAATTCCCAATGGAACAGCAGATCACACAAGACTTTTCAGGGTATACACCAAATCAATGCAATATGGTGTACAGATTCAATAGAGTTACAAAGCAATCAACTATGAACTAGGGTTTATCTTAAACATGGTCTAAACCTAATTTGGGTGCGTCCTGGGTACTTATATAGGGGTTCAGGACGACCATGAGTCGAAAATACACATAGAAAACCGATCCAGATTGGATCTGGTCGAGACAGACTCGGAGTCGGCCGGTCATACGGCCGGTCGACCGGGCCTGGGACCGGGCAGGCCGGTCAAAACCGGACCTGGCACCGGGTGGTGACCGAGCTAGGCGTCCAGGCATACTGGATAGTGCCCGGTTGGCACAAGTGTAAAATCCGGTCGGCGTCGGGCGGACCCAGCGTGGCGTCCGGTTGGACCGGGCTGGGGACCGGGCGCGCCGGCGTGGCGGCCGGTCTGACCGGCCCTGGCGCCGGCCTGGACTTCTTCTTCTCCCCTCGCGCATGCCTCCCTCTCCTCCCTCGCGCTTCCATGGGATGTCTTCATGTCCAGCTCCATGTCCAGCTTCACGTCCAGTTTCTTGTCCAGCTGCTCCTCTCCTCCTCGTGCGATGCTTGCTCCTTCTTCATACCTGGTCATACATAAGTAATAGGACTTAGGCACTATAAAGTTCTCATCGATCAAAGTATCATTTAGGAACAAGTTCACCTGTTGTTTGAGTAGCTTCGCACGAGCTCTTGTCATTGGTTCAATCCTGAGTTCATTGGACTTGAGCTTCACAGCAGCATCATCTTCATCTTGCAATGACGGAGCTAGTAGTGTAGTAGGAATATCCTCATCATCTCCCCCCCCCCTTCAAAAGGCGTCGACCTCGACGCTCCAAGGTCTTCTCCGTCATATGGTGTCAAATCAGCCACATTGAAAGAATTGCTGACACCAAACTCATAAATTGGAAGATCTATAGAGTTTGCATTATCATTGATCTTCGCAAGCACTTTGTAAGGACCAGCACCACGAGGAAGCAACTTGGACTTCCGTATCTTCGGGAACCTATCCTTGCGAAAATGTACCCAGACCATATCACCAGGCTTGAACAACATCTCCTTGTGCTTCTTGTTCATCCTTGCAGCATTGCTCTTGCCTTTCTTCTCTATCAACTCTTTAGTCTTCACATGAATCTTTCGCACAAAATCTGCCATCTTTGATGCCTCCATATTGACTCTCTCATGTACGGGTAGAGGCAACAAATCAAGCGGAGTAATGGGTTTGAAACCATACACCACCTCAAAGGGACACATCTCTGTGGTAGAATGTACCGCCCTGTTATAAGCAAACTCCACATGCGGCAAACAATCTTCCCACTCCTTCAGGTTCTTCTTGATCATGGATCTCAACAGTTGTGACAATGTTCTATTCACCACTTCAGCTTGACCATCAGTTTGGGGATGACAAGTAGTGCTGAAAAGTAGCTTCGTCCCCAGCTTTCTCCAAAGCGTCTTCCAGAAGTAGCTCATAAACTTCACGTCACGATCAGAAACAATAGTCTTCGTGACTCCATGTAGACGTACAATCACCCTGAAAAATAGGTTAGCAATATGCGACGCATCGTCGCTCCTGTGGCAGACAATAAAATGTGACACCTTAGAGAATCTATCCACTACCACAAATATATAATCATGGCCTCTTTTAGTACGCGGAAAACCCAACACAAAATCCATACTAATGTCTTCCCATGGTGTAGTAGGTGCCGGTAAAGGAGTATACAAACCGTGAGGCTTCAGCTTGGACTTGGACTTATTGCAAGTAATGCATCTCTTCACATATCTGTCCACATCCCGCCTCATCTTTGGCCAATAAAAGTTGTCAGCTAGCATGAGTAGCGTCTTCTCACGCCAAAGTGACCCATCAAACCTCCAGCATGAGATTCCTGCAATAAGAGCAAACGCACAGACGATTCTGGAACATATAGTTTGTTAGCTCTAAACAAAAACCCATCATGTATGTGATATTTCTCCCATGCTTTACCAATAGCACACAAGCGATATGGTTCAGCAAAATCATGATCAGTAGCATACAAATCACATAATATCTCTAATCCAGGAATTTTAACATCAAGTTGAGTTAATAGCATATTCTTCCTAGATAGAGCATCACCAACAATATTATTTTTCCCCTTCTTATCCTTGATAATGTATGGAAAAGACTCAATGAACTCAACCCACTTAGCAAGACGCCTATGCAAGTTAGATTGAGCTTTCAGATATTTTAAAGCTTCATGATCATAATGTATGATAAATTCTTTTGGCCACAAGTAATGTTGCCAAACCTCAAGAACTCTAATTAAAGCATACAATTTTTTATCATATATAGGGTAGTTCAACTTAGCACCAGAAAGTTTCTCAGAAAAATATGCAATTGGGTGACCCTCTTGCATCAACACACCACCAATTTCAATACCACTAGCATCACATTCAATCTCAAATTGCTTATTGAAATCAGGAAGTGCAAGCAACGGTGTAGAAGTTAACAATCTTTTCAGTTCATCAAAAGCATGATCTTGGGCTACGCCCCACTCAAAGACAACACCCTTTTTAGTCAATTCATTCAAAGATGCAGCAATAGTACTAAAATTGGGCACAAATCTTCAATATACCCAGCAAGACAATGAAAACTTCTTACTTGACTCACATTCATGGGAGTAGGCCAATTTTGAATAGCTTCAATTTTAGACACATCTATTTCTACTCCATGCTTAGAGACAACATAACCCAGAAATATGACCTTATCTTTGCGAAATGTGCACTTCTAAAGATTACCATAGAGTTTATTATCACGCAACACTTGCAAAACATGTCGAATATGTATAATATGATCAGATTTATTGCGGCTGTAGATTAATATGTCATCAAAATACACAACCACAAACTTGCCAATAAAATCACGCAAAACATGGTTCATCGGTCTCATGAAAGTGCTAGGTGCATTAGTTAAACCAAAAGGCATTACTAACCACTCATATAAACCAAATTTTGTTTTAAAGGCTGTTTTCCATTTATCCCCCTCTTTCATCCTGATGATAACCACTACGAAAATCAATTTTAGAGAAAACAGCAGCACCACTCAATTCATCTAGCATATCCTCTAAACGGGGAATAGGATGACGATATCGAATAGTAATGTTGTTTATCGCTCTACAATCTAAACACATGCGCCATGTACCATCTTTCTTAGAAACTAGAATAACAGGAACAACACAAGGACTAAGGCTTATGCGGATATAACCTTTGTCGAGTAGCGCTTGTACTTGCTTCTGTATCTCCTTCGTCTCTTCGGGGTTCGTCCTATATGGCGCCCTATTGGGCAGCGAGGCGCCGGGGATCAAGTCTATTTGATGCTCAATACCATGCAATGGTGGCAATCCTGCGGGCACCTCCTCCGGAAACACGTCGCTGAATTCCTGCAAAACACTAGAAACACCCAGAGAAATAGGGGTCATGTCGTTAGAAACCAAAACCTCACCCTTGTACATGAGCAAAAGAGGCATATATGTTTGTAGGATCCCCACTAAATTCTCTCATGTCCTCTTTGGTGGCTAATAAGACTAAGGAATTCACTCTCTCACTTTTCGTTATATCACTCACGGTATTACAATTCTCTCGCCTATCTAGAGATGCATCCTCCAAGTGTACTTCAGTTTTCTGACGAGATTCATTGACAACTTGTTGTGGTGACATAGGCTGTAAATTGATTTTCTTGCCCTTGAACGCCAAGTGATATGTATTGGCGCGGCCATTGTGTTGCACAGAACGGTCATAGAGCCATGGCCGACCCAATAGTAAATGACACACCGTCATAGGACCCACATCAAAATCAATGGAATCCTTATACGGTCCAATCTCAAATTCAACACGCACCATGTGGTTTACCTCCATATCACCATTGTCGCTCAACCACTGAATATAGTATGGATGTGGGTGCGGTAGATACTTCAACTTCAGCTTGGTACACAACTCCTTGCTAGCTAAATTGTGGCAACTCCCGTCATCAATAATGACCTTGCAAGCATTGTCAGGACCAACTAAAGCCTTTGTTTGGAACAAATTGCAACGTTGAGTAGATGCACTGGGCAACACATTAAGAGCACGCTGAGACACAACAATAGTGCGAGCGTCAGACGGATAAGCATCTACACCATCACTGTCATAGTCATCATCTTCTGGAGCATATGGATCAACATCATCTCCAGTCTCATACTCATTGTCCTCATTGATAATCATAACTTTGCGGTTAGGACAATCTCTCTTGAAGTGACCCTTGCCACCACAGGTATGGCAATTCATATCGCGGTTGCGTGTAGTAGAGATGCTGGAACCACTCGTACTCGCAGCAGGTTCGGACTTCTTTGTGTTAGACACATTGGAGACCGGCTTGCTAGACGAAGTAGGAGAAGGTGCGGAGCGCGACGATGGCACCGGCGCCGTAGATGGGGGCGCCCTAGGCGTGTAGCGCCCAGCTCCCGTAGCACGACCTTTGATTTGTGCTTCTTCAGCCAACTGTGCTTCAGCTTCTCTTGCATGATGTAGCAACTCATTCATAGTAGTGTAACTGTGATGACGAACAATGCCTTTGATATCATACTTCAAACCATGTAGGAAACGCTGCATTGTCATCTGAATTGACTCATGGACACGGACACGGCCACGCTGCATAAGCATCTCCATCTCCATGAAATAAGTGTCAACAGTCTTCACACCTTGTCTCAAAAGGGTCAACTTATCATATAGATCGCAAATAGTTAGTGGGAATGAAACGAGCTTGCATAATGGCCTTCATCTCGCGCCATGTAAGAACTGGAAATTCGTTATCTTCGTGACAAGTACGTGTAACTCCATCCCACCAACGCAATGCATAGCCATCAAATTCTGAAGAAGCAAGCTTAACCTTCCTATCTTCACTATAGTCATGTAGGCGCCACAACTTCTCAATTTTCAGCTCCCAAGTGAGGTATTCTTCAACATCAGCACCTCCTTCAAATTTGGGTATTGAGAACTTTGGCTTTCCCAAACCATCGTCTTGTTGTTGTGGATAGGCACGGCGAGCTCCGAGTTCAACAAAGCCACGACCACGGTTTCCACATCCAGCACCACGACCAACTCCAGGTGCTTCATCCTGAAGATCAGGGTCTTCTTCTTCTTGTTGCTGTTGTTGGGTGAGATTATCAACAGCTAGTTGCAAAACTTGAAGACTGCGCTGGATATCCGTCATTTGATCTTTCATTGTAGTGACGGTATCATTAGTAGCATCCAGCTTCTGGGATATCTCCTGAACAGACCCCCTAAGTTCATCGTCCAGAGTGCGGAATTCACGTCGCATCTCATTACGAAGAGCTTCATACTCCCTCCATGTCATCACATCAGCGGAATTCATGTTTTTCTGGTTAACAATTTTCTCATCACTAGAAGACATGGTTAGTAGGTTAGTGCATGAAAACAAATATACATGGTGGTACTCTCACAACTCACTCAAAACTGATAAGAAAAGAAAATCTTACCGCTCCAAAGTGAATTAGTGTTGCTTACCACTTGTAGTGACAACTAGTGCATGGATGTAGCGAAGCGAATATCAAGGGTATAAGAACAAATCACACAACAAAGCAGGATATATGTTGGGCTATAGGTAGGCTACCTATTTGCACCAATAACAAGCTCTAGCGCTGACCGTAGACAACCAATGATACTCACACAAGGCGATAAATGTGGCAATGCAACTATATGGATGAACAGGTTGCAATGCACTAGAGAGACACTAGCAAAGCTCAACGAAACAGGCACAAGATTGCTCAACTACAGGTGCAGAAAAGTAAACTAGGCCTTCACTTGAATCTTACTAGCACTTCACTTTTTCTTTTTGGATTTTCTTTTTGTAACACACGCAGCTATGTAGCTCTTTTTGCTTCTTTTCGATTTTATCTTTTTTTTATTTTATGACTCAACTCCTTGATAACACGACCAACACAAATTGCAAAGCACCAAAACCCTAACGAGCAGCCTGTCGAGCGGTAAAACTAGTCTCTTCTGGGGAAGTTCCTAGTCACTATATCGAAAGGTTGTGTCTATGGTTGGGACAACCACACTGTACTCTATGTGGACTCGGAGTAACAAAAACTGAAACTAGATGATAGCGGAGACTCAAACCCTAACAATCTAGATGGAATAAAAGAATACACAAAAACAACTACGAAAAACAACTAATGCTGAAAATTAGTGCAATCTAAGGCTATGGCAAACCCTAACCCTAATATTTTTGGCTTTTTCTGGATAGGAAACACTCACAACTCAACTATGGGGTGGATTGTGGATGGCTTACCGAGGAAACACTGAAATCTGATACCAAGATGATAAGGGGTTGCCCGATCTTCTTAGTAAGCACGATGGTGATGATGATCACGGGATGAACACAGCGGAGATAACTTGATGACGAAGTGGACGATAACTTGTATGACGCGACGAAGTCTCTCGATTGGTCCCTGTCGCCAATACAACAACTCTCAACCCTGCAAGATATTCGCAACTCCACACACTTGCGCACGTAGCCGCCGACCACGAAGTGGTAAGTTGCAACCGTCTAATTCCCAATGGAACAACAGATCACACAAGACTTTTCAGGGTATACACCAAATCAATGCAATATGGTGTAGAGATTCAATAGAGTTGCAAAGAAAACAACTATGAACTAGGGTTTATCTTAAACATGGTTTAAACCTAATTTGGGTGCGTCCTGGGCACTTATACAGGGGTTCAGGACGACCAGGAGTCGAAAATACACATAGAAAACCGACCCAGATTGGATCTGGCCGAGACAGACTCGGAGTCGGCCGGTCATACGGCCGGTCGACCGGGCCTGGGACCGGGCAGGCCGATCAAAACCGGACCTGGCACCGGGTGGTGACCGGGCTAGGCGTCCAGGCATACTAGATAGTGCCCGGTTGGCACAAGTGTAGAATCCGGTCGGCGTCGAGCGGACCCGGCGTGGCGTCCGGTTGGACCGGGCTGGGGACCGGGCGTGCCGGCGTGGCGGCCGGTCTGACCGGCCCTGGCGCCGGCTTGGACTTCTTCTTCTCCCCTCGCGCATGCCTCCCTCTCCTCCCTCGCGCTTCCATGGGATGTCTTCATATCCAGCTTCATGGCCAGCTCCATGTCCAGCTTCACGTCCAGCTTCTTGTCAGCTGCTCCTCTCCTCCTCGTGTGATGCTTGCTCCTTCTTCAGACCTGATCATACATAAGTAATAGGACTTAGGCAGTATAAAGTTCTCATCGATCAAAGTATCATTTTGGAACAAGTTCACCTGTTATTTGAGTAGCTTCGCACGAGCTCGTGTCTTTGGTCCAATCCTGACTTCATTGGACTTGAGCTTCACAAAGACCATCGTCTTCATCTTGCAATGACGAAGGTAGTAGTGTAGTAGGGATGTCCTCATCATAGAGTTAACTATTATTTCTCAATAATTCATAATAAGTTTAATGCCATGCTATAACTGTATCAATCGGAAACATTGGTACACGTGTGGTGTGTAAACAAACTAGGGTACCTAGTGAGCATATATGCGAACTAGCTCATTATGGTTATTCGATGATCGAGGTTTCCCGGTCATGGACATACACGTCATTTGCCAATGGAATCATATCACTAGGTGAATGGCATGATGGTCATATCCAATATATAAAGGTGTTGTTGGGTATTCCGAATGGATAGGCAGAGGCGTATGTATCAAGAGCGGGATTTTTTTCATCTGCATGACGGACAGATACTCTGGGCCCACTCGGTGAGTACATCCATAAAGTTGTGTAACATATGACTAGACATGAGGATGGAATCACACGAGAACGAGTTGAATAGCCTTGTCGGTAACGAGGTTGAACTAGGTATAATGATATCGACGATCATATCTTGGATAAGTGTCGGTATCGAAGTAACAAATGAAATAGGACTCAACTAATGGTTCAAACAAGGATCATAACTTGGTGGAATTCACAGGGGTCATTGTGGGCATCCCGGTCCCGCTATTGACCATTGACTGGAGAGGTGTCTCGGTCATGTCTAAGTATTCCTGAACCGTACGTAGGGTAACACGGTTAAGGGTTAGCGATGCTCAGAGATCGTTTTGAAAATTGGAATCACATGATAAATAGAGAGACAACTGGAAAGGGTTTCGGGAGAATCCGAAGGGTGTTCAGAGTGGTTCGGGAGGTGTCTCGGATCATTGGCAATTAAATAATATGTATTATATATTAATTAAGTGAAGTCATATTTAGTTATATGATTTATTTAATTAAATAAGGCTTCCCACCATAATTTTTCCTACCTGGATACGGAGACCATTAAGAGGGGTGGTCGGCCACCCCATTTGTCAAGAAGGGGCGGACCGGGCCAAGGTGGGCGGCGGGCGGGCCATAGTGGCTGGCCGCACCATCTCGCCCCTTCTTTATTCCCACATTGCCAGCAACAACCTCCTCCCCTCCTCTTCCACCTATATATAGTGGAGGCAGTGGAGAAAAAGAGACATACAGAAATCTCTCAATGCCCCTTTTTCCCACGATGCATATCTCTCTCGATTTCTCTCCCGAGTGTGGCTCCTCGAAGGGCTGCGAACGGAGGGAGTGATGCATGTAAAATGCATGCATGAACTTTGTATTTTGTTCACACATATTATCATATGGTTGCAACATATATAATCTTATATCCATGTTTTATATTGATTTTTGAGGATTTACAAATAATCCACTTTATTTTGGTTATAACCCTTCTAGGCAGGAAAACCCTATTTCGTGTATTTTTAGCTTGCAGGGACCTACACGAATTCAAGTGGAGCTAGGACTTTGGGGATGACAATATTTCATCAAGAGTAGCATCTGAAGCACTTGGACCTCCCGAGATGGGCTAGGAGGGCCAAAAGAGCTCTGGTGGTGTGCCTAGTTAGGGTGGGCGCGCCACCCCACCTCTTTTCCTCCTTGGTCGTCTGATTCACTTGATTGTTTCGCCCACAGACTCTGTCTGGCCTAAAAACCTCTATATAAAAGACTTCCCGAGGCTTCCTTGAGGAGAGCGCTACAGAAACACCGAAACACCAAAATAGAGCAAGAACTAGCGAAGATTGGAAGGGGAAACTCCGTCGGAGTCTTCGCCGGAGGTATCCCTACCTTCTTCAACGTCACCAACATCATCACCATGATGAAGAGGGAGTAGTCCATCTCTGGATTATGGGTTTGTCGTAGTAGTTTGAACTATTTCTCTCTTGTTCTTGATAGATCTAGACCATATGAGCTGCCCAACATAATCATGGTCATATATGTAATTACTATGTAGTGGACATTTATTCTATGATTTGATTTATGAGATTGCAACCTATTATGTGTAAGACGTATTGATAAATGCAAATGAATGTAAAAAAGCATACATGAACTTTGTAATTTATTAACACATATTCCCACATATTTGCAACATATATGATGTTATTTCCATGTTTTATATTAATTATGGGGATTTACCAATGATCCCCTTTATTTGGATTATAACTCTGCAGAACAGGCAACCCCTGTTTTGTGTATTTTTTCACTTTCCGATACCTATACGGAGTCAAATTGAGCTATGATTTCGGCTTTATACATAAGTAAAATATTATTAGTAATGATGCATCATAATAGTCATAACAAAGAATTATCGCACTAAAAGATATGACCATGTTATCCTTAAGTGAATAAACATCATATTTCTAGAGAATTCTTTACTATCCCCACTTGACTCCTACAGGATTGTTCCCTTTACTAGGTTTTTCCAACCTAAGGTCGCAACATTTGCTCTGAATACCAGTTGCGGTGACCCAGCATACCACTGCATTTTGTAGTATACAAGTCGTTGATATGATACTCATGAAGGGGCTTCTTCACAAATATCACATCCCTCAGAGTGGTACAACAGAAACATTGCAGGTCATAAGCACTTCACATTATTATTAAAAACCAAGTTCACAACAACTCGGTATTCTCACGGGTCCGATGAGAACACCCTAAGGACTTAACTTGTTTAAGGTAATATTTCAACTCAAACCACTAAGGTAGACATGATGAGAGCTCAGAAACTTATTTAGATAAGCCACTACGCTTCTCGGCTCTACTATGCCTATGACATAACTCTACTCCTGTGCCTCCACTTCATCGGTTTCGTAGACTATCCCATAGTCCACCTCTTCGACACCTCTGGACAAGTCTGGCTCCTTGTAGAACAAGTCATAATCGCCTTATGGTGCTCCAGTACAGGCATCCTCTTCGGTTTGACATTCTAGCAAGGGTTTAGAAAGAAAGTGAGTACATAGGTACTCAGCAAGCTCAAAATAAAAGGTGTTTGATGCACTAGCTACGACCCTTGATCGAAAATCTCAGGTTAATGCATGTTTCATAAACATTTTTCAAAAGGTTTATTTTATTATGAAAACTATGCCCGCCAGTCTTCACAGGTTGACCAGAACTTCACAGAGTTCCTTTCCTGCCGCGTTCGTAGTTCCCTTCCCGGAACAGGGAGTGACAAGCCACAATTTGATACACTTTGTAGAGGTGCGTTACTTTTCCCATAAGAGAACTTATCCCTGTTGCCAACCTGGCTTACCTTCCCGTCCACACTCCCTTGGTGTGAGGACCAGTATAAGAACCAAGCCAATCGCTGCCTTCTCCGCGACCCTGCTGACATAGGCATCCCCAATGGGCCTGCCAAAGATAGTACCCGTGGTTTGCTGAAGGCCCACGACCCGAAGGATAAGAAGATTCGGGAGCCCAAGATATTATTAAGGAAAGCTAGAGTTGTATTAAGAAAGGATACTTGTAATCTTGCGGGATGGGTTAGAAACCCTCCCGGACTCTGTAAACTTGTGTATTACGAAACCCTCGGCTCCACCTCCTATATAGGGGGAGTCGAGGGACAAAGAAAGGATCGAATTTACTGTCAACACAACCCTAGTTTCATATTCGTCGAGTACTTTTCGGCTGAAACCTTCGAGATCTACTTGCCCTCTACATCCAACGAAACCCTAGTCTACAATCTGTAGGCATTGACAAGTTAATCCCTTGACAATTGGCGCCGTCTGTGGGATTTAGAGGTTGCAAGGAGCTGATCTCGATGGCACGTCCAGGATCGTCAACTTCGTCGGTAGCAAGCAATGCGATGGATCGAGGTAAACAGGAAAAAACTGATCTAGTCGATTTTATTCCTCACCCGCCCTCCCGTTTGGATGCATGTGCGTATCTGGAGGAGCCCATCGTCATGACGTTCGGAGAATTCCGATTTAGCGTCAACAAGGAAGGATCTTATCGTCTCGAAGTTCCGATCTCTTCGGAATTTTCAGAGATCGATTATGACTTTTCATCGAGCGATGAAGAGCTTTTGTCGCCACGCTTCATCAACACCAAGGCAGGCGGAAAGCTCGCCAAGATCTTCAGCGACACATCCTTCGAGTCGTCTGCGGACTCCTTTATAAGCAGCGACTCCGACAGCGTCGACAGCTTCAACTTCATCGACAAATCTGCTACCATTGGAAAGGTCTTCACCAATCTCTATGATGGTGTCACCAATCCTGACAAAAACTAACACTCAAAATATCATCAAGTCTATGCAACCGAGGAAGCAAACCGAGCAGAACCAGAGACGTCAGAGGCTTTCGACGATTTGGGAAACCCATACGTCAATCCCGCTGATCTCAGAAGAGGCCTAGGCACTAAATATGTCGGGTCTTCACCTCGTGAAAGAGTTCAACTCCCGCAAGCAGCGTGGGATAGAGCCGCAAGAGCCATGGACGGTTCAGAACCAATGACCACAACTGCTACAGTAGAAGAATTACAAGCTTATCAATATAGACTTGCTCGTGTGAGTAGGGAACTGGAAAAACAAACAGCTTCCCTGAACAGAAGAAAGGAGGCAGCTTCCGCGTCAAGCAGGCGAAGAGCATAACTAAGTCGACAATCAGGAAATTCGGGAGATAGTCACAGAGAGGCTCGAAGGAGAGCAAGATCTCGACTGCAAAATATACCTGAAACAGAGAGGGAGCATTTGGTTCAAAACCTCGACATGTCTTTCATGACGATCGACACAAGGGGAAATATTATCCCTAAAACACCGGAAGCTGGGTATATGGCAACGCAAGCTTATATCCTCGCATCCAGACCACCTCCTGGGGATCCGAGAGAAGCGTTGTTCAACATGGCAATGGCAGGAGTTGGAGTCATGGGAACAACATTCGCAGCTACACCTCCCGAAGGAACTACAAGGCAAAATAGTCCACGACCCACTGCAGCAGTGCAAGATCCACCGAGAACAAGTGGAGCAAGAGATACAGCGGCTCAAGCAAGGGTAGATAGAGCGCGACAAGAAAGAAGAGAACATCGGCATTCACCAGAAGTTGCCGATGAAGATCTGTGCGGGCTTCCGTGCTTTACGAGACGAGTCCGAAAAACTCGAGTCCCGTCAGGGTTCAAACTACCCGAAAATTTCAAGAAATTCGACGGCTTACAGGATCCTGAAGATTGGCTCGTTGATTATCTCGAGATGGTAAAGTTGATAGGAGGAACCAGGGCAACAGCCATGCAGAGCATCCAAGTACATCTGAGTGGAGCCGCACGATCCTGGATAAAGAAACTTCCCCGGGTTCCATCGACAACCGGGATAGTTTTGAGGACATCTTCGTGAAAAATTTCCGATCCACCCGCAAGAAACCCGCTTCACCGGAAGAGCTGAGGGCGTGTAGACGAAACACGACGAATCAATGCGAAAATATATACAAGAGGTGGAATATTATTAAAAACTCTGCGAGAGGACATATCTGACGAGAGGGCAATAGATGCGTTCGTGGCAGGAATTCGACGGGGAGATTTCGTTGAAGACCTAGGGAGAACCAACCCAAAAACAATATCAGCACTGATGGAAATAGCAAACAAGTGGGCAGATGGAGAAGATGCTATACACAACAAGCGACATAGGTCGCCAGAGGAGGACCGTGATCGAAATTTTCAAAATAGAAGGCGATTTTCTCGCCAGTTCTACAGTAATGATGCTCCTGGCCACATATCAGCGGGTTTCCGAGGAAACTCTGGAGGAAATAATCGAGATGATTACCAAAGAAGTAATGAGCAACAAGGCGACAACAGAGGTGATTTCCGTGATAACAGGCAAAATAGTGGACCAAGGTTTCAGAGACCATATGTGTCTCCCGAGGAAATGATGAATGGACCATGTTAGATGCACTTCTATCTTGACAATAATGGGAAGAGGCAGTCAGGTCATCTGCAGAAGGATTGTCGAAATTTTCAAGCAATGTTGCGAGCCGCAGGAATGGCCAATGCTCAAGCAATAAATAGAAATCCCCAGGGGCCAAGGAGTGAGATCCACCTCCCACCTCCTCCCGCAATTACGGATGAAAATCGGCACCAGCTCAGAATAGCGGCAGCACCACATCCACCTCCATATGTTGACCCTAACTCTAATGGTGCGGTCTCGATGATTCAGAAAGCTAGGCCATCTAACAGGGCGCAGAAAGTAATTTTGCGGCAAGTGTTCATGGCAGAAAAGATGCCTCCACCAATAGTCGAGTACCTAAATTGGTCGGGACAGGACATTGGCTTCACAATTGCGGATCACCCGCAGCAGGTTCCTCGACCAGGGCAATCCGCACTTATCTTACCCGCAATAATTGCCGGTTTCGACGTGTCAAGAGTCTTTATAGATGGCGGTAGCAGCTTAAATCTTATGTACGCAGATACATTAAGGAAGATGAACATATCCCTGGCAAATTTAACACCAACTGATACACGTTTTCACGGGATCACGCCAGAGAAGCCAAGTTATCCGTTGGGCAAGATCAATCTCGATGTTCAGTTTGGTACCCGAGAAAACTACAGGATAGAGAAACTGGAGTTTGAAGTTGTGGATTTCCCGTCGCAATATCACGCCTTGTTGGGACGACCAGCATACGCCAGGTTTATGGCGGTACCTCATTACACGTACTTATTGTGGAGGTTGCCTGGACCCAAGGGACCAATCACAGTCAAGGGAAGTTTCGCGCTAGCTGATAAGTGCGACAAAGATTTTCATCGACTGTCGGAAACTTTCGGGATGCAAGCAGAATATATGGCGCCAAGGCTCACTGATTATGATGTGTTGCCACACACAGGGAGGCCACTCAGGGAACCAACCTTTAACACGACGAAGGATTCAAAAGAGGTGCAGATCCACCCGACGGACCCGAAGAAAACAACGTCCATTGCAACAAATATGGACCTCGCATAGGAAAGCGCGCTCGTCGAGTTCCTCCGTGAGCACTGGAAAATCTTCGCATGGTGTCCAGCCGACATGCCAGGAGTACCCAGGGAACTTGCCGAGCACCACCTAAACTTGGATCCTACTGCGAGACCAATCAAGCAACCTTTGCGGCGTTTTTCGGAACCAAACCGCAAAGCTATGTCGTCAGAAATCGATCGACTCAAAGATGCTGGTTTTATTAAAGAGATATCTACAGAAGCCACGTGGGTAGCTAACCCAGTGATGGTGCCAAAGAAAAACACGAAAGTCCTTCGCATGTGTGTCGACTTTACGTGTCTCAATAAACACTGTCCAAAGGATCACTTTCCCCTCCCAAGGATCGACCAAATCATCGACTCCACGGCAGGATGTGAGCGTCTTTCCTTCTTGGACGCGTACTCTGGTTATAACCAAATCAGATTAAAAGAAGATGACGACGCCAAAACAGCGTTCATAACACCTTACGGCGTGTTCTGCTATAGAACAATGCCCTTTGGTCTGAAAAACGCGGGAGCAACATATCAGCGGATGATGCAGAAGTGCCTTGCAACACAGATTGGAAAAAATGTACAAGTCTACATTGACGATGTCGTCATAACATCAAAAAAGGGGACAACGCTGATCGAGGATTTGGAAGAAACCTTCGACAACCTCGACAAATTCTGCCTTAAGTTGAACCCGACAAAGTGCTCCTTTGGCGTTCCTGCGGGAGAACTTCTCGGGTTCCTAGTATCAGCAAGAGGGATCGAGGCCAATCCGGAGAAAATTCAGGCCATCGTAACAATGAGAAAGCCGACAAAGTTGAAAGAAATACAACAGTTGACAGGGCGAGTCACAGCTTTAAGCAGATTCGTCGCCAGGCTGGGAGAAAAGGCACTGCCGTTCTATGCATCGATCAAACAAGGAGAGAAATTCCAATGGAACGAAGAAGCAGATCGAGCTTTCGAGAATCTCAAGCGCACAATTTCGACACCACCAATTTTGGTGGCGCCTAAAGATAAAGAACCTCTCCTGTTATACATCGCAGCCACACCTCAGGTGGTCAGCACGGCTCTGGTAGTCGAAAGGGAGGAAGAAGGAAAACTCCATGGAGTACAGAGGCCAGTATATTTCATCAGTGAAGTATTATCGCCTTCAAAACAGCGGTACCCGCAATACCAGAAGCTGGCGTATGGAGTTTTTACAACAGCAAGAAAGTTGCGACACTATTTTTCGGCGCACCCGATAATAGTGGTTAATGAGGCTCCTCTATCAAATATATTAAACAACCCAGAAGCTACGGGTCGTGTCTCCCTTTGGGGAATAGAGCTTTCCCCTCGGGACATCACGTATGAAAAAAGAAAAGTAATAAAATCGCAAATCTTACCAGACTTCATTGCAGAGTGGATGGAGCTACAAAATACGGGACCTCCAGATTTATCGAGAACCTGAACTATGAACTTTGATGGGTCCAAAAGGTTAGAGGGTGCAGGAGCAGGTGTGATACTAATATCACCTGAAGGCGACAAATTGAAGTATGTCTTACGGATGACATTCCCAAACGCGTCTAACAATGAGGCAGAATATGAAGCTCTCATACACGGGATGAAGATGGCGAAAGCTTGTGGTGCAACCCGACTGAAAATTTTCGGTGACTCACAATTAGTGGCTCAGCAGGTCATGAATCAATGCGATGCAGTCAATGAAAGTATGATAGCATACAAGGAGATGTACAACGAGCTCGAAAAGCTGTTTGATGGATGCGAAGTAAAACACATCAGCAGGTTGAGTAATGATGAAGCCGATGTTCTTGCAAACATCGGATCGCAGTGTCTCGCCATTCCTCCAGGCGTGTTTTGGGAAGAGATAAGCGAGAGATCCACAAAGCCGAGGAAACCAAAAAACAAGGAGAAGGATGAGAAACTCTCGAGTGCTACAAAAGAATCACTAGAGGAAGAAGAGGAACAGGAGCTGGTCATGATGGTGCAAGTCCCATGGATGCAGGCGTACATATCGTATATACTAAGGAAAACAATACCCGACGATCCAATAGAAGCAAGGCGAGTAATCAGGCGCTCTAAAGCTTTTACTGTGGTCAAAGGGGAGTTGTACAAGCGCAGTATTTCGGGTGTACTACAGATGTGCGTCACACCCGAAGAAGGAAGGCTAATCCTGAAAGATGTACATGAAGGAATATGCGGACATCACGCAAGCAGTCGAGCTATTGCAGCCAAGGTTTTCAGAGCAGGATTTTATTGGCTAACAGCAATTGAGGACGCGAAGGAAATAGTGCGAACTTGCGACGCGTGCCAGAGATTCGCCGCAAAACCTCATTCTCCGGCAGCAGAATTGATGCCAATCTCGTTGTCTTGGCCCTTTGCTCAATGGGGTCTCGATATGGTGAGAAAATTACACAAAGCTTCGCCAGGAGGATATGAGTATATGCTCGTTGCTGTCGACAAATTTACCAAGTGGATAGAAGCAAAGCCGATAAATTCACCGGACGGCGCGTCGGCAATCAAGTTTGTGAAAAGCATTGTTTTTCGGTTTGGAGTCCCTCATAGCATCGTCACAGATAATGGCAGTAATTTCACATCCAAGGAGTTCAAAGCGTACTGTGCAGAAGTAGGCATCAAACTGAGTTTTGCATCTGTCGCACATCCACAGACCAACGGTCAAGTCGAGAAAGCCAATGGTATCATCTGCAATGGTATCAAGAAGCGCCTGTTAGGACCATTGGAAAAATCTCGACATACTTGGCCAGAAGAGTTGCCAAGCGTGTTATGGAGTATCCGAACAACACCAAACACGGCGACGCAGGAGACGCTGTTTTTTCTAGTCCATGGCGCTGAAGCAGTATTGCCGATAGAAATAGAGCATGATTCCTCAAGAGTAACAGAGTACGATGAAGAAACTTCAAGAAGAGCTTTGGAGGATGATGTCGACGCACTGGACGAGGCTCGAGACGAAGTATTATCATGGGTCGCTAAGTACCAGCAAGATCTGAAAAACTACCACAGTCGAAGATTGCGACCACGATCTTTTCAGGTCGGAGACTTGGTTTTACGGCTCAATCAAAAAAGCCATGAAAAACTCGAGTCGCCATGGCTTGGCCCTTACATCGTCACAGAAGTAATCGAAGGAGGAGCATACAGAATCAAGGACAAGAAGACGGGGATTGCTGAGCCAAATCCTTGGAACGAGGCGCAGCTCAGGCGTTTTTACGCTTAGAAGTCGAAATATAGTCTCCTTTGTAAACATACAATGTACTGAAACACCCGCGAGTTTTCAGACGCACTCTTTTCCTTTTTCGGGGCACCGAGTGGGGCCGGAAAAGGTTTTTAATGAGGCGGACTCGCGGTGCTGCAATATAATAAAGATAGTGGTTATATATCTTTTCGACAGGCTCGGGGGCTTGCACCCAGAAGATACAATATATATATATATATACACAATGTCGACAAATACAACTTGCACAATATCTTGCCTTGGTGCAAAGCACCTCGCAAAAATAAAACAGTGGTGCAAAATAGTGATCGACATAAAGATAGAGGGCTAACGCTTGCAAAGATAGTACTCAATATAATTTATTTTACCTTGGGTGAACCTCGCAATATAGAAATAAAACATCGTCAACAAAACGCCCAGGGGCTTGGCAATAAAAAAAACACAAAAAATCTCGTAACTTTACAATATAGATTATGTCTACAACACACAGGATACAATTCTTGGGGAAATAAATCTTCAAGGGTTGCCCAGTATATTATCTATCGTCAACCGTTCATTATTTATAGCACGAGTGCTGTGCTCAGCATAGCTGCCCTTCACGAAGAATTCGGCGTCCATCCGAAGAAGCTCATCCATCATGTCTTCGGCAACAAGGGTCACAACGTCGTCATACTTGCTGAAGTTCCTCTTCCTTTTCGCCATCTTGGCCAGGCACTTGGGAACAATTTGACCCACATCTAACTTTGGGTAGCAGATTTTTATCATGATCATAGCAAACCTTGCGCCAGCAGCTAATTGGGCTCGCACAAAGCCATGGATTCGAGGAGCATCCCGAAATTTTTCCATCAGAGCAGGAAGAGTTTCTGGCATTTTATTACGCGGAAACATGGTGCCGTAGACCAGAGACAAGGTCTTCATGCAGAAGTCGAGAAATTTGCGGACTTGAAGCGCACGATCTTGAAACCTGACGATCTGGCGGGTACGTTCAGGTGTGCCCCAAAAATTTGAACCATGCTCCCGCGCAAGTCTGAGAAGCGCATTGGATCGAGCCTCAACACGCTCATCTTCGGTAGCAGCATCCAAGAAAGAACCTATTTTGAAAGAATCAGCAAAAAAAGAGGGGACAAGCAAGAGAAACAAGAAAAACGACTATGTTACTGAAGCATACCTGTCATATCCAAACTAGCATCTGTCAATAGCTGAAGCATGACATTTTCTCGAGCAGAAGCTACAGCAGCCTCAACAACCGCGGTTTCCTTCTCGGCTATAGCGTCTCGAGCCTGCTGAAGCGCAATTTTTTCCCTCTCAGACGATTTTCGAGACTGCTCCATTATCATAAGTGATTGTTTCTTCATGGATTGGAGCTCTTGGCGAAGTTCTTCCACGATCTGTGTTGAACCTTTACTCGACAAATCTTCAATATGCTTGACAGCCACAGGTTTCTTCTTCAAACAGGACGCAGGAAAAGTATCGGAAGGACGAGGAGCCGCAGTATAGTTATCAAAAATCAACTGAAAAATAAAAGATTTTCGACATCAATCATCAAGCAAAGATAGATTTCCATTGATCCTTAAAATATGTACACAGCTATTACAAAAGAAGGATTCCTAGCGAACTACTGAGGCAGTTGTCGCCAACACTACTAAGGCGACAGTGCCAAAAGAGAATAAACACTAAAAGAAAAAGCAAGGTGGTCTACTTGACCTCCGGCTTCGATGAACTGGGAGCTGGAGCTGGCTGATATCCAAGATAGGCAAGGATTTTCTTCGAGTTGGGCTTGGCAGCCTTAATCAGTGCCTGCCATTTCTTCGTCTCCATTGCCTCCGTGTCGCCAACTTTTGCCCAGTCGACGTCTTGCTGGCTGTCAGCAACCAAGGCAATTGTACCTTCAACGCCAACTTTTAACCCCTCTTGGCGAAGTTGGAGTCCAAGGTTTTCTTGAGAGCTGAAGCACTTGGCGAGAGTGACAAAACTCGCGGGCACTTCCTTCTTGAAAAAGTAAGGAAAAAGCCGCGACAGGCCAATCTTCGCTTCAGTAAGGCCATCGCGGGCCTCATCACCATGGATCTCAAGAAGAGAAAGTGCGTCAAGAAGCTGGTCACCTTCGGGACCTTCCAGCTCATACTCTTGATCAGTTCTCCCTAAATAAAGTAAAAAAGAGTTGATCAAAGGAAAAAGGGGAACAAAAAAGACACAGGGAAACAGCAAGGATCTTAGCACTTACTGACAAAACGTCGACATTGCGACTCCAAGCGAGTGAGGATTTCTTGTTCACGAGCAGACTGCTGAGTTATGTTTTCACTCAGAGAAGTTTCTGCATCGTGAAGTCTTTTTCGGAGTTCTTCGACAGTGGCGGCATCTTCTTTCGCCTTCTTGGCATCTTCTTCAGCCTTCTTGCGAGCCTTCTCACTTTGCTCTAATTTGATAGCAAGAGCGTTAGCACGCTTGTTGGCTTCCGCAAGATCTCCTGGCAAAACAAATGGCAGTTAAATATCATGACAAAGTAATGGTACACACGCAACAGAGGAAAATAAAAGCAATACCTTCCAGCTTCTTGGAATAGTCACGGTACCCAACAAATTGGGTACCAAGACGAATAAACTCCTTCATTAAAGGCTGAAGAAACGACCAAGGAAGAAAAGAAGTCAAGATAGCCAGTGCAAATTCGACAACACTTAGCAAAAAACAAAGGGGAAGTGGTAGTATTGAAAGATTTGGAACTTACATCATCTAATGAAGGTGTCGACGAGCTGCCAGGGAATTGGATAGGTTCCTTGGATGGCTCGACCCTCGCTCTCTTTGGAGAAGAGGCTTGGGGGCTCTCAGTTGGTGGTGGATGCTCGGTGTTCTGTTGGGGAGGCGAAGTTTCGTCCCCATCAGGTCGAGATTCAGAAACAACTAAAGTACGGGACGTGCTCATTCGAGCAGTCGCGTCAATAGGTGTATCCTCAGCTTCGTCGCCACTACAAAAATAAAGCGACAAGGATAAGAAACAAAAGAGAGAATTGTTGACAACAAACAAGTATAATGCATCAAAAAACTCACGAGCTGACGAGAGCAGCCTCGTAAGGGTCAAAGGCTCTCTTTCCAGCATCAGGTGCAGATTTTCCGGCACGTGCAACACCGGCTTCGGAGGTGCCGGAGTCGACAACTTCGTCCCTCTTCCTCTTGCTCTTTGGAGAAGCAATTGGAAGATAAGAGCGCATCGAGGCAGTGGCCTCAGACTCATCATCTTTTTTCAAGAGAAGCCGCGGATTTGTGAGAACCCGCGACTTCACTGGCAGGGCGCGAGGTGCCTTGGTTGTCATCATCGACAACGGCACGGTCGTCAACTTCTCCACCTTCAGGAAGAGGAGGAAGAGAAGCAAGGACGGGGTGGTCCTGAGAAAAAGAAAGAGTGTCGACAAAAAGGCGTTAACAAGATAGTAGTCGACAAATAATAAAACTCGAGGAGGCAATATAGCAATTAAAAGGGAAAATTACCTCGGGAAGGGGATTGACGCTACTATATGGCGCAATACGGCAAGAGGTTGGAACTGAATCCTTCTTGTTGAGCGATGAGATTTTGCGGATGAGCTTTTCAAAATCCTTCAAAGGAAGATCTTTTGAGAGCCTGTCGACATCTTTTTCACCAGCGTACTTCCAGAAGGGATTTTTGCGAGCCTGGAGAGGCTGCACTCTAGTCCTAAGGAAATAGGCGGTAATCTCAATACCCGAAAGTTCCTTGCCGCGGGTGTTCTGTAGCTCGTGGATGCGAGTCATCAGCGCTTCTGTCGCCAACTTCTCAGCTTCGGTAGCTTCAGCATCCCAGGAACGGCGGCGAAGGATTTTGGCTTCTCCGTCAAAAGGGGCGATGTTTTCCTCCACTGGATTGGAGCTTTATTCATGGATATACAGACACTTCTTCCGCCAACCTTGGACGGAGTCGGGGAATTTGACGTCGAAATATTCGACATCAGAACGAACACAGATAACAACGCCGCCAATGTTGTAGGCGACGTTGTGGGAGCCATTACGGTGGATGCAGAAGATGCGCTTCCACAGAGCCCAATTGGGTTGGACCCCGAGGAAGCACTCACATAGTGTGATAAAAATCGACACGTGAAGGATGGAATTGGGCGTCAGTTGATGCAGTTGAAGCCCATAGACAAAAAGGAGACCACGGAGAAATTCATGGATTGGGGGAGAAAGCCCTCGGATGAGGTGGTCAACGAAACTGACCCGATAATCGATCGGAGGCTTTGGGTAGCTCTCCTCCTTGGGGAACTGGAGCGAGTCTTCCTTTTTGCTGAATCCCATCTTCTTCAGCATGTTGATGTCCTGGGCGGAGATCTTGGATCTCTCCCACTCGGCGCTTCCCAGATCCGTTGTCGCCATCTTCGATTCGGGCGTGCTGTGCCTGGTGAGTCTGCGCGGAGGCATCAGCAATGGCGCCGGAGCAGAGTGTGAGTGTGGCTAAACTCAAGAACTGTGGGGCGCAAAGGGAGGATTTTTGCAGAGGAAGAACAGAGGTGCGGCGCGAGCAAAAGTGCTGAAGGAGGAAGAAGATGGCCTTATGTAGTGGTGCGACGAATCGACGCAACCGTTAGATGGAACAATTATGAGGCAGATGGCGAACACGTGGACAAAGGGTAAAAATGGATTTTTACTGAGAAATGAAAAGACAGGCGATACAGTACGTGCGCCAGAAAAAGCGGAGGACGTGTGTCCCCCACTTGCACGACGTGTCAATTTAATGGGAAGTTTGGGCCCATGTGACAGCGAGAGAGAAGTTCTCGCGTTTTCCCAATACAGCGATCGTGGCTATCGTAAGCAATGATGTCACCTTGGCAAGAGTAAATTTCAACAGTAAAGCTTGACAAGAATTTCGACAGCAGAAGATTATTGATTATTTCGGGAGCCTTTGATCAAATACAAGTTTTTGCCCAAATGCTCGGGGGCTACTTCGGAAAAAAAGAAATATTGACGAGTGACAAAATAGAAATGGCGAGAGCCTATGGTCAAATACAAGTATTTGTTCATAGCCTCGGGGGCTACTCCCATCGGGAGCGCTGGTCGCGCACCCGATATATATGAAACACTCAAGAAGGAATAACAATATAGCGATAGAAGATACTAATTTGTGGAGCCTACAACCAAGTACAAGTCCTTGGCTGTAGCCTCGGGGGCTACTCCCATCGGGAACGCTGTTCGCGTGCCCGATGAATTTATACAAAAATATAGAGAGAGGAAAAAAGAAGTGAATATATTTTGAGTTATACAGATAACTCTACAAATACTCCCATCGGGAAGGCAAAATAAGTCATCAAATATGACTCAATAAAATGTGCTATTCCAACAGCCGAAAAGCACTCGACAATATATTCTCAGAGCGCTAAAAGTCGCGAATAATCTCTGAATGCCGCAAAACTTTGCGAAGGTAAGACCCCAGATCCGTTCTGAGCGGCGTGGCGCCGTCTCTGACGTCGGTTTGCTACTTTTTTCCGTATCAACGGATACGAAGAAAAATCCTAACGGACGCGTTAGGTACCCGATAAAATATGACTGGGACTCGACAGAATGGTAAGACTTTAAGCGGCACCTGTCGAAGGTTACACCAGTATCCCGAGATCATGTCCAGGGATGTGATCAAGAAGTAGGTTTTTGCGGATTGCCACTAGAGCAGTTAACTAGTACCTGATCCGTCAGATGAACTAGCCCCAACTACCATTATCCCTGTACAATATAGTGTTTGCGTATCCAAAAGGTACAGGATGAACTCGACAAGATTATTGAATGATTAAAGTTGGAGATTTTCCCTGATTCTGCGATTCAAGCAAAATCTCGGGGGCTACTGACATAGGCATCCCCAATGGGCCTGCCGAAGATAGTACCCGTGGTTTGCTGAAGGCCCACGACCCGAAGGATAAGAAGATTCGGGAGCCCATGATATTATTAAGGAAAGCTAGAGTTGTATTAAGAAAGGATACTTGTAATCTTGCGGGATGGGTTAGAAACCCTCCCGGACTCTGTAAACTTGTGTATTACGAAACCCTCGGCTCCACCTCCTATATAAGGGGGAGTCGAGGGACAAAGAAAGGATCGAATTTACTATCAACACAACCCTAGTTTCATATTCGTCGAGTACTTTTCGGCTGAAACCTTCGAGATCTACTTGCCCTCTACATCCAATGACACCCTAGTCTACAATCTGTAGGCATTGACAAGTTAATCCCTTGACACCTGCATACCCACCCTTTTGCCCATACACACATTCCCGATAGACATGTTTCGATCATACGGTTTTACCCTCGATATGTTATGGACAATCCATCATAGACAGTAGAGCGCCCTTCATCCACACGGATGGGGAGATTAAGTCCATCCCAAACTACTGAGTGTTCTCCAAACACACAGCCAGGCTCTATCAAGTTTGTTGATATGCGGAAGGAAAAACATACAACTAACTTCCCCAGAGCCATTATAGATCTTATGATTAACGCGATATGTATGACGCTAGAATCACTAGACGGCATTGGTGATTATTCCTAGATGAGTAGAACCCTTGCAATGGAACCTCCACCATCAACACATACCATGGTTCCATTGCCCACCACATAGTCATATTCATAATTGGAAAAGTAACATTTCATTTTGAATGCAGGAGTGATAAGTATATTGATTTGCGAGTAAATTGATAGAAAATAATCAACATGGCATGAGCAAGAGTGAACTTGCCTGGAGACTGCGAGATAGTGCAGTTCGAGGGTTTGGATGGAACCTGGACCTCAGGTCCTGAAAAGAAGCATTATTGTTCGATAAGGACAATGTTATAAAACTCAAATGATGCATGCTTGGTGGATTTCTTTTGGTTGAATCCCTTCCCCCGGACTGTTAATATAAATTCTAAGATTTGTTAAATATTGAAGTCTTATTTGGATATTAAATCCTTTGTTCAAAATTTATGATGATTTAATAATTTATCCAATAAGGAATTTCTGTAAAAAGAAATACTTGAGATAATATAATTTATCTTTTTGAAAATATTTTGATGGTGCTGGGACTCCAAGTGTAGAGTGTTGTGTCAGCAAAGTATTTTCCCCACAAGGGTGACTCGAGGGTTTATATCGAACTCTCGGTGAACCGAGCAAATAATATTCTCTTCTCTCTTCTTCTAGCAATCCTGCAAAGTAAAATAAAAGCTTTGTGTCCCCAACTCCACTGTGTGGTTGTCAAGCACAAGGTTTCGTGTAAGTAAATAAAACAGAAGTAAAAATAAAGCGAGTACAACTAGATAAAATATAGTAACTAAGTAAAAATTGTAAAGGGGTTGATTGTTTTTGGTGTTTTGGATGCAAATGAGAAAAGTAATGTATTTTAGGATTAAAATTCGGCATCAAATAGAAACCAAGATAAAAGCAAGATAACGGTGTTTCTTATGATAAAACGTGGACCGGGGTTCATGTGTTCACTTGACTATTCTCTCTTTTAAGTTGTAGTGGACAAATAGTAATTCATCAATAAGATATGAGGATGCAAAATAATAACATGTGAAAGATACAAATTTATATGGGCATCACGTTATAACATAGAGATGATGCAACACATCTCTCTTATACTCCACAAGAAAGGGAAAAATCCATGCAATCTTGTATTAAGAATTACAGAGCATAGTCATAATTACTTTGACATGATGTTTGAATATCAAATATGCTAACAATGTAGACTTACCATAGGTAAAATTCGGAATACTTATTATTATAAAGAGGTTCCAGATGCAGTTACAACATGTGGATCCTTTTGGTGGAGGAATATCATGAAAAATGGTTGATTTATATAGACAGTTGTCAAACTGCAAAGCTAGGAATGGTGAGACAATTCTATTTTGGTCAGATCAGTGGCAGCACAAGCTTATTGTTGAGGAGTTTCCAAGACTTTTTTTCCTTTGTCAAAGATACACTCATTTCGGTTAAGGATGCTTTTCAAATCACAGATCCTGCCTCAGGATTTTCACCTACCTTTGTCAAATGAAGTAGGTTCTGAATTACGTGGGCTACAAGACCTGTTGCAAGGAGTTAAGCTGTCTGAGGTTGATGATGAAAGGAATATTACAAGCACTAAATCCGGAGAGATTATTCCCAATAAAGTTTATAAGTTGAGTTTCCAGCATATTCCCTCTCACTTTCCATCTCAATGGATTTGGAAAAGCAAGTGTACATCGAAACACAAGTTCTTTGCATGGTTAATATTATATGATCACATCAATACAAAGGATATGCTTAGGCGAAGACATTGGAATGCCACTTCTGATCATGATTGTGTGCTCTGTCATAATCACTGCCTGGAAGATTGGTCACATCTATTTTACGAATGCACCTTTATTGTCGAAGTTTGGATATATTTGCAAATTAATTGGGCACAAGGTTCTGGACCTGATGTTAAAGAACACCAAGAGAAGATTCAAAGGCCCATATTTTACTGAGATCATTATCTTGGCATGTTGGAATATATGGAAGCAGAGAAATAACAATATTTTTAAAGGAGTACCGCCGACCTTCAGGAATTGGAGAGTTAGGTTTGTTTCGGATGTTACCCTTCTTAAGTATAGGGTGAGAAAGTGTATTGTTCCCATTTTGTCATCGTGGATTGACAATTTGTTGTAAATAATAGGTTATCTTTTTATTTCTTTTATGTGCTTCTTTTTGTACATAAGACTTTGTGAGTTTGAAATAAAAGGCTGTGGGGGTCTCCCTGCAGTAGTTAGATTAAAAAATCATCACTTTTTTCACGTGACGAACATATCACATGCATTCACTTTATCAGTAGTGAGGTATCAAAAGAAAAGGCAAAACCATTATAGATCAGGAATTTGTTGTCACTATTCAATCATTAAAATCATGCTACTCCATCTAATACACACATCACCCTACACACACTCTTCTATAGATGTTGGATCAGAACAAATACTTAAGAATGGGGTACATAGTATGAATCTATCAATACATCTTACACATAATACGATCAAATCTCATAGCAAAATATCATAGAATAAGGATCCACCACATAGGTATTACAAATAGGGCCATAATCATGTAGGGAAGCTCATACGACACTAAGAACTATGAAGAACATGGGAGAAATAGATCAAGCTACAGCCACAACCCCGTAGTCCAGAGGTGGACTACACTCTCTTGATCATGGTGATGATGATGAAGAGGTTGGAGAAGGTGGAGATCCCTTCGACGGTGATCCCGACGGAGTTTCCCCCTCCAATCTTCTCTGTTGCAGGCCTCTGTTTTCGTTTTTCCGTCTTCTGCCACGCTCTCCTCTCGAGAACTCTTCGGGGCCATATATATAGTGATCTTTAGGTCAAAATATGTCCGTGGGCGAAAGCATCAGGTCATTTGGGTGATCGACGGCCGAAAGAGGGTGAGTGGCGCGCCCACCTTGTTTGGGCACGCCACAAGACCTCTTTTGAGCCTCAGGCCATCCAGGTCTCCTCCAAAGCTCCAAGGTGCTTCTCCCGGTGAAAAAGTGACGCTCCAAAAATCCCAGGTCAATTTGACTCCGCATAGGTCTCTGAAAGTGAAAAATACGCAAAACAGGGTTTTCTTGTTCCGTAGAGTTATAAATCAAATAAAGGGGATCATTGGTAAATCCCCATAAATTAATGTAAAACATGTTGTTATCACCATATATGTTGCAAATATGTGGGAATTAAATATGGTAAATGACAAAGTTCAGTATGCATTTTACGTGCATCAGGGGGCGCCACCGACCCTCTTTTGGTTGTCGATCGTCCGATTCGCTTCATTCTCTCGCGAGCCAACTTCTTTTGACCTAAAAAATACGATATATATGACCCCGAGGGTTCTCTGGAGAAGGGGGTTGCAGAAACACAGAAACACGAAAAGGTAGGTTGCAGCAGAGAAGATTGGAAGGGGAACTTCGACGGAACCGCCACCGGAGGGATCTCCTCCTTCTCCACCGTCTACCTCATCAACACCATGATCAAAGGGGAGTAGTCCACCTCTGGACTACGGGTTTGTGGCAGTAGCTTGATCTATTTCTCTCATGTTCTTCATGGATCTTAGTACCATATCAACATGATTATGGTCATATATGTAATTACTATACGGTGAATCTTTATTCTATGATATTGTGTTATGAGATTTAACTATACTTTGTGTAATACGTATTGATAGATGCATCTTATTTACCCCGTTCTTAAGTATTGGTTCTGATCCAACTTGTATTAAAGAACGTGTGTGTGGTGATGCGTGTGTTAGATGGAATATCATGGTTTTAGAGATTGAATAGTGACAAAAAATTCATGATCTATTATGGTTTTGCCTTTTCTTTTGCTATCTCACTAGGGATAAAATGAATGCATGTGCTATGTTTGTCACGTGACAAAACTGATGATCATGTTTGTTCAAGGTAAGGATGGCAATGGAGCGGGTTTGGACGGATATACCAAAACCAGATCCATGCCCAAATCCATCATCCTCGCCCTGCCCCGCCCACAAAAGTATCCATGGGCATGGATGTCGCTCCAAATCCAGATCCACCGGACATCCGGATATCCATGGATATCCATGTGCTTATGCACTATGTACATGAACATAACATATTTGAGCACCGCACCAACATTTTAGCAGCATTTAGACAATATTTCCGTTGCATTTCAGCAATAATTATGTAGGCAATGAATATGTGGAGGAGGCAGGACGACGGGATGAGAGCAAGCCCACTGCCTGCCCGTGCATCTCCTAGGTGGAGGAGAGGCGGACTGCCGGATAGGTGGAAAGGAGGGCCTTCGGCCAAGCCCTCCCTCACATCGTGCGAGGGAGTCAGAGGGGGAGGCCACGAAAGAAGTGGTAATCGATGGTTACATGTTAGACTTATTGATTTTGGCCTCAAGGTAGGGGCAGCTAGACCTAGGTGAAATCCATGTCTCACTGCCATGTGGGACCCACATGTCAGCTGGATATCTATTGGATATCCATGGGGCAAAACATCTACCCATGCCCGCCCCATGAGTTATCGGATATCCACCCCATGAAATCCGTGGGCATAGTCATCCCTCCTTACCCGTGCCCATTGGGTCGGATATCCGTGGATACCCGGATCCGTGGATAAAATTGTTAGCATATTTGATATTCAAACATCATGTTAAAATACTTATGGCTATACTCTGTTCATTCTTAATACAAAATTGATGGAGTTTTCCCTTTCTTGTGGAGTATAAGAGAGATGTGTTGCATCATCTTTATGTTAAGACGTGATGCCCATATGAATGAGTATCTTACATATATTGAAGTTATATTCGTATTATCTTATTGATGAATTGTTATTATTCACTACAACTTAATTAAAAGAGAGAATAGTCAAGTGAACCCATCAACCCCGGTCCAATTTTAACCATAAGAAACCCCTTTCCATTACATTTATCTTACTTTCTACTTGCAACACTATTTTAATCCGAAAATACAAATATATTTAGTTATCTTATTTGCACACAAAACCCAAAAAACATCAATCCTTTACTGCTTTTACTTTTTTACTTTACTTGTCTAGTTTATCTTACTTTTGTTATTACTTTATTTCACTATTAGTAATACGAAATCTTGTGCT
Source organism: Lolium rigidum (assembly GCF_022539505.1). NCBI lineage: Eukaryota > Viridiplantae > Streptophyta > Magnoliopsida > Poales > Poaceae > Lolium > Lolium rigidum. The sequence continues at coordinate 93,122,652 of NC_061514.1, read as the reverse complement.
TGACAACCACAGAGTAGAAGGCTTTAGTTTATTTTGCCGGATTGCTAGAAGAAGAGAGGGAGAGACAACTCTTTTCTCAATTCCCCGACAGTTCGATATAACCTTCGAGTCACCCTTGTGGGGAGAATACTCTACTGACACAACACTCCGCACTTGGAGTCCCAACGTCATCAGATGCATATCATGTACCCCATTCCTAATTACTTATTTTGATCCAACTTGTATGCAAGAGCATGTGTGGGGAGAAGTGTGTATTTACCTTTCTTTTGCTGCCTCACTAGGGATAAAATGAATTCATGTGCTATAATTATCTTCTAATAATTAGACAATATTGTTTGGTCAAGGTAGTATATTTGTGATTCAAACATCATGTCAAATTACTTAACGCTATACTCCGTTTATTATTAATTCGAGAATGTTTAGAGTTTTCCTTTTCTTGAGAAGTATAAGAGAAATGTGTTGCATCATCTCTATGCTAGGATGTGATGCCCATATGAATGCTTATCAAACATATGTTGAAGTTTCAGCAATATTATGTCTTTGATGAATTATTTATGTCAACTACAACTTAAAAAGATAGTAGTCAAGTGAACCCATGGACCCCTGTCCATTTTAAACCATTAGAAAAACTTTTCCAGCACAGCTATCACTATTTATATTTTCTGCAATTTATTAATCCGAAAATATAAAAATATTTTCTTCACTTGCAAACACATACAAAACCCAAAAAATATCCTTTTATTGCTTTAATTTTGCTTGCCTAGTTTAATTGCTTTACTTTACTTTTAGTTATATTTATATTCCATATTACTAATACGAAACCTTTTGCTTGACAACCACGTGGTGGAGTTGGGGACACAAGAAAAAAACTTTCCTTTGCAGGTTGCTAGAAGAGGAGAAGAAGAAATCAGCCTCTAGCCAACTCCCCGAGGGTTCGATATAAACACTCGAGTCACCCTTGTGGGAAAAAGACGCTTGCTACAACACTCTGCACTTGGAGTCTCAACGAGTTGGTACACACAGAGTTGTTTCCATCAAGGAGTCAACTCCACCGAGTACGCGGGAGCCATTGCCGGGACTCCGATCCAGAAGATCTAGTTCCAAGGTCTCAACTGGATTAAGAGGTACTGGAGTCATCGCCAACACCCTACGTGTGAGAAACCTACGATGTGATACACTTGAGGCACTCGACGTCGTACGAGGAGGATTGAAGACGACCCTGAGTTCGACGACAAGTATGACTACATCATTGAGTTTAAATGGAAATGCAACAGTAGCAAAGCCTATGCAGAGATATAACTCTTCCGTGTCTCAAATAGTTGATTTCAACAAGCCTTTACGTGATCCAGCTAAAAGAAAGGGAATGAAAAATTACCAGCCTAATCAACGTGACGATACAAGGAAGGAGAAAATATTTAACTTGGGGACTAATCAGCTTCGCTTTTAATTTTCCTTACAATGGGAAAAATTAAAAGAAGAGGAGATTCTATTGGATTGGTTTGATAAGTATCGTAATTGGTAGTTGTCTGGAGTACATCAAGAAGGAGGACAAAACATATTAGATACAACAAGTATTTCCGTTGCAATCCCTGCCTTCTCAGCGCTTTGACGGTGCGTGCATTGCCGTGTGGAGCCCGCCACCGACCACCCTTTTATTTTCTTTCTGCTTTCCCATCTCATCTCCCCCATCCCATCCATGCTTCACCCACATCGCAACTGAGAGAGAGAGAGGCTGGATTCGGAGCATCGCTGTCCACCTCGCCGGAGCTGGCGACGCCTTGGCCCTCCGCGGCGGAGAAAACGACGACGAACGAACCACCGGCGAGCAAAATACTTAGTATTTTTATGTTGCTACTTATTTGGGGACAACATTAAAGACACCCACTATGTGACTATGTGAGCATCTTGCAAGAAAAAAGACCAACTCCGATAGAACCATCGACAAGAATCGACGAAAGTAATTGGGCGTGGAGAGATTGCTACAAGAACTGGAGTAAATAAAGAAATACCCTCCAAAGACTAGGTGACACTCATTGGAATTTTCATTATAAAAATTATTGGTCTTGTGAAAGATGTTCTAATCACTTGTTAAGGTGCTAGAATATGTTGAGAAAGATGGTTCAGATAGCGGCAAGAGGCGTCAAGCTAATGGAATTCGCAAATATTTTTGGACCTTTGAATGTGCATTTTGTTTTATATATGATGATGGTGGTATTAGCTTTAACAAATGGGCTATCAAAAATCTTGCAGAGAAAGGATAAAGACATTATAAATGCTATTTCAGATGTGGAATCCACTAAGAGGGAGTTGGAAAAGCTTAGAACTAATGAGGGGTTTGATTCTCTTATGAAGAAGGTACATTCTTTTTGTGAGAAGTATGACATTTCGGTAGTGGAGATGGAAGATGTCTATGTGAACCGAAAGAAGCCAAGACAGAAGACATTAACAAGGAGCATCACTATCGTGTTGATTGTTCTTTGGTGATTTGGATTTAATAAGACAAGAGTTCAATGGGATATCCAATGAGGTAAATTCGGAGTTACTGCTATGTATGTCTGCTTTGAGCACAAGCAAGCTACTTTTTTTTTGTTTTGATAAGGATAAGTTGGTAGAGTTAGCTAAGTTTTATCCTGATGACTTTAATCACAAAGATATGGTAACTCTTGAGCATGAACTTCGCCTATACATCGATCATATACTGATGCAAGGTTTTGTAGCTTGGAGAGTATAACTGATCTAGCTAAACTGATGGTGGATATAAGGAAGCAGCTCTCCTATCCTTTGGTATTTCATCTTCTGAAGCTAGCCCTAACACTTCCGGTTTTGACAGCCACAGCTGAGAGATGTTTCTTAGTTATAAAGATTGTGAACAATGCACTTCGTAACGAAATTGGTGATGATTATATGAGTCATAGTCTCATTTTCTTCGCTCAAAATGCATTGCTGGATACAATTATCAATGAAGTGATCGTTGATCATTTCGATAAGATGAAAAATCTTGGAGGGAGGAATGCAGTGTCATGATTGGATACCTTACATCTTGTTGTATTTTTACCACTTACATTAGTATTTATTTAGACAATCATGTGTTTTCTCTTGACAAGTAACAACAATTATATGGAAGATTACGAAGTGCATTGGGATATCTGAAGCTTTTTTGTCTATATAGATTGTTAACTTTAGTGATAAACTTTGGAGAAACAAAGTTGTTGTCATATTTTGCGATGTACTAGTATTGGATATTTTAATGAAGTATTTATGATAAAATATATGTATTCATATATTAGATTAACATATTAGTCGATTACAAGCTGACATGTTCATGGTTTCCTATACATATGGCCCCCGGTCAGTTTTTGCCCTAGACCCGCCACTATCGGCGGCCTTCTATCTTTTACACGTAACTGAGTAACCACCTATCCTCAGCGGGAGGACATGCGATTTTCTACGGTGGCAGCTTGGTCGGTGCGATGTGGCGTTGTCTGGTGGTTTCACAAGAAGGCGTAGTGCCACTTTAGTCGGTAGTTGAGGTGCTTCTTGTGGGGTGTAGTTATTCCTATGGTTCTCGTTTTATTTGTGCATTGCTTTGTAAGAGGATTTTTCGTCATTTCATATCAGTTAAATTGCGTGGCTTTATTTATAAGCGGGACGAAACCTATTTTTCAAGAACGATGTATGCAAAAAAAAAAAAAAACAAACCTACGAGCAGCTTAGATCGGCGCAATGTGTACTTCCATGTAAATGTGGCCATTCAGTCCACCGAACTTGTGTTAAGCTTCTCAAAGAATAAAAAGAAAAAAGAAACATACACCTCCGCGACGATGCAGGTTGCATTATGGTCTGAACCTTAAAATAATCGCACTTGTACAAACATTACAGGTGTGACAAACGAACGATCCCCCTCCGCCGGCCGCTGCCACCTCCCTCATCGCCCCGTCCTCCTCGCCGCCGTCGGAAGACCTGCAGGGCAAAGCCCTGGCGGCGACGGCGGCGGCGGGGGCTTCGTCCATCGCGCGGTGGAGGCTCCCCTGGCGGCGGCGACGTACGTCTCCGGCGGCTCCGGCAGCGAGCTGGCGTGGGAGTGCGGCGGCGTGGACGTCTCCACGGTGGTGGAGCAGCTTCCAGCGCAATGGATCGCCCTACTGGCGGTGGATCCTCGGATCGCCGGTGGTAGGGGCCCCTAGGGTCTCGGGAGGCGCTGCCGAGATGGTGGAGGCGGCGCCGCATCAGAATAAAGGTGCTGGAGCTCGGTCCCCATCTCGGCAAGGCCACGTGTGGCGGCGCCGGCGAGCTGCTTGCCTGGTTTCCTCTCAGATCAATGGATCTGGGGAGGGTGGTCTCTCTGGGCACGGTCATCTTTCGACTCTGCCGTGGTGCTTTGGGAGTCGGAGGGCTGTTGTTAGCGCTGTGTTCCCCTCGGCCGGCCGTGGTGGCGAGGGAGGGGAAGGGGACGGTACAATCGCCTTCCTCGTTAGGGTTTTTAGGGTCGTTTTTTGAGATGCGACTGTCGCGTCGTGAAGCTTCCTCCGGCCGGCCATGGTGGCGAGGGGAGGAAGTGGCTTGACGTGGCGTCGATGGTTGGGACCTACTGCTCGGGGTCCGTGGATTGGATGTTCTGCTTGGTCTCCACCAGCTCCCGCCTGCCTGATGGCCTGGAAAAGATTACTAGCTCTCACCCCTCGGGGTGGGCACTCCTGCGGTGTTCAAAGCCCAATGTGGCGAAGGTGGCGGCGGTGACTCGATGGTGTCTGAAGACGGGCGGCTTCCGGATTCGGTCTTTGTACTTGGGTGGTGACGATGAGGACGATGGGCTTGATTGCAATTTGGGAGTACGGTGTGTGGTCTTCTGGGTCCATATTGTATTTTTCTTTTTGTGTGGAGTCGTTTGTAATCGGTTTCACCATTATTGAATTCCATCAGTTGTTATCTCAAAAGAAAAAAATCGCACTTGTACAAGGTATATACTACACTACGCTAACGAGGAGGCAGCGCTATTTCTTAATACATTGACACAGCTGACTCAGATCAGTAAGCACATAGTAGCACTAAACTGTATATGGGCTCAAACAGTGTCGACACTCCTGACAGCAGATCCCCTGAACCCTCGATCGACAGATCTCAAGGCCGCAAATGGAAATTTCTAATGCCGATTCGCTAATTAATTACTAGTACTAACTAGATTAATTACTAGATTGAGTCCTAGGAACTGCATCGTCGATTCCCATGGTAGTACATGCGGTGCACCTCGTTATCGCAAACACTCCGCGTGCACTGCACTCTGCACATAACCATCTGTAGCACAGGTCGTCTAATATTAAAACACATGCTTACTGCTTGGTTGTCAAAGTGAACAAGTGAAAATACGAACGAGAAGAAAACTCAGCTCATGCATGCACCAACGCTTGTTCTAGAAGGGCCAGCACCAACGCAAAGAACTCGTGTAATATCCACCATTTCAATATAATGTGTTTATAAAACATTGATTTGGCTTTTAGGAAAAAAACTACTCGTTGCAAGCTTTATCTATTTAAACATATTTTAGCCTATATTTTGTATAAATCTGCAATAAGTGTTTAGAGCCAGAGGGAGTATCAACAATTATAAAGTTATTATGGAGATGTCACATGAGAATACATTTCATGATGTATCTAACAACATCGATTTTATATTGTACATGTAAATATTTTTTTCTACGCAATTGGTTAAACATTGCATAGTTTGACTTTAAGAGAAAGAAAACCTTATGTAGTTTAGCTGATCCAAGGCCAGGCCAAAGAAAGTGCTACCTCTGTCCACAAAAGATGTTAAAATTTTCTCTAAATTTGATTGTATCTACACACCCTTTAATGTACAGATTTTTTTTCGAAATGGAGGCTATGCCCAGCCTCTCAAGAACCCCAAAGCCACCACACAACACCTACACCTGGCAATGAGTGGAAAATATGCCAACATGGCCGTTGCCCTGAAAACACGAAAACCCTCATCAACTAGGAGCCGGGAACATCGCATACCCCAAGACACCCTCTAAGTGAAATGGGAGCGCACATCCGGTCTAGCAGACTCTTAGCCAGTACCTCATGCACATGCTATAGAAGCCGTCACCTCCATCGAACCGCCGAGTTATCTTCAGGATAAAAATCTGCACAATCTTCGTCGTTCCTGCTGCTGACGATGCCACAACGCTAGACAGCGCAACCTCCATGCGCGAGTCCACCATCACACGCCCGTCGCCGAGAACCCGCTGCACCACACCACCAAGACCCGCCGCCGTCGACGTTGTAGATGAAACACCGCTCCACCAGCAGACCTCTCCAGGCATCACGAGTTCGAAGACGATTCCCCAGAGGGTAAGCGACATTGATAGCGTCGCCATCGTCCGACCCAAGAGACCCAGGTCTATGTACATAGTACTAGAAAATTTAATGTCAAATACATCTTGTACATAGTACTAGAAAATTTAATATCAAATACATCTTGTACATAGATCTGCATTGAGATTCTACAAATCAATTAATTTTAAAAGTTCATGATACTACTAGTACATGATACCATGAATTGTGAATATAGTAACATGTATCATACACATGATAACATGATACTTTTATATGATACTATGACTAGTCTAAGAAATCACGCGAGTTGTCCCAGACATCGACGAAGCTGCTTGGCATAATGGCATGCACCCGCGGTCTTGGGCATAAACACCAACGCATACAGTGTATGCACATACTAGTATATACGTAGCGCTGTCGTTTTGTTGTACTCGTATATAAATTATCGGCATATATACCGGGCACGTACGTAGTTCATCATCAACCCATCAATCCATGCATGCTTCGCGCGAGTTTCTACACGAGGACAGACCAAGGTGGCGCTAGTCGATAATTTGTGTCAGCCTTTCATGCATGCATGCATGCCCGCGCCGCGCGGTGCATGAGAGTGATCTGGACCGACCACCAATTTTAAGACCCATTTGCCTGTAGGATTGTTTAGTTTTATTACATGTGGCTGGGCATTCGGTTTTAACCGAAATTTCGGTTCGGTTTTTCGGTTTTTTTGAAAATTCGGTTAGTGAGAAATAACAACCGAAATTATATCGGTTTTTTAATTAATTAGTACTTCGGTTAGTGGAAAATTCGGTTCGGTGTTCGGTTTTAACCGATTTGAAAGAACATGGTATGTAGTTGCTGAGTAGCTATGTCTAGAAACACACTTCCAGTGTGGGACGAGGACAGCTAAGCATGCACACACAAATTCTCATGCCTCCCGGAATCAAACGCCCATGAGTTTGTTTTTCTTTTACCAAACATGCACTATCGTTTTTCTTTTAGCAACATACACTAGTTAAATATAGCTAGCTGAAGCAAGATGGATTAGACGAACATGAGTATACGCGTACTATGTATGTCTGTGCATAGGGCTGCCTTTTTCTTTCAGAAAGTTCATGCGGCTACTTTTCTTAGGAAGTGCATGGGGATGTTACGAGGATTAGAGTAGGAGACATGCGATCTGCAGTTTAGGGCATTGAGCTGTTGCGTTAAGAAAATAGTATGAACGAGCGACGCTATGTTCTTAACGGGACGATTTTGATCTCTCCACAATATCTCGGTTTTATCGGTTCTTTCGGTTAATCAAGTTTCAAAACCGAATTTATCAATACAAATTCGGTTTATCATATTTCTGCACCAAAATTATTCTCGGTTAATTCAGTTTCGGTGTATTCGGTTTCGGTTCCGGTTAATTCGGTTTCGGTGTTCGGTTTCGGTTTTTTATGCCCACCCCTATGTGGTTATCCGAAGAAGAGATATCGTCCGTTCGATTCTAAGAAACACGGAGGAGATGTAAGGAGGGATACACCTAGCAGCGAAGAGCGTCGGGATCAGAGTCTTCATCCAACCTCGCGCTGGGAAGTGAGCCTAGCTCAACTGGCTGGGGGAGTGGATGTACAAACCCAGCACCTGAGTTCAAATCCTCACGGATGCGAATTAAGGTTCCTATTTATACTTAAGGCCCAGGCTGGTCCTGGTACTCATGCAATTTATCTTGAGGACTATGCTTTAATCTTAACCAAGATTAAAAAATCTTAGTACTCATGCCAAATGGCTGTGTGCATCCCTGGTTGGTGCAGAGGCCGGGAAGTGAAATTCTCCCCATTTTATAATGGAGGGACGTATCTGTAGCGAAACCAGCCCCCAGCCTACCGTACCCCCAGCCTCCCAGCCCTAGCCGCCGCCGCCGCCGGTAGCGCCGCCGGGGCAAAGACCCACGGGGCGTGGCGGCGGCGGGGGCCCTTCCTCGTCGACGCATGGTGGACGGCGGCCGGATCTCCCTCCCTCGAGCATGGTGGACGCGCGGATGGGATGGGCGGCGGCGGCCTGCGCTGCGCCCCCTTCTCCCGTCGGCTCTCCCCTGGTGGATCGGCCGGCGCGGTTGGGATGGGCGGCGGTGGCCTGCCTGCGCCCTCCTCCCGTCGGCTCTCCGCAGCACTCCGGCAGGGGCTGGTGGTGGGCGGCGGCCAGGCATGGCCTGCGCCATTTTCCCCCCACCTCTCGCCGGTGAGTGGAGGCGATCTCGGGCTTCACCCGCGACACGAGGTCGCCCGGGGCAGCAGCCTTGGGTACGACGGTGGAGGTGGCCCTCTTCTTCGCCGGAGAGGGTCGGCTCGCGGTTGGTGGTGGTGGATCTATCGATCTATCACCGTGTTCCAGCGGCGAGATGGAGATGCATGGAAGCCGGCGACGGAGTCGCCGGTGGAGGGTTAGAGTGGCCAGCCCGGGATGGTCGCCGACGTGGGGGTCCGACCTGAATAAAGGCGGTGGTCCTAGGGTCTCTCTTGCGTGAAGAGGAAGACCTACCGAGGCCCGGACTCGTGATCTAGCCGGAGTGTTGAGTTCCGGAAGGCTCCGCCGGCGAATGTAACAGGTGCTTTTGCCTGGAGTTTGCTGGATCGGTGGTATTCGGTCGTGCGCACCCATGCTTTTATTCCGACCGATTGGTTCCGGAGGGAGCGGCGCGAAGCTCTTTTTCGTGTTGACATCAAGTGACTATGGATCCATGATGAAAGTCGGAAGAAGAGAAGTTCATGAAGGCCGGAGGGAGGACTAGCTAAGGGAGGTTCAAGTCTCCGCGCTGTTGAGGGACTTGCTTGGTGTTCCGGGCTTCACAACGGCGGTATGAAAGTGGGGGCGACAACACGGTGAAGTTCAGAGTCCTACCTTTCGAGGTGAAAACCCAAGGTCCGACCTTAACCGGTTGTGCCCGGCAATGACCTTGTTGGAGGCATTGTTTTGAGAGCGGGGACTATCTTCGGGGTGAAAACCTAAGATCGTTGATCGGACGACGACGGTGTTAGAGCACCTGTTCCCTTCTTGGAGGCGTCGTTTTTGGAGAGTCCGTATTTCGGGTGTTGTTTTGGCGGTGGATGTATTGCTCGTTGTTAGGCCCGAGATACTCGTAGCGGGACTTTTGTTTCTTAGTTTTCTTTTCCTTTTTTTGGCTGTGTGCATCCGTAGTGCCATTAGGGTGGTGCGTTGTTGCAGAGGCTGGGTGTAATTGGTATCTTTTTGATATTAATATATTCCCTTTATCGAAAAAAACCTCGCGCTTCAAGCTCGGTGTGTTCAATCTAGATCTATTCTCGATGTTGCATGACAGATTTTGGTGGTTCATGTAGGACGATATTTTTTCTATACATGTAACCTAACATCAAGGCCACCGGAGGAAGAGCGGGCCGACATCGTCACCGACAAGGGGAACAAAACCCTAGTTGTTCATTATTAATTTATTATCGGTTCATGATTCCCTTTCTCTCGCCTCACGTACAGGTTCGGATGTTCGGTAGTCTCAGACTTCCCTGCCTTCGCTACTATACTTTGACATCAAAAACTAGTGTTTCATAATTGAACTCTGATGGTACTTAAAAAGGTAGTATTGTTGGTGGTAGCAATTTACGACCATTAATCATACTACGTATGTACATTGCCTGATGTCTCATCTTATTTTTTTTAAACAGAGGCACAAGCTTTACCTCATTCATTAATTAAGCAGAAAGTGCACAGTTTTTAGGAGAAAATCGGGCAAAAACATACAACAAGATACCACATGTCAAGCCCCCACCCGCCACGCCACAAGGGCAAGCCCACTCAAACCCACTACTGATACAAGCAGACGACACAGTCGCGAAGACCAGCTTGCCATCCAACCAAGCCGGAGAGAAGACGTCGTGCCTACTATGGGAGGAGCACACACGGGACACTCTAACATAGCTGAGGAAGACGAACCGCTCAGAGAACTGCGCCAAAACGATCTTGTCGCCCTCGTGACACAAAGACGATGTCCTCAACACTGTCAAGATGACGAACATTCGGAGCCGCCGCTCCGACAAACCGCTACTCCGTCGCGCCCTGCGCGTCCACCAAGACCACCACCTTCCGGGGCCGCCGCCCCGACATACCACCGCTCGCTCTCGAGCTGCAACGCCACACGAACCGTCCACCCGCAACCCAAGCTGCACAGGGCAAACGGCCGAGTTGCTGTCTCATCTATAATGATGATTAGCTAACCTTTGAGGATTTTCTTTATTGATAGTAGATAGGACACTCATATACGTAGTATGTAGAGGAAGCAAATTTGGTGCACATGAGCACCAGTGCTCTCAGTTTTTAAAATATTTAAAAACTATATTTCTGCGTTCCAAAAAATCATCACATTTATTCCATGAATACATACACATGTTCTGAATAGTCATGCAAAGTTTCGGTAGAAATTACATTGTATTTTGAGCTACAGGAAGAAAACAAATTTGTGGCTACGTATAGAGGTATATATTTGTCAGAAATTTGTCTTTTTTGTATAGCTTAAAATATAACATATTTTTCTCCAAAAATTTTACCGTACCTTCAGACTGTTTATATGTATGTGGGTATTTAATTTTATATTTTTGAAATCCAAAAAATATGATTTTTAGAAATCAGGAGCACTGATGCTCATGTGCCAAATACATTTTTCGGTATGTAGAAGGATTTATTTGTGTTTGCTACTTTGCTCCCCTAGATGAAGCACTAGGTAGTACTAGTAATAAGTATAGATAGCCTTTTTAGTGTCTGGAGGCAGGTAATTAATAAAAACTCTGTTCTTTTTTTTCAAACTAGCTAGCTGTGCATACTACGTTTGGCAGCAAGTGAATTTCGGGCCAGCCTAAGTACGATGTTCTTGAAACAATCAAGGAATGTATCAGCATGCGCGTAGCTTCCTACGGGGCGCAGACTAGGTGTGGCCATGTGGCGCCATTAAGCTAGCATAGTAGCATCACAGTGCTAATCTGTCCGGGTTTGCCGGTAATGCATCCGGCTCAACTCAAAAGAACGGGAAATGACTGTCTACTAGCTCTGCTGATTATTGCGTACGTTCTTCCCGTTATTCGAACATGACCATAGACCTAATTTAATAATGCTAAGCTTTACGGATAACCTAATATTCCTGTTCGATTGTGGCATCAATTGCTAGATGGTGTCTATCCTCTTGGAACTACATATTCGTGTCTGCTTTTAAACGCTGAGCGGTGTGGATACTGGTTACTGAATTTTCGGCATTGGTGACATATCTTGTGAATATATGGGTGAATGGGTGATGGTGAAATTATCGTCAGTTGCTAATAGTAGTAGTACTGCTGATGACAATGGGACGGAGGAGAAATTTCTGCGTGCCGCTCTTCTGTCTTTTTGCAATACTGTTCGTTGTTGAATTGGCAAATCTGGGAATCAGTCAGAGACGTTAATTCCGAATGAACCGCGCGTGCAAAACGACGTTGGGTTGGACTCCACCTGATAGCGCCGTCTGGTCGATAACGGTCGCCCAAAAGCTGACAGAAACTAACATATCGCCAAGAAGCTCGATCAGCAGGAAATGTGGGATTTGCCCAAGTATATCGGCTCTAAGTTGCTACCTCAAGTAGTTTGGAAACCAGGGATTCACATTTTTGGGCAGGTCTCATGGTGTTAAAGAATTATTTTTTTCCGTTATGGTATTTTTTCAATTAATAATGGAGCACATATACGGTTCTGGGAAGACATTTGATTAGGCAATGCACGCTTAAGTGAACATTATCCTGCTTTGTATAGTATTATTCGTCGCAAAAATGATACCATTGCAACGGTAATGACTACCTCACCTCCGAATGTGATGTTCAGAAGGGTTTTGTTCGGGCAAGGGCTACTTGCATGGAATTTCCTAATAGATCTTCTGGGAGATATACAACTATCGCTGAACCTGACGAATTTAGGTGAAATCTACATGTAGATGGCACGTTCTCGGTACATTCCCTTTACAAAGCGATCCTTCATTCTGCCATACCAGATGATAATAATAAGAAAAATTGAAAAATGAAAATACCAATAAAAATTAAAATATTTGAATAATATCTTCGTCGGGGGGTTATCCTCACCAAAGACAATGTTGTTAAGCGTAAGTAGCATGGAAGTACTCAGTGTGTTTTCTGTCAACATGACGAAACTATCAAACACCTTTTCTTCCAATGTCGGTTTGCAAAATCTATATGGTCAATCATCAAAGTAGCGTCTAGCTTTTATCCTCCGAATAGTGCGGCCAATGTCTTTGGTAATTGGCTTCATGGTATCGATTTAAGGTTCAAATTGCTTCTTAGGGTGGGAGCGCTCGCAATTATCTAGGCGTTTTGGCTATGTAGAATTGATAAGATTTTTAACGATAAAAATCGCTCTACCTTGCATGTTATCTACAGATGTACATGTATTCTCCGTTTGTGGTTACATCTTCAGCGACTGGAGAATCGCAACCTCTTTACGAAGATCTGTACACGATTGGAGGCAGCGGCGAGAGATACTTTCTCCCTACATGTGTGGCAGCATAATCTACGGATTGAAGCCGTCCCACCTACACCTTAGGCATTTTACACTTCATCACCTCAATATGTATTACGTCTTGTTTTTTTCACCTTTCAAACTTTCGACTCAAGAATACTATAAATAGTTATGTGCATCCTGATTATGCAGAGGCCGAGTATAATTACTTTTAAAGTAATAAAGCGCTCATTCTCGAAAAAAGCAGGAAAATGGGGGATCGATTAGTGCAAACTGTCCCGAATAGTTACTGTTCCGAGAACTGTGTAGCTAAACCTGTCCAGAACGGGATCATCGCCCGCCAGTAGAAAGTAGCCAAAAAGTGCCACCGCTAGCTCCAGTGCAGTTGATGGATGAACCACAGCTTTTTCTTAGATGGATAAACCACACCGCCTTTTTCTACCTCTTTGGAAGATGGGGCAAGTGCTGGTAACGAAGGAGGAGAGACTAAGCAACACTCCTTTATCTGTATTTGAGGATATGAAATGGATGGATGGATCCACCACTATTCATAGGACTTGCGAGATTTGGCAGACTTTTTCTGAAGCGATCTAGCAGTAGTGCAGTACACATAATGATTGTGCTCACATGTATCAACTTGCACGGCCGATAAACATAGACATGGGCTCATCGCCGGCCGGCCACACCAATTGGGTGCAAATTAAAGTGAGAAGCGATAATTCTTCGTGTAGCGATCGACCATGGATCTCGGTGGTTGCTTTTCTTTCATCGATCACGGCCAGATCGAGATGGTACCACAAACAAATTAACCCTTATAGCTCCTGCGAGATCTGATCTGGAGGCTCCTAAGTCCTACCGATTGTCGCGTGAAGGGACAAAGGATTTTCATCATAGGATGCCCGTCGCTGTAAAGGGCAGCCATCCGTACGTAGGCGCCGCATGAAGGAGGCTGGACGCGCCACCGATCATCAGTGTTTTAAGGCTGGAAACTGTTCGTGACACGCGTGCTTTCACTTTTGACGCGCAATCAGGTTCAGAGAAGCATCGGCGTAGTTAGTTTTCAGAGAAACAGAGTGGCCGATTCTTCTTTTCGGTGACAAGAAAATGTCATACTCCGGCACCGGGAGTAACCTATATGCTGCCGTGTCGGCGATCGACCAAATTCCAAGTTAGCACAAAGGTGTTTAGACTAGCTAGGTACTGTACATGTTTCTTTCTGAAAGACGCCGACTATAGCTAGGAGTTGCCTGGTACGCAGCACTGGTTGAGTCGTGCCCGGCCCGTTGACTTGGACGGACAGGAATGATCGAGACCTTCATCGGAAGTTTATTTCTCGTCGTGGTTTGACAGGGTCTCGTTGATAACAAACTCTCTTAAAATATCGGACGGAAGTCACAATCGGTCGCTAATTTTCCAGTTCTAAATATCGGTGATTTCAAATTTAATTTCTGCGGGCGTCGAACTCGAATACGCCTTCGAAGGCTAGCAATGTCCGATACTGCAGCGCTACTAGCTAGCAATTCCCTGCCGCTCATCGCAACCTGTCGGGTTCCAACCTTCCAAGCATATAGTACAACAGCAGGGCTCCGGTTAAAGATGAAAGCTAATTCATGACAGGTTTGTGATAGGCAATAGATCCATCGCAAATCCACCGGCGACGCTGCATGCTGAGCGCTCTCCCTCCGGCGGCGTGCGTCAGGCGGTCGGAGAAGGTACACCGTCCTCTCGTGCTTCAGCCACCTGGGAGGTTGACACGTACTACTATATATGTCCTGGATCGGACGACAACAACCGGCCGACACGACGCCGCCTAGGACTGTGTGGCTTTGTGCCCTCTGGGCGATCGGGCGAGCATGGGACAAGTCAACGGTTTGATAGGTAAAATAATGGTATACTAGTAATAAGAAGTTAAGTACTGACACGCGTTCTACCAACGAAACTGGGGTACTATGAAAGAACAGGTCATTAACGCAGTTAAGCTGTTTTTTTTTTTGTTTTGTTACGGGAAACATGCTTGAAGGTGTAGATGACACGGCTATTTCCGTTGTTTTAATCCCAAAGAATGACCAGCCAGAAACTCTGAAGGACTTCCGACCAATAAGTCTTTGTACAGTCATATACAAGATCATTGCAAAGTGCATGGTGAATAGGATGCGACCAATATTGGACGATATTATCTCAATCAACTAGAGCACCTTTGTTCCAGGAAGATTGATCACAGATAATGCACTGGTTGCCTTTGAGTGCCTTCACTTTATTGAGCACAACACAAATACAAGCAAAGATTTTTGCCCATACAAGTTGGACCTATCCTAGGCTTACGATAGGGTGGATTGG
This sequence comes from Lolium rigidum, assembly GCF_022539505.1. NCBI lineage: Eukaryota > Viridiplantae > Streptophyta > Magnoliopsida > Poales > Poaceae > Lolium > Lolium rigidum. Next base: position 93,107,479 of record NC_061514.1, on the reverse strand, counting down.
GATTTTCTTAAGAAAGTGATGCAAAGGATGGGTTTCTCTCATCGATGGGTGGACTAGATAATGTCATGTGTCACCTCGGTGAGCTACAAGGTAAAATTCAATGGAAACCTCCATGATTCATTTTCTCCTTCTCGAGCCTCCGACAAGGTGATCCTCTCTCTCCATTCCTATTCTTGTTTGTTGCGGATGGATTGTCCACACTTCTACATAATGTTATTGATTTACATACTATTGACCCTCTCAAAGTTTGCCGAAATGCACCCGGGGTATCCCACCTCTTATTTGCAGATGACAACTTATTATTTTTAAAAGCACAGGGGGCACAAGCACAGAAAATTCTTGAGGGGCTAGACATCTATGCCAGGAGCATAGGCTAGCTCATCAAACTGGTGGGGAGCGGAAAATGGGAAAAGGAAGACACACTGGATATCATGGGATATCATGCTAAGACCTAAAGATTACGGTGGTGTTGGATTTTGGGATATGAGAATTTTTAATCAGGCCTTGCTAGCCTGGCAGGCTTGGCGTCTGTTACAATATCCTGATACACTTTGTGCACAAATCTTAAAAGCTAAATATTATAATGGTCTCTTGTTGGATACTGTGTTTTCAGGTAATGGCTCGTCGACGTGGCATGCAATCGAGTATGGCTTGGAGCTGCTCAAGCAGGGAGTCATATGGCGGGTCGGCAACGGCGTGACCATACGTGCATGGCAAGATCCTTGGATCCCTAGGGACTCCAACCATAAACCGCAATGACCTAATGGGAGATGCAGATACCGGTGGGTAGAAGATTTCCTGCTGCCGGATGGGTCGTGGAACCTGCAGCGCTTGGAGCAATACTACTCAGATGAGGATGTCAAAGGAATAATGCAGATCAAGCTGTCAAGAAGGAATGAAGATGACTTTGTATCCTGGTTCCCAAAGAAAAATGGAATGTTCACGGTAAGAAGCGCATACCGCCTTGCACTCCACTGAGACATGACAAGGATCGTGGGGCAACAAGCTCTCGGCCAGATGGAGTTAGGCCAAGTTGGCGACTGATTTAGAAGTGCCATGTTCCACCTAAAGTCCAAACTCTGGCTTGTAAGATATGCCGCAATGCATTCGCTACCCAACTAAACATGTACCGAAGAGGAATGGCGACTACACGAATATGCCAGATATGTGGATGAGAGGAGGAGGATTCTCTACACACATTCTTAAGATTCCCACATGCCCAGGCGCTATGGCGTGCAATGACATAGGTCGACCTCCCCAACATCGATGCCCTGCGACCAGAGGGGCATGAGTGGCTTCTACAAATCTTGCATGCTAGCTCCGAGGAACAACGGGCGGTGACCTTCATGACCATCTGGCAGATTTGGCACGCACATAATGAGATGACTCACAATAAACCCTGCCCACCAATTGAGAGCTTAAGATGCTTTCTAGTGAGCTACCTAAATTCACTCATGATGAGCAAGCAGTTTCCAGAATCTGATATTACAAAGGGCAAGATGGTGGTAGATCAGCGCAAGGGCTTCAAGAAGGAACAACGCATGATTGACGGTAGGCAAACCAAACGCTGGCAGTGGGCACCTCCAACAGACAATGAAGCAAAACTAAATGTGGATGGGGCTTTCTCGATGGATAGACGAGCAGGAATCGGCATGGTGCTGCGTGACTGTCGTGGGGAGGTCCTCTTTGCAGCATGTCATCAAGTGCAACACTGCCGTGATGCACTTGAAGTAGAGCTTTGAGCGATCGAGGCTGGAGTGCAACAAGCTCTGCAATGGACCCAGCAGCCTTCAGCGTGGAATTAGACTGTTCAGAAGCAATCAAGCAAACCAATCTGAACATCTCTGCATATGCGTTTAGGATAAATGTCATACGAGAATCATTACGGGAAAGAGATAGTACTTTAGTTAAAATAGATAGAGAAGCAAACAATTCCAGCCATGAGCTAGAAAAGTTAGGACGGATTCAGGGTAGAACCGAGGCGTGGATTGGTATATTCCCGCCAGATATCACTGAAGTGATTGAACACGATTGTAACCCTATAACCAGTTAATAAAATCTTTTTTCCCCGCAAAAAAAAAGAGAACTGACACGCGTTGCCGCTGTGGGTGAACAGCTACATACGTACTGCTACCGCCGCTGTGGTAGACTTGGAGGAAGAGGGACAGCCAGGCGGCTACCGCGTGTGGTTTGTTCATTTGCAGGCCGTCTTTGCTTAGCCGTTGCTTTCGTGATCCGAAAAAATGGGAGGTTTTATTCCGCATAATGGCATATGCAGGGGGCAACGTGCGAAGAGGATGCATGCTTGCGTGCTGCAGGTAGCTACATTGACGCACTGTGTACTTTGTACACTTTCAAAGAAAAAAAATGTGCCAATTCATAATACCGGGCTTCCTTTGATTTGGAAAAATTATAAGAGCAAGTTCAACCGCCGGCTATGAGTCAAGTGTCATGTCATCTATAGCTAACTTAGAGCCGATATGTACAACAGTGAGCTATAAAAATGTGCTACTTTATGAATGCATGATATATTTTTCACTCTCACAAAGTCTCTAGAAGCACGTGTTAGGGTTAGCTCTTGCATTAGAACTCACTCCTGTTCTCTCTCCACCCTCCCTCCTTCAACTTGACAAAAATATATTATTTTAATCTTTATAGTCAGCTGACTAAGATTTATTGTACTTGCAGTAACCGAGCTGCCATATCCGCGGCTGTTAGATCTTGTGGATGGCAACCTCCCTGTTCTGCCATGTGGCAAGTTGGCCGAACCCTATTAGGAAGCTTTATTTTTAGGATTTGGCAATCTTCAACTAGCTGATAGTTAACTTAATGTCATGACAAAGTTTACATCTAACATATTTGATACATGCTCTTTATCAAAAAAAGTTTATATCCAACATATTTGCAGCATGATTCACATGCTTCATGAGTTGCAACTAGGATTTTCAGCTGTGTGTGGGGTTGCAACTCAGTTTTTTTACGTTGCAAATTGATTGTGACCGATACTTTTCTGTTGTAAGTCAGGTTACAACTAAGATTTTTCTAGTTGCAAATCGGGTTGTAACCGTCATTTTTAAATTACAAATGATCTATAACAAAAAGGAAATTATCCACGCACTACAAAATTATGGAATAATGGCATCGCTTGACTATGAATTAAACTAATTCCCAGTTGGCTGGAAATTTGACCCGCCCATATTTTTAAGACCACGTGACTGAGAAAGCAAAGGAGAGATAGATAACACATGAATTTAATATGTAAAATACGTAAACTCGCCATATTTCTCGATCCTACATTCTAATAAAAAAGGAATGCAGTGAACGTTGAAATTACTGTGGAAATTATATATAAGAAACCAATCCAGATGGATTTGGATAGTGTTCTTGTGCACCGAATGACATTACTTTATAAATATAAGGGCCGGAGTTCAACAAGTTTCCTATAAACTCCTACATTACCTATCAGACATCGTGGTATCATGTGTGCCATTAATTATCTTGATGCATGAATCGTGATTAAGCAAAGGTGGTGGTGAAACTAAAATTATAAGTAACCGATCTCAAAGTGCCACCAAAGCAGTTAGCATTATAGTTTGGAAGAGATAAAACTTGGAGGCAGCGCCATTCTCACAGTGGTGCAGTTAACTTAATAATGTATAAACTATATGTTATCATTGCAAGTTAACGACGTCCTGTCAGCTACTATATATGGTCATGAGATGCGCTAGGTACGTGTGCAGTTAGACAGCTAAGCAACCCTAAATGTAGAAAGATGCGGTGCTTTGCGTCGGTAAACAGTGGGTTCCAAAGTCGTCATATAAACAAAGCTATCTCCCCATCCTGATCACGGTTAATAAACTGAAAGTTACGTTTTAAAAATATGAATAGATGCATGCACGGAGATGCAAAGCAGTGTCGACGCTCCTGACAGCAAATCCCACGAACCCTCGATCGGGAGCTATCAGGGCCACAGACTGCACCTCGTAACGCTGAATTTAGTAGTAATTGACCTGCGTAGGTTGAGTCCTAGGAACTGCATCGTCGATTCCCACGTTACATACGGTGCACCAGCACGCTGCGTGCACCGCACTGTCCGAGTAGGCAAGCAGGTTGACTCTTGCGCGTTCAAGTTGGATAAATTAATACCGCATGCATGATTCCTGACTGTCAAAAGGGCAAATAGTACTTCCTCTGCTCACAATTAATTTGCATTTTGGGTTTAGGGTAAAGTATCAACGTCCACAATGTAATTTTTTATTATAAGCTCAAAATTTTGGTAGAGTACGTATATTTTCATGTTATATGGATTTTGTATCATGCATGTTAATATATTGGGATTTGCTAGTCCTCAAGTTCGTGCTCACTCAAGTTCAATACCATTTGATTGCATCCTAATTCGTGCATATCAGTTGCAAGTTGGGTTGCAGCTATGTTTTTTTTTTTCAGTTGCAACTCCGAGATTTCTTTTCAATTGCAAGTGAGGATGCATCTAACAAAATATTATCCGGACCATTAGATTTGATTTGTGATTCATGCTCATCAGTTGCAGCATGAGTTGCAACTAAAATTTAATGACATCACCTGATCGGGAACAAAACTAGTTCTCAATCGACTAAGAAATAGTCACACCCTAAAACGGGGCTTCGAGTCCTGGTCCGTATCACGAACCGGGACCAAATGTCCTCCACCACGAGCCCCCTGGCCGCACCACGTGGCGGGACCTTTGGTCCCGGTGCACATTTGAACCGGGACTAAAGGGTTGACCCTTTAGTCCCGCCTGTTTGGTTCCGGTTCGAAAACCGGGACTAATGGCCCAAATGGACCGGGACTGAAACCCCGTTTTTCACTAGTGGGTCACTGGGCTACCCCGATGCAAACAGACATTCGAGGCCTAACTTCTATTTCCATATATACGGCGCGATTCAAACAAACGCAAGCGGTCAATTTTAGTGACCGAAATGCGTCGGGCAGTGGAGAAGACTAAGTCTAGCATTCGTGCATGAGCAGCTCACAACGCCTGTCCTAGGCCGGTGCTAGGAAATTGTCTGATCGGCGCTGCCCCAAATTATCACGCCTTATTTTTTTTCTATTATTGTGGGAAACACGCGCCAGTTTACTCAATTGCTGGTGCTACATAGCCTGCTGATGAGGAAAACGACAAGCCGAGTGCCGCCAACATGCGGTGTATAAGTTTTGAATGAGGCCAATCGGCGTGCATATCTCCGGCAGCGTGCTGTTTCCTCCCAGGACAATTTGTCGGTGCGGAAGTCGCCTCGACGATTCGATTCTCTCCCAAAGAGAGTGGAAGCAGGACAGTGAGGACACGTAGTTCATCAGCTACATCGTCCTACATTCCTGGCTGCACATAACAAATCGAGAAAGATATAGCAAAGCACGAAGCTACCCGGCACCCGGCGTGGGCATAAACAAACAGCACATACATGCATGATACATGGCCAACCTTGCATGGCCTAGCTTAATTAGGTACTAGTGCACTGCGAGCAAGGCGACAAACGACACCATACAAATATATACATGGAAGTAGGAGCATATTGTAAGGAGGAAGTCGATGGAAGACACATGCATGCATGGGCTTGCTGCTTGCATAAAGTCATACGTATACCACAGAGAAATGCATATATGCGTCCTGGAGCATATTGTATGTTCTGCATACACACAGCTGTTGTCGTCTTGCTGTATAAAAATTGTGGGCGTACGAGGTACGTGGCGGGACGTACGTACTTGACGGTGGGCATGCAAATGCATGCACATTACAGGATGCAGCATCTCTGCCGCTACCTGAAAATACACGCCGAACGGCTTAAAACACCTAATATTACCGTATTCAACACTTGACGAAGCAGACATGGCGAAGATCCTCTCGGTGAAGAATCTTTAATACGCGATGGAGGCTTGTGGAGCCTGCCGCGAGACATATGGCACGTACGGTGTCAGAGTCATATGCCGCCACCTTCTCCAAGTGTCAAAGGAATTAAGTTTGGATCTCTGCATGTAAGCTGCAGGGTTCCAGCTGGCTGAGCGGTACATCACAACGAAACGCGCGTGTATGTGCATGCATCGCGTTAATTCACGAGTTCGTTTGAGTTGGTCAGCTGCAAGTTCAGCGGAGTGTCCATATCGACGTATTTTGCGCGTGACCGCAGACAAGGAACGATCATCAGACTTCTTGGGTGGTAGCAGCATCCGGTGAAATGGTAACCGTAGAAGAACCCGATTGGGAAGTATACAAGCCGTGTAAGAAAGAGAAGGGTATTTTCCACACACACACAAAAATGGAAGAAAAAAAGCAGCACGCACGAAAAAACTGTACCTGGAGATATGGACCTTGTAGATCAGTCCAATTAAACCGGCCTGTTTATCTTCGGCGGGCCATGCGTTACCGGAAACGCCGAGAGAGAATGCAAACAAAGCGAAGGTCAGGCTTTCCGTTGGCGGGCCACCCGCGTAATGAATCGTCTCACATCACCCCCAAGGCAGCCCAATCATACAATCTGTGAGCTGTTGAGCCCATGCATCCAGCATCCAAGTCCAGACGTATATACATTTGGAGATTTCCCTAGCTTGGCTCCTTACTAAATCCGGTAGGGAACAAGTTGCCGTTGCACTCACCAAGTCACCAGCCGTACGTAGTATCAGTTGGTTGATAGTAGAGATTAGAGAGTCAGGTGAAGGTGAGGCTAAGGTGCACGTCGAGTGCAGTGTCAGTGTCGCCGACGCATTTGGCGCGTAGTAACTGTAGAGAACGGAGGGAGCGCCCGGGCTGGCTTCATTGCTGCAGGTAGACTTTGGTGCGATGGAAATCGGAGAAAAATCACATTTCGAGGGGGGAAATGATATGCCTGGTGGGTCTTAGATGGAGATGACTCATAGTGCACGTCGGACGAAGTGCTTTTGAACATGATGACGATGGGGCTACTCTAGTTACCATGTAGTATACTACTCCCTCTGTTTCGTAATATAAGACATTTAAGTAAACTATATTAGCTAGCTAAAACGTCTTACATTTTATAAACAGAGTCAATACAAAGCAGAAGAAATTATGTATGGAATATTATTCCGCTAGTTGATCTTTATGTACACCATGTGTGATTTATGAGATGTATAACCTTGTAACTACATTACTCTGAATAATGCATGATGCAGAGGCTGGGGCTTTGCTCCCATTTCAATAAAAAATTAAAATTTAAATGTATCTAGACACTAAATAGCATAGTACATATATGTATTTTTTTGATAAATCTTAAACAACTTTCATGAGGCGGAGGGAGTATTAGAGTTACACTGTACAAACTAGTGCACGGTCGGCGTTATATGAGTATATCTCCGACCGCTTGCGCGTGCAGCTTCCTCCCCGAGCAATTTGTCGGGTTGGAAGTCGCATCGGCGATTCACTACCAAGGAAAGCAGGCAGGAGAATACAACTAGGTATGCTTGCTCTACACATGAGAAATCTCACAGTAGGAAACTGTTGGGCATAAGGGGCATCTCCACCGGGCCAACGTAAAATAGTAACCTAATTTGGCTGATTCTGTTTGTTTGGGCCGGTAAATTTACATATTTTGAGAAGTTGTTCGGCTTGCAGACCTGCGTGCACAACGGCGCGACCCATTCGATCCGTGCTGACCATTTTCCCAGCTAGCCGCATACATAAAAAGAAGACTGAATTCAAATGAAGTTTAAAAGGGCGTGAAAATTTGGATAAATATTTTATTGATTCAAACGGAATTTACATAGAAAATAATTTTAAAAACCGTAATTCCTAGTTCTACCGTCTTCTTCATTGTCGGATATGAGGTCGATGAATGGCGGAGGCACCCACAGCCTGGTGAGCCCAAGAAGGGACCTCTGGCAGCATATATATATTGTGGCGGTTGCGGCCACCCATTGGTGGAGTGGCTGGTGGCGTGTACCGAGGAGGAGACGACACCATCTGGCCATCCCATGCGGCCTGCTATGGCGGTAGAGAGGCGTCATGCTCGGCCACCATGGCAGACAGCTGGACGACCTCGTCCAGGCTAGGTCAGAATCATTTGGCATCCTCCTTTGCCTTGGATAGCTCCATGGTGGTGTCCATGGCCTCATCTTTGTCGTACTCTTTGGAGACGAGGGACTCAAGCTTCACAGTGGTGGGAGGCACCTTGTCCTCAATGTCCTGGTCGTCATCTTCCTCCTCGTCGTCCTCACTAGCCACGTCGATGAGGACGCCGTAGTTCTTGACGGGCTGGAAATCCCGCGCATCGTGGATCACTCACCGTGCCTAGTGCTTCCACGCCAGGAAGGCGCGTCAGAAGTCCTCGCGCATGTAGGTGCGGTCGTAGCGCACAGCCAGTCGTAGCCACTGGATGCAGCGTCGCATCTCGTTGTGCAGTGCGCGTCGGTGCTGGCGGCATGGGGAGCATATCCTTGTTAAGATGCCATCCGTGCGGAAGGGAGACGTCGCTGTGGCGGCAGGGGCAGCCTACGCCCACCGTCCATGGCACTCGTGTAAGGGCACGTAGCACCGGTTGCGACCCGGTTGCAGTGTAGGTTGTTGGAGTTCCTGTGACACCACGGCTTCAGGCTCGACGAAATATGCCACATGTGGAGGCGACGACATATTTCGTCTAGGCGGAGACTCACGGTGGCGTCGGCGGCGGCCGGAAGACGACCCCGCCTTGGTGTCGTTGGCGGTCTTCTTCAGCGACTACGACATCTTCATCCGCATCACTGGCGCTTGGCAATGGCGATTAGCACTGGCAGTGAGATACCGATGGGCGCAAGCCCAGTTAGTATCCCTGGTCATCAATGCACACGCAACATCCCAACACAATGGACATCAATACTAGCACGGACTATTTCAAATGGCCCAGAACCATTTGAGTTGCTCCGCTAGAGATGCCCTAAACAAATATCACATACATAACCAACCATGCAATGCATGAGGCCTAACTTAATTAGCTATCCCATGCACGGCGAGCAAAGTGACAAAGGACACTAAAAAATACAGAGAGGCGGTACAATTTTGAAGTTTGAAGAAAAAAACGAACTACATATAGCCCGGGCTACATTACACATGCATGTGCACCTATGCTTTGAACAAAGGAGTGGTTTCTGTTCCTAAAAAAAAAGCATGGTCCCCAACATATAGTAGCTAAGTGTGGAAGTAAAATTAAGCCTTGTTCATATATGGCCTTTCCTGTTACGAAATGAGCCATTGTTGACCCGGCCTAGAATACGATTAATCTGGCATGATCTACTACCTGAGCTCCAAGTAGCTTACCGAACAAATTGATATCACCGGAGTTCAAGAGAAAGGTCCAAGCATCGAGTGCAAGTTTAGATTCTATGGCAGACGCGCCAATCTAAGGCACGATGAAGGCAGCCGTGCGAGACGTGGATGTTGTTCTTCATGGTACGTAGGGTATCAGAGTCATATGCATATACAAGTTGTAGGTTCCAGCTGGCATCCCGTTCAACACTTAGTTAGAGTTTGTCAAGTGGTAAATTATGTATTCGAGTACCACCACCGTACCACCACCGTGTGTTCAGTAGAGTGTCCATACCGATGCACTCGCCATTTGGCGCATTACCCCGCCGAAAAAACAAAATCCTGAAAAAGGTTGGTAGCATTCGGTGAAATGGTAACCGTTGAAGATCCTGAATGGTAGGTTTGATATAGACAATACGTAGCGCCGTGTAAGGGAAAAGAGTAGTTGCAGAAAATGTGGAAATAAAAAAGAGTAGCACTGATCAGTCAAAAAAAATTGTACTCACCTGGCAATAAGGACTGCTAGAGTAATCCAATCCAACCGGCCTATTTGTCTTCAGCGGGCCAGGCGGCACCTGAAACGCCGTGGGAGAATGCAAACAAAACTGATCGCCCTTTCCTTGGGCGGGCCAGCCCGCAATGCAACGTCGCACATCATTTCCAAGCCAGCCCAATCATATAATCGGTGGGTTGAACCCATGCGAGGTGCATCCAAGTCCAAACGTGGACGTTTAGCTTAGAGCATCCCCACTCGTTGGCGCTCCCCACGCCCAAATCTGGCGAAATTTTCGTTCGGCAGGAGTAGTTTCCCAGCCGCGTGCCCAGGCGAAGACGACGATGCGAGTTTGAAAAACGGAAACTTGATAAACTTCGGCTAAATTCGGGCAAATATAGACTAAATTTAATGATATTTAGACTAAAACGGGTGGAGTTAATACATAGAGGCCGACTTCGACTATATTCGACCTCGGCTAGGGGAATTCAAATGCTAATTTTAAAACACGGCGCTCTACATGCCCAAACGGCGGTAGAACACCGTGTAGTCGCCGCCGCCGTCGTCGGAGCCATCGTCCTCGACCTTCTGGCACCTTCGGCCGGCCGCTCGGCGGCCGCCGCCCGGCCGGCGTCTCCCCACCCCGGGATGGCTTGTACCATCTCGTCGTCCGAGGACTCGAGGTCGACGACGGGGCAACGACGCCGGATGGAGGCGTCGGCAGACGGCGGTAGCGCGCGCGGCGTCGTCGGGCGGCGGTTGGAGCGGCGCGCGCGGCGAGTCGGCTGTGCGGCGGCCGGGTCCATCGCCCGCCGCCGCTGCTCCGCCTCCTCGCGCTCCCACTCGCGCTCGGACCACGCCAGGGCGGCGTCCTCGGGGAGGGCGTTGTCGGCGGGCACCAGTGTCGTTGAGCGACCCGGCGATCGCCTCCGCCACGGCGGCGTCCTCCGCGCGCTCGCCTCCTCCTCGGCGAGCTTGTTTGCGGCGGCGGCCGCGGCGTCATCCTTTTCGCCGCCTTCCTCTTCCGCCCGGCCGGGAGGGTTGGTCGCGGATGACGAGGGCGCCGCCGCCGCGCCTTCGGTCGGCGGCGGAGACGCCGGCTCCTTCTTGACGCGCACCGGCGTCGAAGGCGACGTCGCTCCTCCCTCTTCACCGGCGCCAAGGATGACCTCGGCGCCGATCCGGAAGACGACGAGCTGGCAGCCATGCGCCGTGGCTGCCAGACGTTTCCCCGGCGGCGGCTCGCCGATGCCCTCGATGGAGGGGGCATCGTGAGCACCGGGAAGTTTCCGCCCTCGATATGATCGAGGACGGCCTCGAGTGTCCGGCCCGGCGCGCTCCACCAACGTCGGCGGCCCGCGGCGTTGTTGCGCGGAGGCGGAGGCGGCGGGCCGTCGTAGGAGGCGAGCTCCCGCTCCCACCGCCGCAGAAGTACGAGTTCCACGCCGTGTAGTTGTCGGGGTGGTGGCGTGGCTCGGCGCGCTCCTCATCCGTCAAGGTCATCCGCGCCTCCTCGATGGCGACGTCGAGGGCGTGGCCATGAGGCGGCGGCGGGATTGGTACGCCGCCGGCACTAAGCCGCCACCCGCCGCCGGGAGGCCTCGTGTCCGGCGGGCGGGGTACCCCGCCCGGCGGAGGAGGTGCCCCTCCCACGCGTGGAGCGACCGGCGGGGAAGCCGTTGTTGGCCGCGCCGTCGTCGTCGTAGAACGCCATCGGGAGAGTAGAGGAGAGTGAGGGAGAGTGGAGCACGGGGCACGCCTCGCGGCGAGCGGACCGGCGTATATAGGCGCGGCTGGCGCTGGTGATTAATGCCGCGTGGAATGCGACGCGTCCGCGGCGAGCTGACCGGCGGCAGCCTTTAGTGCGCGCGGAAGACGATGCGTGCGCGGAAGACGATGATATTAACTCGCCGCGTGGCCGGCGAATGCAGACCGGCGGCATGCTTTTACAGCGCGCGGAAGACGATGCGATGAGGACGACGACTGGTTTCTCTCGCCGACAAGTTGGGGCCACCAGACGCGCGGGAAGTTTCCTCGGTGTTTCCTGCGCTTTCGTTTCGTCCGGAGTCCCCGAGCGCTCCCCGGGGCCGGGATGGCGTGGGATCGCCGGATGAATTTAGGCCCAAATCCGGACGAAAACGAGGAACCGGGGGTGCGACTGGGCCAAATTACGCCGTCCGGATGGAAAAAACGTCGTTCGGGGGCCTCGTCGGGGAGACGAGTGGAGATGCTCTTAGATTGGCTCCATCTTCAATCCGGTAGGAAACAATTTGCCGTTGCACTCACCAGCAATTCGTACTTTGAGTTGGTAGCTAGAGTCAGGTGAGGTTGAAGCTGACGTGCAAGTCGTCGAGTACAGTGTCAACGTCGCCGACAGATTTGGCGCGTAGCAATCCATGGAGCGGGCCGGCTTCATTGCTGGAATGCCGGAGCCTTTGATCGATGAAATGTCCGTCCCCTGGATGGAGCCGCCGGCCTCAAGCTAGTGTCCTTGCAAGATTTAAGTTTGGCTCCAGCTAGCTGGCTGAGTTAGGGCATCTCCAACGCTCCGACCCAAACGGACGAACATGCGGATAGGCCAAAACGTCCTCGACCCATTCTGTTCCCCAACGCGTTGTGATCCAAATAATTACTCCTTCTTCTTCCCCTAGTAGTACTAGCAGAGCAGCAAAGCAGCCGACGCAGCCAATCCGCCATGGCCTCTGCCTCCAAGCAGCAGAACCTCTACCCGGAGGTACCCCAGTCCCACCTCTTCCCGAGAGGGAACGCGGCCGAGGACGACCCGCCCACCGTCGAGGAGACCCTCGTCTCCGTCCCCGGCGTGCAGCTCCACCTCGTCGACCCCGACCGTAGCCTCGACCTTGGCGCCGGCACGCTCTCCGTCGTGCGCCTCCGCCAGGGCGACCACGCCGTCGCCGTCCTCGCGCGTCTCAAGCAGCAGCGGCGCCAGCTCGTCCTCCAACGAGCCCATGCAGTGGCCGCTCGCCGCGTCCCCGCAGGCCACGCCAGGCCACCGTGTCTCTGCAGGCCACGCCGGCGGCCAGCTCCGCCCCGCCCTAGGCTCGTGCGGCGAGCTCCGCCCGTGCCCGTGGCCGACGCGGTGAGCTCCGCCCACGCCCGCGACCGTCGCGGCGAGCGTCGCCCCGCCCGCCCCCGCCCGTGGACGACGCAGCGAGCCCCGCCCGTGCCCGTGGCCGACGCGGCGAGCTCCGCCCACGCCCGCGCCCGTCGCAGCCGAGCGCGCCCCCGCCTTCCCCGCCGCGTGGCCGACGTGGCCGGCTCCGCCCGTGCCCGCGCCCGCCCTTGCCCCCACCCGTGGCCGACGCGGCCGGCCCCGCCCGTGCTCGCGCTGCCCCGTTCGACGTCGCCGGCGCGGCTCCAAGATCGGCGCGGGCGGCGGAGCTCCTCAGCGCGGCGGCGCCGCTCATCACCGTTTCGGCCGCGGCGACCTCCGGCAGGGACGAAAAAAAACGGACCATGCTTAGCGACGGGATCCTCCACGCGAGCTCGACGGTGGCGGTTGGCCGGCGAGCCTATTCCGGTGGGGAGCAATGCCAATATCCATGGGCGCAAAAGAAAGAGAAGGACAGAGGAGAGAGAATGTTGTGCGTCCTGGGTGTGTTGAATGTGTGGCTGTCATGTGGGGTTTGGGAGGACACGCGCGGATGACCACAGACGTCCACAGGCGTCCGGCTCGCCCCAAATTACTCCCAAATTTGAGCCGGCTTTGGGTCGTGTCGGACACCACAGCTGTCCGTTTTTAATTTGGATCCGCCCGTTGGGAGCAGGTTTGACCCAAACGGACCCATCCGACGTCCGTTTTTGCGTTTAGGTGCCCCCGTTGGAGATGCCCTTATACAGTGCAACATCACAGCGACAGCGTATATGAATGTGCATTCACCAATTATTTTTTCAGAGATGAGACCCACACAGGGCCCTGCTTTTCGATGAAAGCAACACACAAAGTTCAGTTTACATCTAGGATTACCAGCTCAGCTAAAAGGAAATACAGAACATAAAAAACAACACGCTACGAAACTACATGTACAATCTTCACGTCACCATTTTAAGCCTTGCCACCAGCACCAGCCATTCTTCTTCAAGCTTTCCCAGCGGCAGGGACACGTCCACCGTGAAAGCAAGTCGATCATTTTGTACACATTATTAAACGGCCATGTTGCAACGTTTGCATTAAACACCACATCATTACGGGAGGTCTAGATGGACCATGCTAAAGCCCAAAAATTGCCCACCCAAACTGATTCGATCTGCTCATGGAGAACGTAACACAATTGAACGAAATGGTCGAAACTATGCGGCGTCTCCACCCAGCCTAGCATCTCTCTCACGCACCATCAACTAAAATGGGCAACCAAACATCAAATGAGACGCTGACTCCTCCCCACACAGAGTGCACCCAGCCTAATCTTTTTTTAGAAATGGGAGCATCGCCCCAGCCTCTGCATCAATTGATGCACACATCTGTTTTATTGCATAGTTTAAAATTCAGAAGTTATACAACTCATGAGTCACATAAGGTATACATAAAACTTAACCACCGGAAAATAAAAACAAAATACAATTATGCAAGTTGCAATCTCTTAATAGGCTGCCAGCCACCCTGGTTGTAGATATCCCGAGCAACCATCTCCAGACGGCTGCATCCAGAATCCATATGTGCACGCTGAGCCTCTGGTAGTAGGTATGACCATTCGTGGATCCAGTACGTAACCATACGGATAACCTGTAAAAATTTAGCATTTGAGCTTCCGTTGAAGACAATATCATTGCGACAATTCCATAAAGCCCACATCAAAGCACAAATACCCGTTCGAATTTGTCCTTTAGATATTTTATCAACACCATTTAGCCAATTTCCAAACATATTTGTAACATTGGCCGGTGGAGGGATATTAAAAGTATACTGGATGGTTCTCCAGATTAGCTTTGCGAAGGGACAATCGAAAAATAAGTGGTTTATGGTTTCATTAGAGTCACAGAAAACACAATTCTTACACCCATTCCAATATCTTTTTGCGAGATTATCTTTTGGGAGAATTACTTTTTTATAAAGGAATCACATGAAAATCTTAATCTTCAGCGGTACCTTTATTTTCCAAAGATATTTGTGCAAGAAAACCGTATGACCATTCATCATGTCTGTGTACATGGATTTGACTGAAAAACACCATTGGTAGTTAATTTTCGGACAAAAACATCCGGGTCTTCCGTCAAGTTAACCCTGATTAGGTGTTGTAGTAGTAGCCAAACCTCCCATTTATCAGTAGAAAGTTCTCCTGAATTCAATATTCAGAGGATTACTCGTTAGAACATCTGAAACCAGAACGTTTCTCCGGCGGACAATGTTATACAACGAAGGGTATTGCTTAGCTAGCGGTTGATCACCTAACCATATGTCCTCCCAAAAGTGCGTATTTTGACCATTGCCAACTTTGAAAGAGCAGCGAGAGAAAAAATCATCCTTAACTCCCATGAGCCCCTTCCAAAAAGGAGAATCGGTGGGTTTTGTTGTCACTTGTGACAACGTTTTAGTCCGGAGATATTCTCCGTCCTCATTTAAGAGTTTAAACAACCACTTACTGAGTAAACATTTGTTTTTGAGATCTAACACCTCCACCCCGAGACCCCCTTGATCTTTAGGTCGGCAAATAATGTTCCACCTAGTCAGTCGATATTTACGCCTATGCTCATCATTTTTCCAAAAAAAACCTTGACCTGTAGAAGTCTAATATTTTCTTTACCCCTTTAGGTATTTCAAGAAAAGATAACATAAATATCGGTAGGCTGGTAAGGACGGAATTAATAAGCACAAGTCTATCTCCGTATGAGAGTAGCTTGCCTTGCCAGCAACCCAACTTTCGTTCAAAGCGGTTCTCTACTGGATTCCATTCCCTATTGAGAAGTTTTCTATAATGGACCGGGATCCCCAGGTAACGAAAGGGGAGAGAACCAGCTTCACAACCAAGGATTTGCTTATATTGGTTCTCTACATCCTTCGCCTTTCCAAAATAGAAAATCTCACTCTTATGGAAATTGATCTTAAGTCCAGACAGTTGCTCAAAGATGCAAAGGATTAACTTCATGTTAACAGCCTTCTGAAGGCACTGATCCTCCCTGAACAAAACTAGCCACTAACTTACACCAAATAGGCGAAAATCCTTTCATACGCATAGTTTGTTGAAGGAAAGGTCAATTAACTTTATCATAGGCCTTTTCAAAATCAATTTTGAAAAGGACCCCATCCATTTTCTTCCTGTGAAGCTCATGAATGGTCTCGTGAAGGACAACTACTCCTTCAAGTATATGTCGTCCTGGCATAAAAGCAGATTGTGTAGGCTTAATAACCTTGTGGGCTATCCCGGTTATTCTATTTGTACCTACCTTGGTGAAAATCTTGAAACTCACATTTAGTAAGCACATAGGCCTATACTGCTGGATCTGGACAACGTCTTCTTTCTTAGGTATTAAAGTAATAACCCCAAAGTTAAGCTTAGATAACTCGAGATCACCTTGTTGTAATTGCGTAAAAAGGTTCATGAGATCGTGCTTAATAGTTTCCCAGAAGTGCTTGTAAAACTCGGCTGAAAACCCGTCTGGTCCAGGAGCTTTGTTGTGTTCCATTTGACCTGGCCAGCCCTTCGCAGCCAAGTCCTAAGTCATCTGAATGTGACCCCTAAATCCTAAGCCCTAAACCGCTGCTCCCATCCCCAAGCATAGGTTGAGTTGGTCAGGTGGTACGTGGTGAACCAGGTGCACATGTAACGTCACATTGCTAAGTTAAGTAGAGTGTCCATGTCTAGGTCGACGCATTTCACGCGTAGCTGGCAATAGATACTAGCAGACTTCATGGATAGCCAGCTGGTAGGTTTCGACGAATGGTGACCGGAGAATACCCCGCTAGGAAAAATTAAAGCATGGAGATAAGGACAATACGCAGTGCATCATTCCAAGTCCAACCTCTAGAAATAGAGCGCTAGAGTAATAATCCAACTCATTCGGCCTTATTTGTCTTCGGCGGATCATGTGTACAGAAAACGTTGTGGGAGAATGCAAACAAAGCGAAGGTCAGGCTTTCCTTGGGTGGGCCACCCGCAAAGAAACGTTGCACATCATCGCCAAGGCAAACCAAATCATATGGTCGCAATCCCTATCCTCCGCTCAATGCGGGAGGGATCTGGTGCTCCGCACACCCCTTGCCCTTTCCCGCGCGCTATGGGCCTGGCCCATTAACTCCCGCTGTCTGCTTCGTCTTAGTCAGAATCTGGACGACTCTCTTTCTCGCCTCGCTTCTGTTTCTCGCTGGATTCGCCCACCTTGCCTTGTTCTTCTCCTGCGGCGAGCGCTGGGTTCCTTCCTGTTTCTCCGGGAGCGCCTCCCCTTCCGACGGCGGGCGATTCGATTCGTCGTCTCGTCGGCCATGGCAGCCGAAGGTTCATCTACTATTTCCCGTACCCCTTTCATCTCACTTTTTTTTGGCCGTCTAGGGTTTCCCGTAGGCGTGGGTATAGATGTGGATCGTTTTCGTTTCTTGGAATACCAGATTCGTGTGGTGATAGCTTCTATACGTGTATTTTCCCGTAGGCGCGGGTGTAGTTTGTATGTTTTACTGGTTTGGAATTAGATTTTTGGTGCTTCGGGTGGCTGGTTGGGGGTGCTTTTTCATCTGGTTTGAAATTAGTGCTGGTGCTTCAGGTGGATTTTTTGTGTAATATAATTAGATGGATGGCTATGTGTAGGTTTAGTTCTTTTCAGATGGATTTTTACTTCTGGTGGATTTATGGTGTAATATAATCAGATGGATTTTTGGCTTTGCTAACCTAACACTACCTTCTTGTTTGCTTTCTTCTAAGCTAGGAACCTAACACTACCTTCTTGTTTGCGAAAATTGTATTAATAGTTGTGAGATACTTTTTATAATTGGAGGTACTTTCAGGTTCCAGAAAACGTGGTTTAGTTGAGATTTTGTTGGCAGTGTGTTTTTTGTGAAGAAGCCTTGCATGGTTCTTATCAGTACTGTTTTAAAGCTTATCAGCTAGTGTATGTTTTTAGTGAATTTTTGTGTTAAGAGTTGTAAGATACTTAAACAATTCTTAACAAAGTTGATAGTGAATCAGCAAATAAACAAAATTCGAATCTAAAACTAAAAAAGAACTAAAACTACACAGTCATCCACCTGTAATCCCGACCAGCTTGAATGTTTGATGCATTTATTTTTAATACTTCTGATGGTATAGTTACTTAGGTGTATTGTTATACCCAGATTCCACCTTGAATTACGGCAGTAACTTAGACTGCATTTGCTTGACCAATTCTTGAATCAAGAATTTCTTCTTTTTCACAGTTCAACATTGACGTTTATCTGAATTCTTTATTTTTAGGCTTCAGCATAGATTGTAAACTGACCAAGAACGTAATTACAGTTTAGCATAGATTTCATATAATCTGAATCAACAACAGATTCAGATTTCAACATATATGGCATTGGAAACTGATCAAGAACATGTTCAGAGTTCAACATAGCCTGCATTGTAAACTGAATCAAGGACATGTTCAGAGTTTGTACTTGCGATGACGCTAGTGCTCTGTTATTGGTGGTAGATCATCATTGGATTAGCCGGTACCAGGATCCGGACCTGTTGATTCTTGCAATCTGTGTTTGTTCTTACTTAGCTGTATGTAGTTTTATGGTCGGTCAGTCTTTGCCGTTTCCTCTCACTGGAAAAGTATGCTGCTCTTTTTAGCATATTTTTTTTTTGTGGGCTAATCCGTGTGTCGTTGGCTTTGCAGGTGTTTCATCAAGAAGAAGGTGGAGCCCGAGGTGAAGGGCGATGGGGCTCCGGCTCCAGCAGCGGTGGCGGCAGAGGAGGGGGCAAAGCTAGCAGTAGCACCTGTGGCGGGAGGCGAGTCTCACTGAAGCGGAGGCGTCCTACTTGAACTCGTTCGTCCTTGAGTCGAAAAAGATGAAAAGTCCTTGTTTGTCTGCTTTAGTTGTTCCTTTTGCGTCCTTTTGCGTTTCTTCTTTAGTGCTGGTAGCTATCGTCCTTCAAAAATTACAGCTGTAAGACCTAACAATCTTTTTTTCTCAAACTTCTTGAACACTCGATGGTTCATTTGCACCTTCATCAATTCCTACTAAACCATACATAATATGCTGTGTTGATCCAAAGTTATTTCAACACAAACAAAAGATCATTTTTTCTTTTTCACCAAATCAATTTGAGGAAGAACTCAACCTCCATTTCTGATTCCATTTCCATTCATTTTCAAGGTTGGAATTTCCTTTTTCAAGTAACAATTTTGTTTGAAGTTGAAACCGTTCATATTTTCAATAATGTTGAGAATTTTTTTCATAATTGTTCTACATGTGCAAATCGTTGAAATAAAAAAAATGTTCAAGATTTGAAAAACAGTTCACATGGTGAATCGTTCGAACTTTTCATTAATTTTTTCAAAGTGGGAATGTCGTTGCCTACTCGACGGTATCTCGGAGGAGGGATCCTCACGAGGGGGAAAAGAAGTAGGGGCCATAGGGCGGAGAGCACTCGGGATGGTGGTACGCGATTTACCCAGCTTCGGAACTCCTGCTCGAAGACATGGCCTACTGCTGCTTGTCTGGAATTATCTGGGCGCTTTCGCGGCGTTACAATGAGTTGTAGTTGTGCCTCTAGGGCTCCCAGGATCCGGCTTATAAAGGCGCACGAATTTAGGGTTTACCTGGAGAGTCCTCTAGCCGGATTACAGGTTGCCTAACTACGGTATAATGTCTTGCCGTGTATATCAAAGATCCGCCTTCCATCTACGTCGTACTGGATCCGGGTTCCTCACGGATCCGACCTCTTCCGAAGGTCGGTTAGGATCCGGCTTCCTGATCCTGGACTGGACTTCATCCTTCTTGATCAACAGCAACTGGGCCGCCCGATGGACCACATGCCACATCACCGTCTGTGGGTCACCCGGGTTTGCAGGATCTAGGCACTGTTGATGGTACACCCATAAAGTAAACCCACAACAGGAAACTGTTGGTTACTCATAATTTTTGAAGGTGCGATACTAGAGTTTTTCAAAGTTGTTCAACTCCCATATATGTACAAGGTAGAAATTCATTCAAGTAACAAATTTTTTCGACATGGTAATCTGTTCGATTTTTTAGATTGATTAAGTTTAGAAACTATTCGAGGTGGTAATCGGTTCATTTTTTTCAAAAATGTTTAACTTGGGACTCTGTCATTTTCAAATTTGTTCAAAGACGGAAATTGTTAAAGTCGGAAACCATTTCATAGTTGGAATTCGTTCATGTAATAGAAAAATGTTCAAGGTGGAAATCCGTTAAAAAATGTTTATAGAAGGAATCCGTTCCAAATGCATTAGAATTTGTTCATCATGGAAATCGTTCATGTAAACAACGTGTGAAAATCCGTTCATCCTCGAAAATTGTTTAAAGAAGGAAAACAGTTCATGCTTTCGCAATTTTGTTCATCATCGAAATCCGTTCATGTAACCAACCTTGGGAAAAACGTTCATTTGTAGAATTTGTTTAAGTTAGGAAATGTTCGAGGTGGTAATCCGTTCATTTTTTTCAAAAATGTTTAACGTGGGAATTCGTACATTTTCAAATTTGTTCAACGATGGAAATTGTTAAAGGCGGAAACAGTTCATAATTGAAATTTGTTCATGTAATAGATAATGTTCAAGGTGAAATCCGTTCATGTTTTCAATTTTGTTCATAATGGAAATCCGTTCATGTAACCAACCTGTGAAATTCGTTCATCTTTGAAATTTGTTTTAAAGAAGGAAACCATTCATATTTTGCAATTTTGTTCATCATGGGAAATTTGTTCATGTCTTTGGAAAATTCGTTCATCTTTGCAAAATTTGTTTAAGTTGGAAACTGTTCAACGTGGTAATCCGTTCATTTTTCAAAAATATTCAAGGTGGGAGTGCGTTCATTTTCAATTTTTTGAAAACAGAAACCGTTCAAGGATGAAACCGTTCATAGGTGAAATTCGTTCATGTAATGAGAAATGTTTCAAGAAAACCGTTCATGCTATGCATGTAACCAACCTTGGGAATAAGTTCACTTTGAGAAATTGTTTAAGTTAGGAACTGTTCGAGGTGGTAATCCGTTCATTTTTTCAAAAATGTTCAACGTGCGACTTCACTCATTTTCCAAATTTGTTCAACGCGGGACTTTGTTCATTTTCAAAAAAAATCAAAGACGGGAATTGTTAAAGGCGGAAACTGTTCATAGTTTAAATTCGTTCTTGTAATAGTGGAAAATGTTCAAGGTGGAAATCCGTCAAAAATGTTTTAAAGAAGGAAACTGTTCATGTTTCGAATGTTTTCAACTCGGAAATCCATTCATGCAACCAATCTGTGAAATTCGTGCATCTTTATAAATTGTTTAAAGAAGGAAACCGTTCATGTTTACAATGTGTTCATCATGGAAATCTGTTCATATAACCAACCTTGGGGAAAACGTTCATTTTTTAGATTTTGTTTAAGTTAGGAACTGTTCGAGGTGGTAATCCGTTTGTTTTTAAAAAAATATTCAATATGGGACTTCGTACATTTTCAAATTTGTTCACAGATGGAAATTGTTAAAGGTGGAAACCTTTCATAGTTGAAATTCGTTTATGTAATAGGAAATGTTCATAGTTGAAATTCGTTCATCATGAAAATCCGTTCATGTAACCAACCTGTGAAATCCGTTCATGTCCAAAGATTCTTATATGCAAATAAACATGGATGCAATGCTAGTTGATAGTGAACCAGCATGGTGAAGATACAAGGGGACTGGAGTGGTGATATTTTTGTCATGAGACTGCACCAATCAAGAAATTTTTATCTATGTGCAAGGCAGAAAATGAATTAAATGGATAATTTCTTGGCACTAGTACTCTGATTTTTCACTATGCAAAGTTGCTGAAATGAAACACTGTTTTCTTCAGGACCATTCAGACAACTATGTTTTTCTTAAGACAAATGTCTAAAAACTATTGTGACTTTCCTACTTTTGATTTTTCTCATTGCTAGTTTGCTGAAATGAAAGTTCTATCCCTAAGACTTAATACTGCTCTGACTTTCGTACTTTTGATTTTGCACTGCTACTTAGTACTGCGTTTTCCGCACTTTTTTCATAATGTTCTCGAAAATAACAGTATAGACACTAGCCAGCGAGGAAAGAACTGGAACTGAAAAAAAGTGCATCAAAAAGCAGTAAAACGAAAAGAAGCTGGTACAAACGTTACGGGTGAAAAGCTACAGGTCGAAAGAAAGTAAAGAAAAGCGAAATGGAGAAAGTAACGCGAGAATGAAGGAGAATTATGTGCGAAACAGTAACACGAAACGTCCGTGCAAAGCGATATGTTAAATGGGCCGAGCCCATTTAAATCTATCCTTCGTACACAGGTGCGCGGAGCCGATCTTCTGGTTCGCTTAAAGCGATCAATAGGCGCACCCTCATATGGTGCTCATTCAATTCTCAAAAAAAAAAAAAAATGGTGCTCATTCGACTAGAGGTTGGGCCCATGAACCCATCCAAGTTCAGCTATACCTACATTTGGAGATTTGCCTAGCTTGGCTCCTTGCTGAATTCGGTAGAGAACAAATTGGCGCTGCACTCTCACCAAGTCATGAGGTGTATGTACTATGAAACGGACAGGTGACCACTGAATAGAACTGGGCGTGTGCATGGCGTACATGCAATACAGTGTCAACGTTGCCGACCCATCTGGCGCGCGTACGTACTATATAGAGACAGGACGGAACGGGCTTGGTGTATGGTAGCTAGCATCGGATGAAATGTAAATGGGATAAAATTGAAATGTCCGGTAGCCTTAACTAAGATGGAGACGGTTCATAGTGCACGTAAGACAAAGGGCTTTGATTAAACATAATTTCAAATCTACTCTATTTTCTTCCAAGTAACTTTAGACTAACGTAGCCGAATGTTTCAAGCAATGGAGGATTCAGAGCTAAGGTGACAGAGCAACAGACGACCTCCAATTGTTTTACCATGTAAGAGACGACACAAATGGAAGAGGTTCTGGAATACTTGGTTGTCCTAGGATTGCTCTCGCGCCAAGTGAAGATCGGTGGGATGCTTCTTGCTACCGGGTTGGTTGGATTGTCATGTTCCGAAAGGTCGTGCCGACGAAATTCATTGTGCGATATCAATGCCTGAAGATTGTTGGATTGGGTGCTTTCGGTCGTGCGCACCCATGTTTTTTATCTGACCGTTTGGTTTCAGAGGGAGCGCTTTGAAGCTATGCTGGCTGTTAATATCATGGAGTTTTCTTTCCATGGTGCTGGCGGAGAAGGTCATTAAATCCGAGGTCGATGGAAGAGCAACGGTGGCCGGATCTTGGTGGTGAGGTGGAATTGGCTTGAAGCTTCGTGACTTTGAAAATCGACTTGTATGTGGGGGCGACTGCACAGGAGAAGTTTAGAGTTCTATCTTTAGGATGAAAATCCAAGGTCTGGCCTTAACTGGTTGTGCTTGGCAATGTTCTTGTTGAAGGCATTGTTTTGAGAGAGAAGACTTTCTTCAGGGTGAAAATCTAAGATCTGTGATTAGGCGACGACAATGTTTGTGCACTGTTTCCTTCTTGGAGGCGTCGCTTATGGAAAAGCTGATCTTCTGGTGTTGTCTTGGTGGTGTTAGAGTTGTTGTTTAGAGTTTTTGATCTCTGTAGCGGGGCTTTTTTCTTTTTCGTAATTCATCTATCTTTTTTAGCTGTGTGCATCCTTTATGCTATTAGGGCATGATGTTGTTGCAGAGGCTGATATTAATATATGCTCTTTATCGAAAAAATGTAACATCAATGATCACTGATCACTGGAAAAACTTGTAGCTAAAAATAAGGTTTTGCTAGCTCTGCTTAGTTAAGTTTTACACCGTTAGATTTATTTCGTGATTTGTGCTACTTATCAGTTGCAACAAGTTATTTCTCGGTCGACTGAGAAATAACCACACCTCTAAAAATAAGCTAAAGCCCTCTTGTTTGCCTGATTTTACTGAAATATCTGGTTAGCTATCGCAAACAAGGTCGCCCGTCTGTCTTCACTTTCGCAGCCAACCGGAAAGCAAATCAGGCCCGTATCGAGTACCAATCGATCTCCTTTTCGCAGAAAAGAAAGGAGCAGCAATATTCATCGATCGGTCGAGGTCATGCATCCTTTGAAGACAAAGCGTACACATCTACATGGAGCTGTCGCTGGTTAACTAGATGACGCCCCGCGCGTTGCAGCGGCAAATTATATCGATAATATGGTAATCTGCTTTAAATAATGAATTAGCAAACCTTGTTTTGTACGAGAAAAACATAGACTCAGAACGTTGCAGGGCAGGCACAACACCATGTTATATAACAATTAATTAGTAAATCGGACTTGAATTTTGTGCATCGGCACGATATCTTTTCTGCCCAAGAGCAGTAGATAATACAAAGGCAAATGATTTACAGATACTGAAGAAATTAGTCAATGAATACTTAATCTAGACTTGGTAGTACCAAGTACAGAAAAAGGTCATTTAGATACAGTAGGAAAGGGAAGAGGAGCAATATGAATGGTTAAGTGCAAGTATAGACATAGCTCATTCAGATACATCAGGACAGGGAAGAGGAGTATTACCGTACCTAATTATGGATATCCTATTTGTGCTAGTCTGAGTTCAGTTAGAGTACATATTGTATCTAATTTTTTCATTCATCTGTAGCGAATAATTTTAGATTCCATAACAAAATTGGCCTAAATGTGGTAAATATAACAAACTTCCATAGAGCTAACATATATCTCCAGGAGTATACTACAGAAAGGTATAACTGGTCAAGGTTAAAAAGTAAATCTGTAATTATACTGTCATTGCACGGCAATCCTGATAAGCAGTTCAAACCAACCAACGATATAAGGTTGTAAATGCCCAAGGTGAAACTGATTTCTATCAGTTTATAGAAAACAGAGAAGAAACGTAGGATGAGGCTTTCGTTAGACCTGCACACAACCAAGACAATACAATGTGTTAAAAACAGACATTAACCATGCCATATGCAACGTTCATGTGACAGAACAAAGTTTCTCACCAAGAAGAAAGCCCTCTGAATCGTGTTTTCTTATCTACTTGGTTGAGCCATTCCATCGAGCAACTATGAGGCATTCATGTAACTTACTACAAAACAGTAGTGTATTGTTCTAAAATTTTCAGCATGGAAAATGTGCAAAGTTTTTTACAAAAAATACATAGAAAATTATGTAGTATAGCAAGAGTAAATATACACAAATTTAGCATAAAAAAGGAAACTGCTGGTAACTTGGTGTCCATAGTGCCTAGTGGATCCACTTTGCTTCTGCATGCATCCAGTTTAGCTGTACACACAGAAAAAAATAAGTGGGGAAAGAGAGCTAACCGGCAGCCTCAGCAGAAACTTCATTGCTAGCGGCTGAATATGTTGATCTTTTGGAGAATTACCAAAAGATACGCAGTATTGAAAGAGGGGCATGATACGCACCCGGCCACTGGAGGTCTGATTTTGGAGAACTAACAAAGATACGCAGTATTGGAGTATTGGAGTATTGTTTAGCTTCTAAACCCGCAGCCACCCAGCCGCAGGGGTGACCTCCATTGATGGGATTCTTCAGTGCTCCTTCCACTCAAGGAGTCCTGCGACCTCACCTCATGGAGATAGAACTTTGTGAGAGAGCGGAAAAGAATTGGGAGGGGGATAAATAGTGATTAAACGCAATAACTACGGGAGATGAAGGAGAGAGCTGAAACCCGAGGTGCGTATGTTGGCGGGGAGGTCTAAGGGAGGCCATTAGAGAATTGATTGAAATGTAGATTTATTGCATGGTAAAGAGGATAATGAGCAATTGATGGCTTCAGTTTCTCTTACAATCAACATTGAGAGATGAACTGATCGTGTGAAGGGATCGCATGGGTGCCAAGTTCTGTATTATCTATTTAGGGTGACGTGGCTGCATAGAATTGCAGAGAAATCTAGTAGTGGGGGCTAGATATTTAGGAATAGATGATTCAACGGAAATACAAATCTTTTTTTTCGAGGTTGAGGGAAATACAAATCTTGGGGAGAAATAGCAGCCTTTTTCTAAGTATGTACGTATATAGTTACAAATTGAGACATATTTTTCAAAAATACATAACTATTGCTATTTTCTGTGCATCTAGAGAAATGAAGCCGGTCTCGCAAAAGTGTTTCGTTCTCCACAACTTGCAGTAGACACGAAGAGGAAGTTTGAGGCTCTAGAAATGATATACACCTCATGTGTTGCTTCACTTGGCATCTGTCATCATAATAACCTTTGAGAACACTGACTGCAAACAAACAGACAAAGTTCAAGAATATAGAAAACCTTTGCTCCATCTACAGGTTTCAAGGGAAAAAGTTCATATATTATTTAGCAGCATGCTACCCCAAAGCCAAGAAACCTTATTTTCTGTCTAGAATAAGTAATTGGGTTTCCACTAGCCATCTAGTGTTAGGCCAACAGCACTGAATTTGAAAAAAAAAATTTGCCAATGAAATGATGAAGAGCAGAAATAGAAGGAGCGCATACAACTTAATGGAAATTGTGAAATACCTGCCCTAATTTGTTTTGCAGATAATTCGATCAAGCGATGTTTAACACGTGTATAACATAACATGAAGAATATTTCCAATGCATCCTCTGTTACAGAATTTTCCCTGTCAATGGTGTCTTGACAATGGGCCTTTCCAAATTCCAATGACCCACAATGAAGATCAGTCAATGAAATAGTTCAGAATAAGAGGCTAATTTCAGTAGAACCTGTATGAAGTTGAGGCCACCGAATATTGTTACTTACAGTATAATAATGTAAGTTCAGATGCTGCCACCTTTGACTGAACTGAATTAAGGATGTATTTTCACTAATTAACAAAAAATATGTGTAAACGCTGCAATCAAACTGGAAATCTTGCAAGGTGAGATCCAAAATTCTGCCAGTAGTATATCTAGAGAAAATTCTGCCAATCTGCAATGGTAGAATAAAAGTGAATTAGTAAATTCCTATCAAAGTTAAAATAGTCTTTGAAGGAGACCTGCAATTGAAAAAGAACGCGAATGAGTAATTCTTGCCCAAATTGCTAACAGAAGTCGGCAAGGAAGCCTTAAGACAACCATGACAAAATAAAGGATAGGCACAAAAGGATACGGCACCCACCTTCGATCCAGTTCTAATAAATCCTAGCTCGGCTGCTAGCTGATAAATCCCCAATATGGTGCTAGCTGATACCAAATACCGATCGCACCCTCATATCCCAGAAACCGCTAAACAAAGATTTTCCTAAATGGTCCATATAAATAGATTACTACTTCAACAGATAGAGCAAAGAGACACATAAGAAGCTGTAGGTATGGTGAAGCCAACGGATGCAGAGCCGGAGAATGAAGGGACCGGCCTGGAGGACTGCAAGCTCGAGGGAGGAGGCCACCTAGGTACTGAGGTAGCAGCACCTCTAATTCTCTGTGAACAAATAAAATTGGATAAGGAGGAGGAGGAACGCAGGTGGGAGGTGAGCGGTGAGTTGGTGTCGTGAACTACTGAGGCGTTGAGGATCAAATTTATGTACACACGAAGAACACACATAGGCCAAAAGAAGTGTGGATGCGGATGGCAGCGGGGCCTCCTTTTAAGGTGGATGCAACTGAGGCGGCTGATGAGCTCCATTGAGCAGTTTTCAGTGGTTGAATGCTCGGATTTAAGAGGTGTTTTGATGAGTATTAACTCGCGGCGGGCGGAGGAAGGCGAACAGAGTCTGGGAAGGAGGGCGGATTTTGGCTGCGGCGGAGGAAGACGACCAATCTGACCTTTTTTTTTGGAGCTGACGAACATCTAGCTGCCAGGTCGATGGAGTCGGGCATCTAGCGAGTACACGGGGGAAGGGATCTGAAGCCCATTTGCAAGCTGACCTGCGGATGTTCAGCCCATGTCGGTTCAAAGCAATGCGAAGTTGCTGAGACCGGGATCCCGTGACGACCACGCGAGGAAGACGAAGACAGTCGTTGAGCCGGTTTCTTTTTTTTGGCAAGCGATCGTCGGTCCAACAATTCATGGGCTGCCTTCGGTCGGCCCATCTGGTGGACGGACGTGGTGCTGGCGACCAATGTCCCGTGGTTCCGCTCGTGCCCTGGGTCTGGCGAGGAAGCTGCTCCGGTTCGGCTCCTCAGTCGTGCCGTGTCGGTCTGGGTGCAAAAACTTTGGGTACGCCTGGAAACAATAAGTGGAAGTGGACATTTTTTATGAGGTGACGTGGCTCGCTGTGAGATCAGGAAAATGGGGCCATCTATTAAGAAAGAGAAGATTTGGTGCGTTTGGGATCTATTCTTGAATCTTGATACACAGTAGGAAACAAACTGCCGTCAAAACTGATCAGCACCAAAAACACTCACCATAAGCATGCATTACCGAACTTGAAACACACGTAGCTACCTGTTATATTATGATTATCTCGTCAAGGCGTCGAGCAGTGTAACGCACCCCTGGCTCCCGATAAGCACTCATGTCTAGTTACCTCGCATTTTCATTGCTGCTGCTGGATTTTCTCCCAGATGGACGGCGATGTTGCTCGAGTGTTTTTATCAAATTGCACAGCGTAAGCTTCGAGCATTAATCTGCTAGGCTCCATCAGTTGATCACTCTGCTGGGTTGGCACGGAGCTAGGTGACGACAACTTCGACACATCCAATTCAAGAGACATATGCACACCGCACTGCACGCGGGCAGCGAGGGAGACGTGAACGGTAAGCATCGATCTGCCATTGCGCGCATATGAACAACCAGCGTATGATCAATCATCATATCATGTCTTCATCATTGCCGTACGAGAGCCCGTCCTTATCGATCGGCTATTCTGCCGCGGTGCCGCCTCGCCCTGCTTGTGCTTGTGCATATCATTTGGAATTTTGTTGCAGCTAGCTAGAGCTACCACCTGCGTGTGGGCACCAATATTAGCTGAGGGCTTTGTCTTGGATTTGGTCGTTGTATGCATCTTGCACGCCCGCTCAACAGTTTATGCGATCGCGATTTGTTGTTGTCTTTGTAAGGACAACGTTGCCGACAACTCGAAGATGCCTGTTAGGCTGATGAGGAAATAGACTGGTAACCAAAATATGTGCCTACATTTGGGGTTTTGTCTTTTGTGGAGCATGATCTTACAATGCTGCAGATCCAAATCCAGGAAAGGGTATCTCTTCCGCGTCACCCACCGCAACAACTGGGGCAACCTCTACATTGCACGTCCGAAGCCACCCTCCTCCCATCTTCCCCAGCTGCCGCCGGGTAAAGCCCGTGTGGTGTCGTATGCAGCGGTCTTCTATTTCCCTTCACGTGGTGACGGTCTCACGCAAAGTCAACTGCAGTCACAACCTCTACTGGTGGTCCTTCGGATCCTGTTGGGCGGTGGGGATGGCAACATGACAATGTCGGTCACCTGTGGTTGGCATGAGTCGCCGCGGTGTAGCCATAGGGGTGGCGGCGGGGGCCCAGATCTGCGATGACAGGCCACGATCTGCAGCCTATTACGTGTCCCCCGCCGTTTGTTCGTGTGTGGTTGATATCATGGTAAGTTTTCACCACTCGTGGGTACGTTGGCCTGCTGGTACGAGATCTTGGACGCCGGGGTGGCGCCCCGGAAGTTGTACAATGCGACCGGCTCTCCGACGAGCAATGGCGATCTAGCCGGCTCCGTGTTTGGTGAGGCGTGGCTGGCGGTGAAAACAGAGCCCAACTTCGTTAGTGGCGGGCAATGGCAGCGTCTGCGCGTCTTTACCTTGATGAAGGCATCATTGCTGCAGCCTTTGTTTTTCTAGCTTGGTCTACTCTGGGATAAATTCTAGATCTGGATTTCCCAGATCGCACGATGGCAACACACAGTGTTGTTTCCCCCCTTGAGGGCATCGTGTTTGGAGCAAATGCTGGCTGGAGGAGCTCTGAGGTGGAGCGGCATTGTGCTTATCACATGGACGACGGTGGGTCTCGATGGCATGGCGTGGAGTCTTGACAGAGGATGCGCGTTGAGGTGCACGCCTAGGGAGGAGGCTCCGTCTGGCGCCATGGTGGTGTCACCGGCAGGATCGGCGAAGTTTATGCGGATCTTAATCATGAAGATTGCTCGGTGGATCGATGACAGTGACGACTTATGTAGCGTGTACATGAGGTTCTCGCTAGGAGTCGGCTAAACCGGACGAGCGATCTCATTTCACCTAGAGGGCATCTCAGGGTATGCAAAGTTCATAGTGCATGGCTGATGGAGGAATTTTGTTGTTTTGGGGCATATGGCCACATTGACATTATTTTCACCCATTCTCAGACCCGTAGGTATTTTGTGGAGGCTTCAGTTGTTTTGATGTATGCTCTTTATCTATCTTTTGTTTAATAAATTAATAAAGAAACATGTATGCATTTTTTCGATGCAGAGGCTAGGTTCCATCCTCCATTTTGATTTTTTTTATCTTACAATAGTACTGTTATTTTTTGATTAAGGAAATTTATAAATATCCCAAAGATATCAATTACACCGAGCCTCTACAATGACGCAATACACTAATGGCAGTACGGATGCTCGAAAGGACACGGATGTCGCCTAGAGGGGGGGTGAATAGCCGTTTACGAGATGGGCTTAACAAATGCGGAATAAAACTAGCGTTTACTTTGTCAAGCCCAAAGCCTATATACTATGGCTCACCTATGTGCACCAACAACTTATGCTAAGAAATACAAGCAAGGGATTTCCATTTTCGTGCCCTCGGGTCCTTAGTTGTGCTCAGTTTTCCCCAGCCGCTTAGTTTTTCCTCAGTTTTACTCAAGCCCTTGTCTGAAACCCTCACAAGGAGCTCAGACGGAAGGAATCCCGTTTAGTTGATCGTTGGTTGGTGCTGGCAAGTGGTTCCGTTGTTGGTGCCCCGCAGTGGACATGTCTCCACTTATCCAGATCATCGTGGGACCCACAACTTGTTCACGTTAGCGCGTCGGACCCACAACTTACCCAGGTGACCGTTGCAAAATGGGTGCCTGAGCCAGCCCCGTGCCGGCCGTGCCCGTGCCATTGCTTCCCCTTTCTTCCCCGCGCCCCATTGTTCTTCTTCTCCGCCAGCGGCAGCCCTTCTCCGGCAGGCGGGTGATATCTAGTTTCTCTTCGACCTTCCATTCTTCATGGCCGCAGTATGGACCCGTGCCTTTGACAAGATGCCCTGACTGCCCACGCCAGGAGCCTCTGAAGCGGTTCATCTGTAAGACGGATGACAACGGCAACCATGGATGTGAGTTCCTTGCATGCACGAGCTTGCCGTATAGAGAGGGGGATAAGGTTAGATCTTACTCCAATTGCTTTGTTTTCTCTCGATTTTCTTGTTATTCCCTCGAATTTGAGATTTAGGGTTCACGTTGTTGTTTTCAGATCCTGAAGAAATGCAGGTATTTCGAGTGGATCGATGTGTACGTTCAGAGGCTTCAATTGCAGGAATCAATTGACGCTATTGGGGAGCGCAATTTGGGAGGGGGGACTTGCTGTAGAGAATGCGACGGAGAGAGAAGCCGTTCCGATTATGCCTAATGCTCCCAATGCAGAACTGGTGGAAGTGAAGGGAGAACTGAAGAAAATAAACAAGTAGTTAAGGCAGCTGATCGAGTTGAAGAAGTAAGCTAATCTGATGGCTGGTTGTTTTTTTGTTCTATAATTGCGATCGGACTCTTATCATTGCTCATCAGGCGCTAGAAGTTGTTACAAGGCCTTATTACAAATCCATTATTCAGTTACATGTACTTGTAGTTGTTTTCAAAGTTAGTGTGTGCATTCACCGAAATTACCAAAAAAAAAGTGTTAGGAAATATAGGAATGCTAAAGATAGTTGATAATTATTAGAGGGGTGACATATAATGCATTCACCGAAATCCCACAAATATGTATGTCTCATGTTTATACCAAAATTATACCACTTTTGGGACGTTTCAAATAACCAAAACTATATTCCCTAAAAGAAAAAGGAATGCTAAAGAAAGTTTATAATTGTTAGAGGGGTGATAAATAATTCATTCACCGAAATCCCCAAAATATGCCAAATATGTATGTCTCATATTTCTACCAAAATTATACCACTTTTGGACCGTTTCAAATTACCAAAACTATATTCCCTAAAAGAAAAGGAATGCTAAAGATAGTTGATAATTGTTAGAGGGGTGATAAATAATCGATTCACCAAAATCCCTCAAATATGTATGCCTCATGTTTATACCAAAATTATACCACTTTTGGGCCATTTCAAATTACCAAAACTATATCCCAAACAATATTCCCTAAAAGAAAAGGAATGCTAAAGAGAGTTGATAATTGTTAGAGGGGTGACAAATAATGCATTCACCGAAATCCGAAAATATGTATGTCTATTGTTTACACCAAAATTATACCACTTTTTAATTTAACATTTTTAGATCGTGGAAAATAATGCATAAATAGAGGGAATATAGTTACGTGGTAAACTCGTTATTGCACATAAATAGAGAGGTGACACTATCCACCGACAGAGAGAGAGAGGGGTGTCCACAAAGAG
The DNA here is from genome assembly GCF_022539505.1 of Lolium rigidum. Classification (NCBI taxonomy): domain Eukaryota; kingdom Viridiplantae; phylum Streptophyta; class Magnoliopsida; order Poales; family Poaceae; genus Lolium; species Lolium rigidum. The sequence goes on along the minus strand of NC_061514.1, from coordinate 93,075,113 downwards.
AGAGAGAGGGAGGGAGAGAGAGAGAGAGAGAGGTGGCCACGAAGAGACCGACACGGGTATACTGCCCGTTAGATCAATAGATCAATGGTTGGTGGAGACAATCCGTGTGACAACGGCTCAACCAATCAGGATAAGTTTGGGCTTCTGTGAGGATTTGTGACAGTACTTGAGGGCAAAACTGAGTAGTACTAAAAAATCAAGGGTACGTAAATAGTAAATAGACTAAGGGATTCAAACAAAAGAATTACAAAATGAAAAATGTGTGTTTGGTACAATATAATTCATATTGGGCTACGTCAAATTATTTACAATTCAAATATACATGAGTGTGAAAATTATGGCCTCATTTAGACAAACTATGTTTTGGGGAAGATGTTTTGCAAATGGGTTTGAGTGGAAAACCATGCATCTTCATAGCTACTAGTGATTCTGAGAAGTGGAAATTTGTGGTAAAACTTGATTTATCTATATTTGTTAAGGTTTCCTAGGTGGCAGGTTGCGTAGGAAGACTCCATTAGTAGGTGCCACTATGTTTTTTTTGGATTTTTTGCGCATGAAATGACTCAATTAGCTATGTTAATCTCATTTGTTGACTCTCTGTTGACCAGCTACTTGAGGGTAAAACTGAGTATATTGCACTTGTCAGTCTAAGTACTCGAAGGGAAAACTAAGTACAGATAAAATTTCTGTATAAGGCTCGAGGTTATAACTGAGTACACCAAACGTCCCAGGGTTAGCCTCGTGTCGCGGTGCACGCTGCAACCGTGCATAGCGGACACGTGTTGCGGTACACGCCACCTTCATCTTTATAGAGCCCCTCTTTCCCTCCCTCAACGCTCGCTCACTCTTTCATTCCCACTGCAACCGTCTCTCCTGTCCCATCATCTTCTCCACAACCGAAGAAAAAACCCCGAAGAAAACCGCCGGCGATGGAGAAGAATGAGATGCCCATTGTCGGCGCTTCCGACGCAGCCGCCGGCGCATCGGCCGCCGCCCCCGTCCAGGCCCCCGTCGCTGCTTCCAACGTAGCCAACGGCGCATCCGACACATCAGCCGCCGGCGCATCGGCCGCCGACCCCGTCTAGGCCCCCGTCGCTTGGGACCTGTACGAACCAGTGCCGTACGTCGCGCCAGAGAACCCCTATGGAACTAGCATCATCGACGACGAGCCGGAGGTAACCCTTTCTTCCCTTGTTATTATCCCATTTCAATCCTTTTGTGTTAGATCTAGCGTTATTAGGGTTCGTCTGTTCCTAGTTCAATCTTTTTGTGTTAGATCTTGCGTTATTAGGGTTCGTCTGTTCCTAGTTCAATCCTTTTGTGTTAGATCTTGCGTTACTAGGGTTCGTCTATTCCTAGTTCTAGATCTTGCGTTATTAGTGTTTGTGATTTGCTTTTGTTTAAGATTCGGTTAACTTATGTGAGTAATATATCCCATCTGGTTAATTTGTGCCGATGATGATGAATATTTGAGCACAAATTGATTCAGGGTTTGGTTAGTGAACAATTGGTGTGTACAAATTTGTTGTGCATGATCTTTGGTTCACTGACTCAAATCCTGGATGTAAGTGTGTCCAATGTAACTGAGGCTACCTCTTTTTTTCGTGCCCATATTATCATGCATGATATTTTGTTCACTCTCTGTTCCATCATCGTTGCAATTGACTCCGTGTTTTTTGCACGATCTTTGGTGCTACGTGACAGGTGCAGAGAAGCGACGTCGACAGCGACGATGAGTCCTTCCACACCAAGACTCGTCACGTCCTCAGGAGGCTGTAGTCCGTCCATTACGATGGCCACTTTGCTCGAGGCGTTTACAGGTGCCCTTCTGCAACAGGAAGTTTCGCGCCACCGACTTCAACTGCCTGGTGAACCATGCTGAATCCATTGGCAGATGCGGCGCTAGAGTTGGAACGACCGTGAACGTGCATGCGTTCATGGCCCAACACAAAGCACTTGGGATTCACCTGCGCAGCCTCCAAGCGAGTCACATGCGCTACCTGGAGGCGTTGAACGTGCCTACTGCACACTCTGTATGTGACTGCACTTTCTGTAGAGCAGCTTCAATTCATGTAAAATGTAGCTTATGTTGGATCTATCGGTAATACTGTTGGATCTGTCGTGAATATATCTATGCTATGTTGGCTGTTGTATGCAGCTTATCCTATATTTTCTCTGGATTTGTCCCTAGATTTCCTACCTGATTGGGTAAAAACGAAGGCATAAAGAAATGAATGGCGTTAAAAAATAGAAGGAGAAGCTGCTCTAGATTTGCTACCAATTTGGGCAATCAAGAATGAATGAGATCGAGCAAGAGAGAGGAAAAAGGTGCATTGAAAACTGCTAATCTAGGTGAAAGAGACAAAAACCACTCGTGCCCACGTCCCGGACCCACACGGCCCCAAACACTACGGCCCCACACGCTACGCCCCCCGCTCCGCTCGTATGACCAAACACGGTCTCGTCCTGTCCCACGTGGTCCCTTTCTACCAGCCCCACACGATGCGGCCCCACACAATAACACGGAACGGTCAACTGAACGGGATTCCTCCCGTCCGAGCTCCTTGTGAGGGTTTCAGACAAGGGCTTGAGGAAAACTGAGGAAAAACTAAGGAGCTGGGGAAAACTAAGTACAACTAAGGACCCGAGGGTGATGCGTGCAATTGACACACGTCCGTTGGGAACCCCAAGAGGAAGGTGTGATGCGTACAACAGAAAGTTTTCCCTCAGTATGAAACCAAGGTTATCGAACCAGTAGGAGTCAAGGAACACGTGAAGGTTGTTGGTGACGGAGTGTAGTGCGGCGCAACACCAGGGATTCCAGCGCCAACGTGGAACCTGCACAACACAATCAAAGTACTTTTCCCCAACGAAACAGTGAGGTTGTCAATCTCACCGGCTTGCTCGTAAACAAAGGATTAACCGTATGGTGTGGAAAATGATGTTTGTTTGCGAAGAACAGGTAAAGAACAAGTATTGCGAGTAGATTGTATTTCAGATGTAAAGAATGGACCGGGGTCCACAGTTCACTAGTGGTGTCTCTCCCATAAGATAAATAGCATGTTGGGTGAACAAATTACAGTTGGGCAATTGACAAATAGAGAGGGCATAACAATGCACATACATATCACGATGACTACTATGAGATTTAATCAGGGCATTACGACAAAGTACATAGACCGCTATCCGGCATGCATCTATGCCTAAAAAGTCCACCTTCGAGGTTAGCATCCACACCCCTTCCAGGTATTAAGTTGCAAACAACGGACAATTGCATTAAGTATGGTGCGTAATGTAATCAACACAAATATCCTTAGACAAAGCATTGATGTTTTATCCCTAGTGGCAACAGCACATCCACAACCTTAGAACTTTCTGTCACTCGTCCCGGATTCAATGGAGGCATGAACCCACTATCGAGCATAAATACTCCCTCTTGGAGTTACAAGTATCAACTTGGCCGAGCCTCTACTAGCAACGGAGAGCATGCAAGAACATAAACAACATATATGATAGATTGATAATCAACTTGACATAGTATTCCATATTCATCGGATCCCAACAAACACAACATGTAGCATTACAAATAGATGATCTTGATCATGATAGGCAGCTCACAAGATCTAACATGATAGCACAATGAGGAGAAGACAACCATCTAGCTACTGCTATGGACCCATAGTCCAGGGGTGAACTACTCACACATCAATCCGGAGCGATCATGGCGATGAAGAGTCCTCCGGGAGATGATTCCCCTCTCCGGCAGGGTGCCGGAGGCGATCTCCGAATCCCCCGAGATGGGATTGGCGGCGGCTGCGTCTCTGGAAGGTTTTCCGTATCGTGGCTCTCGGTACAGGGGGTTTCGCGACGAAGGCTTTAAGTAGGCGGAAGGGTAGGGTTGGAGGCAGCGCGAGGAGCCCACACCATAGGGCGGCGCGGGCCCCTCCCTGGCCGCGCCGGCCTATGGGTACGGGCCCTCGTGGCCCCACTTCATATCTCCTCCGGTCTTCTGGAAGCTTCGTGGAAATATAAGACCCTGGGCGTTGATTTCGTCCAATTCCGAGAATATTTCCTTTGTAGGATTTCTGAAACCAAAAACAGCAGAAAACAACAACTGGCTCTTCGGCATCTCGTCAATAGGTTAGTGCCGGAAAATGCATAATAATGACATAAAGTGTGTATAAAACATGTGAGTATCATCATAAAAGTAGCATGGAACATAAGAAATTATGGATACGTTTGAGACGTATCAAGCATCCCCAAGCTTAGTTCCTACTCGCCCTCGAGTAGGTAAACGATAACAAGGATAACTTCTGAAGTGACATGCTATCATAATCTTGATCAATACTATTGTAAAGCATATGAGATGAATGCAGCGATTCGAAGCAATGGTAAGACAATGAATAAACAACTGAATCATATAGCAAAGACTTTTCATGAATAGTACTTTCAAGACAAGCATCAATAAGACTTGGATAAGAGTTAACTCATAAAGCAATAAATTCTTAGTAAAAAGCTTTGAAGCAACACAAAGGAAGATATAAGTTTCAGCGGTTGCTTTCAACTTCAACATGTATATCTCATGGATAATTGTCAACATAAAGCAATATAACAAGTGCAATAAGTAAACATGTAAGAATTAATGCACACAGTTGATACAAGTGTTTGCTTCTAAGATGGAAAGAAGGTAGGTAAACTGACTCAACATAAAGTAAAAGAATGGCCCTTCGCAGAGGGAAGCATGGATTACTATTTTTGTGCTAGAGCTTTTCATTTTGAAAACATAGAAACAATTTTGTCAACGGTAGTAATAAATCATATGTGTTATGTATAAGACATCCTATAAGTTGCAAGCCTCATGCATAGAATACCAATAGTGCTCGCACCTTGTCCTAATTAGCTTGGATTAACATGGATTATCATTGCATAACATATGTTTCAACCAAGTGTCACAAAGGGGTACCTCTCTATGCCGCCTGTACAGAGGTCTAAGGAGAAAGTTCGCATTGGATTTCTCGCTTTTGATTATTCTCAACTTAAACATCCATACCGGGACAACATAGACAACAGATAATGGACTCCTCTTTTTAATGCTTAAGCATTCAACAACACATAATATTCTCACAAGAGATTGAGGATTTGTGTCCAAACTTAAACTTCCACCATGATTCATGGCTTTAGTTGGCGGCCCAATGTTCTTCTCTAACAATATGCATACTCAAACCATTTGATCATGAAAATCGCCCTTACTTCAGACAAGACGAACATGCATAGCAACTCACATGATATTCAACAAAGGTGTAATAGTTGATGGCATCCCCAGAAACATGGTTATCGCTCAACAAGCAACTTATAAGAAATAAGATACATAGCAACATATTCAATACCACAATAGTTTTTAAGGCTATTTTCCCATGAGCTATATATTGCGAAGACAAAGAATAGAATTTTAAAGGTAGCACTCAAGTAATGTACTTTGGAATGGCAGAGAAATACCATGTAGTAGGTAGGTATGGTGGACACAAATGGCATAGTTTTTGGCTCAAGGATTTGGATGCACGAGAAGTAATTCCTCTCAATACAAGGCTTAGGCTAGCAAGGTTGTTTGAAGCAAACTCAAGTATAAACCGAGTACAGACAAAACTTACATAAGAACATATTGCAAGCATTATAAGACTCTACACTTGTCTTCCTTGTTGTTCAAACACCTTAACCGGAAAATATCTAGACTTAGAGAGACCAATCATGCAAACCAAATTTTAACAAGCTCTATGTAGTTCTTCATTAATAGGTGCAAAGTACATGATGCAAGAGCTTAAACATGATCTATATGAGCACAACAATTGCCAAGTATCAAATTATTCAAGACATTATACCAATTACCACATGAAGCATTTTCCGTTTCCAACCATATAACAATGAACGAAGCAGTTTTCAACCTTCGCCATGAACATTAAAAGTAGCACTAAGAACACATGTGTTCATATGCAACAGCGGAGCGTGTCTCTCTCCCATACAAAGAATGCTAGGATCCGATTTTATTCAAACAAAAACAAAAACAAAAGCAAACAGACGCTCCAAGTAAAGCACATAAGATGTGACTGAATAAAAATATAGTTTCACTAGAGGTGACTCTGATAAGTTGTCGATGAAGAAGGGGATGCCTTGGGCATCCCCAAGCTTAGATGCTTGAGTCTTCTTGAAATATGCATGGATGAACCACGGGGCATCCCCAAGCTTAGACTTTTCACTCTTCTTGATCATATTGTATCATCCTCCTCTCTTGACCCTTGAAAACTTCCTCCACACCAAACTCGAAACAAACTCATTAGAGGGTTAGTGCATAATTGAAAATTCAAATATTCAGAGGTGACATAATCATTCTTAACACTTTTGGACATTGCACAAAGCTACTGAAAGTTAATGGAACAAAGAAATTCATCAAACATAGCAAAACAGGCAATGCGAAATAAAAGGCAGAATCTGTCAAAACAGAACAGTCCGTAAAGACGAATTTTTCTGGGGCACTTAACTTGCTCAGATGAAAAAGCTCAAATTGAATGAAAGTTGCGTACATATCTGCAGATCACGCACGTAAATTGGCAGAATTTTCTGAGTTACCTACAGACGGGGCTGCTCAATTTCGTGACAGTAAGAAATCTGTTTCTGCGCAGTAATCCAAATCTAGTATCAACATTACTATCAAAGACTTTACTTGGCACAACAATGCAATAAAATAAAGATTATAAGGAGAGGTTGCTACAGTAGTAACAACTTCCAAGACTCAAATATAAAACAAAAGTGCTGTAGTAAAATAATGGGTTGTCTCCCATAAGCGCTTTTCTTTAACGCCTTTCAGCTAGGCGCAGAAAGTGTGAATCAAGTATTATCAAGAGATGAAGCATCAACATCATAATTTGTTATAATAATAGAATCATAAGGTAACTTCATTCTATTTCTAGGGAAGTGTTCCATACCTTTCTTGAGAGGAAATTGATACTTAATATTACCTTCCTTCATATCAATAGTAGCACCAATAGTTCGAAGGAAAGGTCTTCCCAATATAATGGGACAAGATGCATTGCATTCAATATCCAAGACAACAAAATCAACGGGGACAAGGTTATTGCTAACCATAATGCGAACATTATCAATCCTCCCCAAAGGTTTCTTTATAGCATTATCAGCAAGATTAACATCCAAATAACAATTTTTCAATGGTGGCAAGTCAAGCATATCATAGATTTTCTTAGGCATAACGAAATACTTGCACCAAGATCACATAAAGCATTACAATCAAAATCATTGACCCTCATCTTAATGATGGGCTCCCAACCATCTTCTAACTTCCTAGGAATAGAAGTTTCAAGTTTTACTTTATCTTCTCTAGCTTTTATGAGAGCATTTGTAATATGTTTTGTAAAGGCCAAATTTATAGCACTAGCATTGGGACTTCTAGCAAATTTTTGTAAGAACTTTATAACTTCAGAGATATGACAATCATAAAAATCTAAACCATTATGATCTACAGCAATGGGATCATTGTCCCCAATATTTTGAAAAACTTCAGCAGTTTTATCACAAACAGTTTCAACAGTTTCAGCAGTTTCAAGCAGTTTTGTACGCTTTGCATTAGGAGTAGAAACATTGCCAACACCAATTATTTTACCATTGATAGTAGGAGGTGTAGCAACATGTGAAGCATCAACATTACTAGTGGTGGTAATAGTCCAAACTTTAGCTACATTACTCTCTTTAGCAAGTTTTTCGTTTTCTTCTCTTTCCCACCTAGCATGTAATTCAGCCATCAATCTAATATTTTCATTAATTCGAACTTGTATGGCGTTTGCTGTAGCAAATGACTTAATATATTTATCTTCATTAGGCATAACTTTCAATTTTAAAAGATCAACATCAGCATCAAGACTATCAACCTTAGAAGCAAGAATATCAATTTTACCAAGCTTTTCCTCAACAGATTTGTTAAAAGCAGTTTGTGTACTAATAAATTCTTTAAGCATGGCTTCAAGACCAGAGGGTACACTCCTATTATTGTTGTAAGAATTACCATAAGAATTACCATAACCATTACCATTATCAGAAGGATATGGCCTATAGTTGTTACCGAAATTATTCCTATAAGCATTGTTGTTGAAATTATTACTTTTAATGAAGTTCACATCAACATTCTCTTTTTGAGCAACCAATGAAGCTAAAGGAACATTATTAGGATCAACATTAGATCTACCATTCACAAGCATAGACATAATCACATCAATCTTATCACTCAAGGAGGAGGTTTCTTCAACAGAATTTACCTTCTTACCTTGTGGAGCCCTTTCAGTGTGCCATTCAGAGTAATTTATCATCATATCATCAAGAAGCTTTGTTGCCGCCCCCAAAGTGATGGACATAAAAGTACCTCCAGCAGCTGAATCCAATAGGTTCCGCGAAGAAAAATTTAATCCTGCATAGAAGGTTTGGATGATCATCCAAGTAGTTAGTCCATGGGTAGGGTAATTCTTTACCAAAGATTTCATTCTTTCCCATGCTTGAGCAACAAGTTCATTATCCAACTGCTTAAAATTCATTATGCTACTTCTCAAAGATATAATTTTAGCAGGAGGATAATATCTACCAATGAAAGCATCTTTACATTTAGTCCATGAATCAATACTATTCTTAGGCAAAGATAGCAACCAATCTTTAGCTCTTCCTCTTAAGGAGAAAGGAAACAATTTCAATTTTATAATGTCACCATCTACATCCTTATACTTTTGCATTTCACAAAGTTCAACAAAATTATTAAGATGGGCAGCGACATCATCGGAACTAACACCGGAAAATTGCTCTCTCATGACAAGATTTAGTAAAGCAGGTTTAATTTCAAAAAATTCTCGCTGTAGTAGCAGGTGGAGCAATAGGTGTGCATAGGAAATCATTATTATTTGTGCTAGTGAAGTCACACAACTTAGTGTTTTCAGGAGTATTCATTTTAACAGTAGTAAATAAAGCAAACTAAATAAAGTAAATACAAGTAACTAATTTTTTTGTGTTTTTAATATAGAGAATGCAAACAAGACAGTAAATAAAGTAAAACTAGTAACTAATTTTTTTGTATTTTTTATATAGAGAACAAACAAAGCAGTAAATAAAGTAAAGTAAAGCAAGACAAAAACAAAGTAAAGAGATTGGATGTGAGAGACTCCCCTTGCAGCGTGTCTTGATCTCCCCGGCAACGGCGCCAGAAAAAATCCTTGATGCGTGCAGTTGACACACGTCCGTTGGGAACCCCAAGAGGAAGGTGTGATGCGTACAGCAGAAAGTTTTCCCTCAGTATGAAACCAAGGTTATCGAACCAGTAGGAGTCAAGGAACACGTGAAGGTTGTTGGTGACGGAGTGTAGTGCGGCGCAACACCAGGGATTCCGGCGCCAACGTGGAACCTGCACAACACAATCAAAGTACTTTGCCCCAACGAAACAGTGTGATTGTCAATCTCACCGGCTTGTTGTAAACAAAGGATGAACCGTATGGTGTGGAAAATGATGTTTGTTTGCGAAGAACAGTAAAGAACAAGTATTGCAGTAGATTGTATTTCAGATGTAAAGAATGGACCGGGGTCCACAGTTCACTAGTGGTGTCTCTCCCATAAGATAAATAGCATGTTGGGTGAACAAATTACGGTTGGGCAATTGACAAATAGAGAGGGCATAACAATGCACATACATATCACGATGACTACTATGAGATTTAATCGGGGCATTACGACAAAGTACATAGACCGCTATCCAGCATGCATCTATGCCTAAAAAGTCCACCTTCAGGTTAGCATCCGCACCCCCTCCAGTATTAAGTTGCAAACAACAGACAATTGCATTAAGTATGGTGCGTAATGTAATCAACACAAATATCCTTAGACAAAGCATTGATGTTTTATCCCTAGTGGCAACAACACATCCACAACCTTAGAACTTTCTCTCACTGTCCCAGATTCAATGGAGGCATGAACCCACTATCGAGCATAAATACTCCCTCTTGGAGTTACAAGTATCAACTTGACCAGAGCCTCTACTAGCAACGAAGAGCATGCAAGAACATAAACAACATATATGATAGATTGATAATCAACTTGACATAGTATTCCATATTCATCGGATCCCAACAAACACAACATGTAGCATTACAAATAGATGATCTTGATCATGATAGGCAGCTCACAAGATCTAACATGATAGCACAATGAGGAGAAGACAACCATCTAGCTACTGCTATGGACCCATAATCCAGGGGTGAACTACTCACACATCAATCCGGAGGCGATCATGGCGATGAAGAGTCCTTTGGGAGATGATTCCCCTCTCTGGCAGGGTGCCGGAGGCGATCTCCTGAATCCCCCGAGATGGGATTGGCGGCGGCTGCGTCTCTGGAAGGTTTTCCGTATCGTGGCTCTCGGTACAGGGGGTTTCGCGACGAAGGCTTTAAGTAGGCGGAAGGGTAGGGTTGGAGGCGGCGCGAGGGGCCCACACCATAGGGCGGCGCGTTCCCCTCCCTGGCCGCGCCGGCCTATGGGTACGGGCCCTCGTGGCCCCACTTCGTATCTCCTCCGGTCTTCTGGAAGCTTCGTGGAAATATAAGACCCTGGGCGTTGATTTCGTCCAATTCCGAGAATATTTCCTTTGTAGGATTTCTAAAACCAAAAACAGCAGAAAACAGCAACTGGCTCTTCGGCATCTCATCAATAGGTTAGTGTCAGAAAATGCATAATAATGACATAAAGTGTGTATAAAACATGTGAGTATCATCATAAAAGTAGCATGGAACATAAGAAATTATGGATACGTTTGAGCCGTATCAGAGGGCACGAAAATAGAAATCCCTACAAGCAACTATGTGATAGCAAGATATATAACTTCAAGCACGATGGCTATCACAAAGTAAAGTGCATAAGTAAAGAGCTCGGGTATAGAGATCACCGAGGCACGCGGGAGACGATGATTTATCCTGAAGTTCACACTCTTGCAAGTGCTAATCTCCGTTGGAGAGGTGCGGTGGCTTAGCTCTCCCGAACGCCACAAATAGCCTCACCTTGAGGTGTGGTTGCTCGATGCACACCAACGCCACAAAGGCCTCACCCCAAGATGCGGGAGTCACACCACACAACGAGCGCCACGAAGGCGCCTCACCTTATTCTCCGGTGACCCTCGCCACAAAGGCCTAGGTCACGGTTCCACTAAGGGATTTCCTTCGAGGCGGAAACCGGGCCTTACACAAAGGTTGGGGCACACATCCACAACTTAATTGGAGGCTCCCAACAAATGACAACAAAGGCCTAGAATCCGTCTAGGGTTCTAAGAACCCAAGAGTAACAACCTTCTTGCTTTCACCACCACGAATCTTCGTGGAAAGCTCAAATCGATGCACCAAATGCAATGGAAAGACCCTCACTCTCAAATTCCACCAAAGGTACAAAAGCTATTGGGGGAATAAGAGAGGAAGAACAAAGGAAATTCACTAAGAACTCCAAGATCAAGATCTAGAGGATTCCACTCACAAAGAGAGGGATTTGATTGGTAGAAATGTAGATCAAGATCTCCTCTCTCTTTTCCCTCAAATGGGGGCAAGAATCATGGAGGGGTTGAGATATAGAGCAAGCTTCTCAAGTTAAGCAATGGAGGAGAGAGAGAGAGAGAGTGTGTGAGAAGCACCAGCCCAAGGAGGAAGAAGGGGGGTATTTATCCCCCCCCCCCCCCCCCCGAAAAATCGAGCTGTTGGGGAATCTGAGGCCGGATATTCCGACCTAAGTAATGGCCGGATAATCTGGCCCCCTCGGAATATCCCGTCCAGGAAAAATATCCGGCCAAATATCTAGGGGGGGATCCAGTAAGCTCGGCCAAAAAGTCACAATATCCGGCCCCGGAATATCCGGCCTGACAACCTTGTAAAATCCAAATCTTAAGATTGGTAGCTCTGAATTGAGTGAAACCAATTTTGTTGGAAAGAGGACGACAAAAGCTACCCAGTGGGGGTGATTTTCTATTATTTGTAGAGGTGCAACACCTCAATGTCGGGGGGAAGACCCCGGATAGGGCAATGGACGCGGAGCAGCCGGCTGGCCACTGGCCGGCTCGCGGCAAAGGCCGGCTGAGGAGCAGCCGGCTGGCGCCGTGGCCGGCTGGTCCGGAAGCCGGCCGGCTCTAGGTCCTAGTCGGCCCGGCTACGGCCACCAATGTCGTAGCTCGGGCCGGCTTCTACAAGCCATATCCGGCCGGGGTTTGTACCTCGGACCGACTCGAGGCCGGCGAGTCTTGCACCGGAAGGAACCGGGTTGGTGATCCGGGTTCCTAAAGTCCACGCTCGACTCCATCTTCCGTAAAGCGCGGGGCACCGTGGAGCAATAGTGCCACGCGCCGGACAGGCCGTCGGGGCTTACGACGATCCGTGCGGCTACGGTGGGCGACGGCGACAGGGACACCTCCTCTCCATACCGCCGACCATGGCAGCCGGATGGGGACAGGCCACGATGCCTCAACGGCTCCCGACGTCACCGCCTCGGGAAGGAGCGGAAGCCGGAGCCGGCCAAGCCGGCCGATAAACTATAGGGTCTTATATGTAAAGTGCCGGCGCCTATATAAGCCGCACTACCCCCTCTCGTGCAGGGGATCGATCATTCTTACTTCATTCCACCCATAGAGCTGCCCTGTGAGAGAGACCATCGTCTCCTTTAGCCTCCCAGGAGCAGCCGGACATAGCTCGAGGAGCACCATTGTATTGTGTGATCATCATATACACTCATAGCAGGAGTAGAGGTTTTACCTCCATCGGAGGGCCTCGAACCTGGGTACGTCGCCGTGTCGCTCGTGCCCATACCCGCATCCGGATACCGCCGTGAGATCCCTCAGGAACCACTTCGATTAGCCACCCTATGGCATATGCCGTGACGATACCACGACATTTGGCGCCCACCGTGGGGCCTTCAGCGTCCTCGGCCGGTGTCTTCATCCGGACGGGCCTCACCATCACCACCGGCGAGCGAGTCGCTTCGAGGCTTGATCCGGAGATTCGGCTCCCTCGACCGCGTCGGCGACAACGCCGGCTGCTTCGCCGACCGGCCCTTCCCGGCCGGCGGCGGCGTCATCTCCTTCGGCGGCCACGACGTCTACGTCGCCACCGTCGCACCGCCGCGCTACCCGCGGCAGGTGCTGCGCTGCGCTAGTCCTCCTCCGCGAGCCGGCAGCAGCGCTCCCGCCAGCCCCGCCGTCGTGCAAGTCATGATGGCTGGCGAGGAGCCCCCTGTCAAGAACCCGCGCACCCGTGGCCCCGGCCTGGAGCGCAACATCGACCCCAACGCCTCCGGCTCAGGCGCCAGGCCGCCACCGCCACCTTCCCGGCTGGACGAAGTCCGGGCGAAACTGAGCACGCCGCTCACGCCTGGCGGAGACCCCACCGCCATCGAGGCGGATTTGGAGGCGCACCGCCAGCTCCTCCTCAAGCAAACCGAAGAGCGGCTGCTGCTAAGCGCCGGATGGAGATCACCCGGCGCGAGTACAACCGCGCCCACGGCCTCACTCCGGGCGGCGACGAGCCAAGCCGAGCCGGTCCACGTCCGCCGCGAGGGGCCGCGACCTTGGCGCCGAGATCGCCCGCGACGGCGCTCCTTCGCCGGCTCCGTCCGCGAGCTGCCCGTCTACAACACCCCCGACAAGAACATGCGCGCGGCAGAAGCCGCCGCAGAAGAGCTGAACCGCCTTGAAGGCGAAGAGTTACGCCGCCAGACCAAGCGGGTGACTGAGCTGCTCAACGCAGCCAACAGGCAGATCGCCGACCCCAGGTATGTCAATGCCCCCAGAGCTTCTCACGCTCGTGGCGCTGCAGGCAACGACAGGGAAGGCGCCAGGGACACGGCCGAGTCCGCCTCCCCAGCACCAAGCCGGCGCCATGATTCCCGGGCCACGCACGCAAGTTCGGGCCGGCCGAGCCACCAGCCGAGCGGCAGCAGCCGCAGCCGGCCTCCCCCAAGCCGAAACCAGGAGCAAGACTCCGAGCCCCGCCGTCAGCACCGGCCGGCTCCAGAAGCAGCCGGCACACGCCAGCCGGCACGTTCCCGGCTGGGCCCCCGCATCGAGCCCACCGACGCCAGAGACCGCCTCGACCGGCTGGTCGAATCCCGCATCGCGGAAGAGGAGGCGCCGGCTTGCCCCAAGTGCTTCGGGCCCCGCATCGCCAACGAGCCCGTGCTCGACGGCTTCCGGCTCCCCGCGACACGCCCAAGTACGACGGCACCGCCAAGCCGGAGGACTGGCTGCTGGACTACTCCACCGCAGTCGGCATCTCTCGGGGCAACAAGCGGTGGGCGGTACGCTACTCCCCCCTGATGCTGGTCGGCTCCGCCCGCACCTGGCTCAACAACCTGCCAGCCGGCGACATTAGCGGCTGGCTGGACTTCGAAGAGGCCTTCGTCGGCAACTTCACCGGCACCTACCGCCGGCCGGGTCGCCCTCGGCGGCTTGAGATGTGCAAGCGGGGCCCGGACGAGACGGATCGCGCGTACCGACGCGCTGGTGCGAGATGCGCAACTCCTGCGAGGGCGTGCACGAGATCCAGGCCATCAGCTTCTTCATGGGAGGCTGCCGACCAAACACCATGCTGTGGCACAAGCTGCGCCGCAGTGACCCCAAGTCGATGGCCGCCTTGATGGCCATCGCGGACAAATACGCGCTGGCTGAAGAAGCCGGCAAGGCGCCGGCTGACCCAGCACCGGCTCCCTCCAGGCGGGACCACCACAAGTCGGCTGAGCACAAGCCGGCGGACGGCGCCTCTCATGGCAGCCGGCGGGATAACTACCGCGGCAAGCGTCACGGCGACCAGCCGGACCGCCGGTACGGCTCCGCCCACGTAGCCGCCGTGGCGGACAACGCGGCGGGCGGCAGCCGCCGCCGAAGCAAGACCGGCGGTGGAAGCCGAAGTACACTTTTGAGCGGATGCTCGACTCGCCGTGCAAGTACCACAGCGGCAAGAACCCCTCCAACCACACCACCCGCGATCGCCACTTCATGAAGCGGCCGACCGGCGGTGAACCTCTACCGCCTCCACCCCCGCCCCCACCAGGCTGGCGGGCCGGGTGGCCAAGCCGGCGCGGAGAACGCCAACCTCGAGCACCACGAGGCTAACCAAGTGCACCATGGCGGCCGATATCTGGCCGAAGACGCCACCTACATCATCTTCACCTCCGAGCCCGAGGACGGGACGAGCCGGCAGAGCCGTTCCCTCGAGGTCAACGCGGTCATACCGCCGGTCCCCCGATACCTAAACTGGTCGGAGCAGGCCATCACTTTTGATCGCCGCGACACACCGGCTGTCTCC
This sequence comes from Lolium rigidum, assembly GCF_022539505.1. Taxonomy (NCBI): domain Eukaryota; kingdom Viridiplantae; phylum Streptophyta; class Magnoliopsida; order Poales; family Poaceae; genus Lolium; species Lolium rigidum. The sequence goes on along the minus strand of NC_061514.1, from coordinate 93,059,751 downwards.
GCCGAAGCCGGGCAGCTACGCCATTGTCCTCGACCCCACCATCGGCACAACCCGGCGCAGCGTGCGTTTTCGCGCGTCCTCATCGACGGCGGCAGCAGCATCAACATCCTCTACCGCGACACCGCCCGCAAGGCTGGGCATCCAGGAGGCCGAGTTGCGCCCCACCCCCACCGTCTTCCATGGCATCGTGCCGGGCCATTGCTGCCGGCCGATCGGCCGGATCACGCCGGAGGTGATGTTCGGGAAGCCGGACCACTTCCGCACCGAGAGAATCGAGTTCGAGGTGGTGGACCTCGTGAGTCCCTACCACGCGCTCCTAGGCAGGCCGGCCCTGACCAAGTTCATGGCGGTGCCCCACTATGGGTACCTGAAGATGAAGCTGCCCGGCCCCAAGGGGGCCATCACCGTAGCCGGCGACTATCGCCGCCTCCATGGACTGCGCCACGCGAGCTCCAAGATGGCCCGGACGCTGGTCATCGCCACCGAGAAGCAGCTCATCCACGACGCCGTCGCCCTCGCCAAGGCCGCGCGGACGGACATGCCGGCTGCGGGCAACCCGGCTGGGACGACTCACTTCCAGCCGGCCGACAACACCAAGAAGATCTGCTGGACCCGGCGCAGCCGGACAAGTTCGTCACCATCGGTGCCGGCTTGAGGAAGAAATAGGAAAGCGAGCTCACCGGCTTCCTCCGTGAGAATCGGGACATCTTCGCATGGACTCCAAGAGACATGCCGGGTGTGCCGAGGGAGTTGGCTGAGCACCACCTCCACGTCCGGCCTGAAGCCAAGCCGGTGAAGCAGCCTCTCAGGCGCTTCGCCGAAGAACGAAGGAAGGCCATCGGTGAAGAAATCGCCCGGCTCCTAGCTGCCGGCTTCATCATGGAAGTGCTGCACCCGGACTGGTTGGCGAACCCGGTCCTGGTTTTGAAGAAGAACGGCTCCTGGCGCATGTGTATCGACTACACCAGCCTGAACAAGGCGTGCCCGAAGGACCCCTTCCCCCTGCCGCGCATAGATCAAGTTATAGACTCGACTGCCGGCTGTGAACTGTTGTCTTTCCTAGATGCCTACTCAGGCTACCACCAGATTCCTTTGAATCCGGCTGATCAAATAAAGACTTCGTTCATTACCCCGTATGGGGCTTACTTGCTACACGACTATGCCGTTCGGCTTGAAAAATGCGAGCGCCACCTACCAAAGGTGCATGCAAAAATGCTTGCGGGATCAAATCGGCAGAAACGTTCACGCATATGTGGATGATGTCGTTGTAAAGACCAAGGAGACGACCACCCTCCTTGATGACCCGAGAGAAACCTTCACCAATCCGAGAAGATTCCGGATGAAGCTCAACCCGGCCAAGTGCACATTCGGCGTGCCGTCCGGCCAGCTCCTTGGCTACCTCGTCTCTCGGCGAGGGATCGAAGCCAACCCGGACAAGATCGGTGCCCTGGAGAAGATGGAACTGCCGCGAGTGCCTCAAGGACGTCCGAAGTTTGCCGGCTGCCGGCTTCCTTGAGCCGCTTCGTCGGCCGGCCGGGGAGAAGGCACCGCCCCTGTATCAATTAATGAAGAAGGCGGACAAATTCTTCCGGTCACCGCGAGCGGATGAGGCCTTCCGTGACTTGAAGCGCGTGCTCTCAACCGCGCCAATCCTTGCAACGCCGGCTTCAATGGAGCCGATGCTGTTGTACATCGCAGCCACCAACCGAGTGGTTAGCGTTGTCCCGGTGGTGGAGCGCAAAGAAGCCGACGGAGAACAAGCTGGTTCGGCGCCCAGTCTACTACCTTAGCGAAGTGCTCTCCCAGTCGAAGCAAAACTACCCCCACTACCAGAAGGTCACCTACGGCGTCTACATGGCGGCCAAGAAGCTCAAGCACTACTTCCAAGAGCACCCCATCAAGGTGGTTGCCACAGCGCCCTTGGCGGAAATCATAGGCAGCAAGGACGCCAACGGCCGGGTTGCCAAGTGGGCCCTGGAGCTAGCCGCCCACACCATCCTCTACGAGCCACGCACAGCCATCAAGTCGCAGATCCTCGCGGACTTCTTCGTCGACTGGGCTGAGATGCAGTACTTGCCGCCTGTGCCGGATTCCACACACTGGAAGATGCACTTCGACGGCTCGAAGATGCGCAACGGCTTGGGAGCCGGCATCGTCATCACCTCTCCCAAGGGAGACCGGCCTGGACTACGTCCCGCGGATCCACTTCGCCGCATCCAACAATGTGGCGGAGTATGAAGCGCTCATTCATGGGCTGAAGCTGGCCAAGGAGATTGGCGTGCGTCGCATACTTTGCTTCGGCGACTCCGACTTGGTTATACAGCAAGCATCTGGCGACTGGGACGCGAAGGACGCCAACATGGCCTCGTACCGCTTCCATGTCCAGCAGCTATCCGGCTTCTTCGATGGCTGCGAATTCCACCATGTGCCACGGGCAAACAACGAGGCGGCTGACGCCTTGTCCAAGATTGGCTCAACCCGGCAAGCCATTCCGCCGGGCATCGCCTTGGCGGTTCTCAAGAAGCCGTCCATCATACCGTCACCGGATTCGGATTCAATATTCGTGCCGGCTGACCCGGGGGCTGCTCAGCCGAACCCGGGGGCTTCATCGCCCAAGTCGGGGGCTAACAAGCCAAACCCGCCGGCTACCACGCCGAACCCGGGGACTTCTCAGTCCAACCCGGGGGCTTCATCGCCAAACTCGGGGGCTAGCAAGCCGAACCCGCCGGCTCGCAAGCCGAACCCGGCGACCATGCAGTCGAATCCGGAAGCTCCCACGCGGGAGGCCCCGTTGGTCAGCGTATTCGAGATAAGATGCGTACCTTCATGGGCACAAGAATTCCTCTCCTACCTCACCGACGGTGTGCTGCCCGATGATAGAGTCCGAGCCAGGGCAGATTGAGAGAAGGGCCAAGGCCTACACAATCATCAACCACCAGCTGTACAAACGCAGCGTAAGTGGGGTGTTCCGGCGGATGCGTCGAGCCGACTGAAGGGATTGAACTCTTACGGGAAATCCATCAAGGAGAGTGCGGACATCACGCCTCATCCAGAGCCATAGTGGCCAAAGCCTTCCGGCACGGCTTTTACTGGCCGACTGCGCTCAGAGACGCAGAAGAGTTGGTGAAGAAGTGCAACGGCTGTCAGCGCTTCGCAAAGAAGAGACACCAGCCGGCTTCCGCCTTGAAAACCATCCCCATCACATGGCCATTTGCCGTATGGGGCTTGGATATGGTAGGCCCATTCAGAACGGCGCGAGGCGGCATGACACATCTCTTGGTGATGATTGACAAATTCACCAAGTGGATCGAAGCCAAGCCAATCAAGAAACTGGACGGGTCTACAGCCGTCACATTCCTCAAGGAAATCATTGTGAGATTCGGCTACCCCCACAGCATTATCACCGACAACGGCAGCAATTTCTCCCAAGGCATCTTCTCTCGCTATTGCGGGGAAATGGGGATCCGGATGGCCCTATCTTCTGTGGCACACCCAGAGTCCAACGGACAAGTGGAAAAGGCTAACGGCTTAGTCCTAGCCGGCATCCGGCCCCGGCTGGTAGAGCCGCTCGAGCGAGCAGCCGGCTGCTGGATTGAAGAACTGCCCAATGTGCTGTGGAGCCTGCGCACGACGACAAACCGCTCGGTCGGCTTCACACCATTTTTCCTTGTATACGGGGCCGAAGCCGTCTTGCCGACTGATATCGAGCATGACGCACCAAGGATCAAGCTCTACACAGAAGCCGAAGCCAAAGAAGCTCGCGAAGATGGAGTTGACCTGGTCGAAGAGGCCCGACTGCTGGCTGCGTCTAGATCTACTATCTACCAGCATAAGCTGTCATCCCCATGGGAGGGTCCCTTCATCGTGAGCAAGGCGGTAGGCAATGATTCCTACTATCTCATAGATGCCCAAGAGGCTAAGAAAAACAAGCCGGACAAGGCTGACGAGGAGACTAAACGTCCCTGGAATGTCAGTTTACTCCGCCCATTTTACACATGAGAGCAGGAATGTATGTATCCCTTGTATCCCTTTCGTGAGTTATGAAAAAGCACGCGCCAAGAGCGCCGTCTCCGACAAGTTTTTCGCGTACTCCACCTTGTTTCGCCAATTGGCTTGAACCCTCTCACGCGGTCGGCTCAGTAACGTGATCCGGTTTCCGACAGCCGGCTTCCGATCCAGCTACAGACCGCAACCCGGCTGTCCGGCTGGCGGGAGTAAGGCCTAGGGAGCCGGCACGCGAAAAACGACTAAGGGAAAGAGTAAGAGCGAGTTGACTTGCAACTTTTTATATAAGTGCCGGATTGCCGAATTCAGCTCGTTCGACCGAAATACTTGTCGGCCTCACCCGGCGGCCCGCTCTTGATCCGGCGACGGATCGCAAGTCGGACGTACGACCGGCAAGAGCACAGCCAAAGAGTGAGGCGAGATGGGAAAAAGCGAACGAGTCGAAAGAAAGCAACTCGGCACACAAATGACTAACCAACACATTAAAGTGTGACATAATTAAAGGGCGATAATATTCATACATGTGCACCCGGCATCCCGGGGATTTAATAAATTGTCTTGGCAAAAGAACAACTGAAAAGCAGGTAAACTAAGCCGGAGGGGCATCAGCGGAGCCGGCTGCCGGGTCGTCCTCGGGCGCGTCTTCCGCCTCCTCATCTTCCATGTAATCTTCATCGGATGGAGGAGGGTTCGGGTCCGCGACGAAGGCGCCCTTGTCGACGAAGTCGGCGATGGCGCTGGCTCGGGCAAGACGGGCGGCCTTGAGATCGGCTGGGAGCTTGTCCTCCATGCCGGCTCGCCGGAACTGGAGCTGCCCCAGGTCCACCTCGTTGTACCAAGAGAGGACGAAGGACAGCGCCATGTCGGCACCAGCGCGCGTGGCCGACTCCTTCCAGTCGAGGAAGCGGTCCGGCGCCCGCTCCATCGAGGAGATGAGGCCGGAGATATCTTGCGGCACCGCCTCTTCGAGCCACGGCATTGGCACCAGCTCTTCGGCCGCCTTCCGAAGCTCCCAGCCAAGTTTGGTGATGGGCTCGATGCGGGCAGCCATGGACGCCATGTGGTCCTCCATGGAGAAGTACTCTGAGCTGCCCTCGCCGGTCTCCCGCCTCCTGGAGTCGCGCGCGACGCCAACGGCTGCTAAAGCCGCGTCCTGCGTCTCCGGGAAGGCCACTGGAAGAAGAAGCAAGTCAGAAACCATCGAAGCCGAAATAAGCTGAAAAATGCAAATTTTCGAAGTCCTAAGCCAAAGGGAAAACCCTGGCGGCAGCCGGCAAGAACCAACTGCCACCAGCCCGAAGATGGGGATAGCGAAGAAATCAGAAGTTTCTGCTGCCGGCTGCCAACGAAAGCCGGCAGCCGACAGCCGAAAGCCGGCAAAGGGAAAGGAACATAGAGATGCACTCACCCGCCAAGCCGCGGTCAAGCGCGCTAAACTCGTCGGTCCAGCGCTTGGCGGTAGCCGTCAGCTCCGTGGACTTGGCGGTGACCTCCTCCTGCAGCGCAAGCCGCTGCTTCTCCACCTCCGTCAGCCGCCGGCTCAGATCCTCCACCTTCTCCTTCTTCGCCGTCCTGAGGGAGTTGAGCTCAGTGAGGTGGTTTTGCTCCAGCAGGCGCAGCCGCGTCAACTCCTGCTCAGCCGGCCTTGAGCTTGCCGGCGGCGGATCGGCCCGCCTCCTCGCTCTCGGCGCACTGGGCGCGAGCAGCTCGGAGATCCGACTCCAGCCGCGGGACCTTGGCGGCTTCAACTGCGAGGCGGCCGGAAAGAAACGTCAGCCAACCAAGACTAAAAAGAAAATAAGACATCGAGTCGAAAGAAGCAAGAGCTTACCCTTGGCGGTTTCCAGCTCGCGGGCCAAGTCGGCCCGGTCCAGCTTGGCCTTGTGGTAATGAGTGACGGCGCGATTATACAGAGTGGTGCGCCGATCCATCACAGCCTAAGGAAAAGAGAAAGTCAGTCGAACAGGCGAAACCCGTGCCGGCTCCAAGCAGCCGGCCCATGCCTCGGAGGGCTACCAGGATAATAATCAGGTCAAAAACAGACGAAGCTTACCTTGCCGGCTTCCTCCACCTTGGCAACGTTAGCCGCGGCCTCGGCAGCCCTGGCCTTGAGGTTGGCCTGCAGTGCTGGAGAAGAACATCTCCACCGATGCTTGGCCGGGGTTCCCCTCCCGGCTGGTCACCTCGTAGGAGTCGGCGCGGAGCCACGCCCGCTCCATGGTGGCAGCCGAGCCGAGGCCGGAGTCGGAGGCGGACGGCACCCGAAGAAGAAGTGCGCCCTTGGCCACATGCGGGCCTCGCTGCGACGCCGATGGGGTCTCCGTCCTCACCAGCGCGCGCGAGTCGGCGCCCTCCATGCGCGCCGGCTCGTCCCTCGCCGGCTCCGGCCTGGCCGGCTCCTCTGTCGTCGGCTGCGGCGGTGGCGTCGCTCCGGGCGCAGCGGATGGCCCAGCCGGCGCAGTCGTCTCTGATACGTCTCCGACGTATCGATAATTTCTTATGTTCCATGCCACATTATTGATGTTATCTACATGTTTTATGCACACTTTATGTCATATTCGTGCATTTTCTGGAACTAACCTATTAACAAGATGCCGAAGTGCCAGTTCCTGTTTTCTGCTGTTTTTGGTTTCAGAAATCCTAGTAATGAAATATTCTCGGAATCGGACGAAATCAACGCCCAGGTTCCTATTTTTCCCGGAACCATCCAGAACACACCAGAGAGGTCAGAGGGGGGCCACAGGCCCACCAAACTACAGGCTGGCGCGGCCAGAGGGGGGGCCGCGCCGCCCTATAGTTTGGCCCCCCTGTCAGCCCTCCTGCGCCGCCTCTTCGCCTATATAAAGCCCCTGACCTAAAAACCTCGAGGCGTTCGACGAAAACCACGAGAAAACTTCCGGAGCCGCCGCCATCGCGAGGCCAAGATCGCGGGGACGGGAGTCTGCGTTCCGGCACGCTGCCGGAACGGGGAAGTGCCCCGGAAGGCTTCTCCATCGACACCGCTGCCATCTCCACCGCCATCTTCATCACCGCTGCTTGCTCCCATGAGGAGGGAGTAGTTCTCCATCGAGGCTCGGGGGCTGTGCCGGTAGCTATGTGGTTCATCTCTCTTCCATGTACCTCAATACAATAATCTCATGAGCTGCTTTACATGATTGAGATTCATATGAGTTTTGTATCACTATTCATCTATGTGCTACTCTAGCAATGTTATTAAAGTAGTCCTATTCCTCCTGCACGTGTGTAAAGGTGACGAGTGTGTGCACCATGTTAGTACTTGGTTTATGCTATGATCATGATCTCTTGTAGATTGCGAAGTTAACTATTGCTATGATAATATTGATGTGATCTATTCCTCCTACATATGCATGAAGGTGACGGTGTGCATGCTATGTTAGTACTTGGTTTAATCTGTTGATCTATCTTACACTATAAGGTTACTTAAATATGAACAAATTGTGGAGCTTGTTAACTCCGGCATTGAGGGTTCGTGTAATCCTACGCAATGCGTTCATCATCCAACAAGAGTGTAGAGTATGCATTTATCTATTACTGTTATGTGATCAATGTTGAGAGTGTCCACTAGTGAAAGTGTAATCCCTAGGCCTTGTTCCTAAATACTGCTGAGTTACTACTGCTTGTTTCTTGTTTCTTTGCGTTACTACTTGCTGCAATACTACCACCATCAACTACACGCCGGCAAGCTATTTTACGGCACCGTTGCTCTTGCTCATACTTATTCATACCACCTGTATTTCACTATCTCTTCGCCGAACTAGTGCACCTATTAGGTGTGTTGGGGACACAAGAGACTTCTTGCTTTGTGGTTGCGAGGGTTGCACGAGAGGGATATCTTTGACCTCTTCCTCCCTGAGTTCGATAAACCTTGGGTGATCCACTTAAGGGAAAACTTGCTGCTTGTTCTACAAACCTCTGCTCTTGGAGGCCCAACAACGTCTACAGGAAAGGAGGGGAACGTAGACATCAAGCACTTTTACGGCGCCGTTGCCGGGGAGGAAAGGTAAAAGGCACTCATACTCCGGTTCCAGGTAAAGTACTTTTCTGGCGCCATTGTGTTTGTGCTCAAAGCTATTTCCTTTAGATCCTGCAATTGCATCTTTTTGTTTCTTGTTTACACTAGTAAGGCATAATGGACAACATCTGTGAGCTTTTTATTCTATTTCCTGAGTCAAGACATGAATGGTTTAATGCGAAAATTAAAAAACCCATGGAACATATTAGCATGAACACTTTGAACACCATTGTTGCTAATGATATGGAAAATTCTAAGCTTGGGGAAGCTGGTTTTCATGATCTTTTTAGTCCCCCAAGCATTGAGGAGAAAATTTTCTTTGATGATACTTTGCCTCCTATTTATGATGATTACAATGATATTGGTCTTTTAGTGCCGCCTACTATGGAGAGTAATTTTTATGATGATTATACTATGCCTCCTACACTTGATGAGAATAATAATGATAGCTACTTTGTTGAATTTGCTCCCGCTATTACTAATAAAATTGATTATGCTTATGTGGAGAGTAATAATTTTATGCATGAGACTCATGATAAGAATGCTTTATGTGATAGTTATATTGTTGAGTTTGCTCATGACACTACTGAAAGTTATTATGAGAGAGGAAAATATGGTTGTAGAAATTTTCATGTTACTAAAACACCTCTCTATGTGCTGAAATTTTTGAAGCTACACTTGTTTTATCTTCCTATGCTTGTTACTTTGCTCTTCATGAACTTGTTTATTTACAAGATTCCTATGCATAGGAAGCATGTTAGACTTAAATGTGTTTTGAATTTGCCTCTTGATGCTCTCTTTTGCTTCAAATACTATTTCTTGCGAGTGCATCATTAAAACTGCTTGAGCCCATCTTAACGACTATAAAGGAAGAACTTCTTGGGAGATAACCCATGTGATATTTTGCTACAGTACTTTGTTTTTATATTTGTGTCTTGGAAGTTGTTTACTACTGTAGCAACCTCTCCTTATCTTAGTTTTGTGTTTTGTTGTGCCAAGTAAAGTCTTTGATAGTAAAGTAAGTACTAGATTTGGATTACTGCGCAGTTCCAGATTTCTTTGCTGTCACGAATCTGGGTCTACCTCCCTGTAGGTAGCTCAGAAAATTAAGCCAATTTACGTGCATGATCCTCAGATATGTACGCAACTTTCATTCAATTTGAGCATTTTCATTTGAGCAAGTCTGGTGCCATTTTTAAAATTCGTCAATACGAACTGTTCTGTTTTGACAGATTCTGCCTTTTATTTCGCATTGCCTCTTTCGCTATGTTGGATGAATTTCTTTGATCCATTAATGTCCAGTAGCATTATGCAATGTCCAGAAGTGTTAAGAATGATTGTGTCACCTCTGAGTATGTCAATTTATATTGTGCACTAACCCTCTAATGAGTTGTTTCGAGTTTGGTGTGGAGGAAGTTTTCAAGGATCAAGAGAGGAGTATGATGCATACTATGATCAAGGAGAGTGAAAGCTCTAAGCTTGGGGATGCACCGGTGGTTCACCCCTGCATATATCAAGAAGACTCAAGCGTCTAAGCTTGGGGATGCCCAAGGCATCCCCTTCTTCATCGACAACATTATCAGGTTCCTCCCCTGAAACTATATTTTTATTCCATCACATCTTATGTGCTTTGCTTGGAGCGTCGGTTTGTTTTTGTTTTTGTTTGTGTTTGAATAAATTGGATTACATCATGCTTGTGTGGGAGAGAGACACGCTCCGCTGGTTCGTATGAACACATGTGTTCTTAGCTCATAATATACATGGCGAAGTTTTCTTCTTCGTTAAATTGTTATATGGTTGGAATTGGAAAATGATACATGTAGTAATTGCTATTAATGTCTTGGGTAATGTGATACTTGGCAATTGTTGTGCTCATGTTTAAAATCTTGCATCATATGCTTTGCACCCATTAATGAAGAAATACATAGGGCATGCTAAAATTTGGTTTGCATAATTGGTCTCTCTAAGGTCTAGATAATTTCTAGTATTGAGTTTGAACAACAAGGAAGACGGTGTAGAGTCTTATAATGTTTACAATATGTCTTTTATGTGAGTTTTGCTGCACCGGTTCATCCTTGTGTTTGTTTCAAATAACCTTGCTAGCCTAAACCTTGTATCGAGAGGGAATACTTCTCATGCATCCAAATCCTTGAGCCAAACAACACTATGCCATTTGTGTCCACCATACCTACCTACTACATGGTATTTTTCGCCATTCCAAAGTATATTGCTTGAGTGCTACCTTTAAAATTCCATCATTCACCTTTGCAATATATAGCTCATGGGACAAATAGCTTAAAAACTATTGTGGTATTGAATATGTAATTATGCACTTTATCTCTTATTAAGTTGCTTGTTGTGCGATAACCATGTTTCACTGGGGACGCCATCAACTATTCTTTGTTGAATATCATGTGAGTTGCTATGCATGTTCGTCTTGTCCGAAGTAAGAGCGATCTACCACCTTATGGTTAAGCATGCATATGTTAGAGAAGAACATTGGGCCGCTAACTAAAGCCATGATCCATGGTGGAAGTTTCGGTTTTGGACATATATCCTCAATCTCAAATGAGAAAATTATTAATTGTTGTTACATGCTTATGCATAAAAGAGGAGTCCATTATCTGTTGTCTATGTTGTCCCGGTATGGATGTCTAAGTTGAAGAATAATCAATAGCGAGAAATCCAATGCGAGCTTTCTCCTTAGACCTTTGTACGAGCGGCATAGAGGTACCCCTTTGTGACACTTGGTAAAAACGATGTGCATTGTGATGATCCGGTAGTCCAAGCTAATTAGGACAAGGTGCGGGCACTATTAGTACACTATGCATGAGGCTTGCAACTTATAAGATATAATTTACATGATGCATATGCTTTATTACTACCGTTGACAAAATTGTTTCATGTTTTCAAAATCAAAGCTCTAGCACAAATATAGCAATCGATGCTTTTCCTCTATGGAGGACCATTCTTTTACTTTCAATGTTGAGTCGGTTCACCTATTTCTCTCCACCTCAAGAAGCAAACACTTGTGTGAACTGTGCATTGATTCCTACATACTTGCTTATTGCACTTATTATGTTACTCTATGTTGACAATATCCATGAGATATACATGTTACAAGTTGAAAGCAACCGCTGAAACTTAATCTTCTTTTGTGTTGCTTCAATGCCTTTACTTTGAATTATTGCTTTATGAGTTAACTCTTATGCAAGACTTATTGATGCTTGTCTTGAAGTGCTATTCATGAAAAGTCTTTGCTTTATGATTCAGTTGTTTACTCATGTCATTACCATTGTTTTGATCGCTGCATTCACTACATATGCTTTACAAATAGTATGATCAAGTTTATGATGGCATGTCACTCCGGAAATTATCCGTGTTATCGTTTTACCCGCTCGGGACGAGCAGAACTAAGCTTGGGGATGCTGATACGTCTCCGACGTATCGATAATTTCTTATGTTCCATGCCACATTATTGATGTTATCTACATGTTTTATGCACACTTTATGTCATATTCGTGCATTTTACGGAACTAACCTATTAACAAGATGCCGAAGTGCCGGTTCCTGTTTTCTGCTGTTTTTGGTTTCAGAAATCCTAGTAACGAAATATTCTCGGAATCGGACGAAATCAACGCCCGGGTTCCTATTTTCCCGGAACCATCCAGAACACACCGAGAGGTCGGAGGGGGCCACAGGCCCACCAAACTACAGGCTGGCGCGGCCAGAGGGGGGGCCGCGCCGCCCTATAGTTTGGCCCCCCTGTCAGCCCTCCTGCGCCTCCTCTTCGCCTATATAAAGCCCCTGACCTAAAAACCTCGATGCGTTCGACGAAAACCACAGAAACCTTCCAGAGCCGCCGCCATCGCGAGGCCAAGATCTGGGGGCGAGAGTCTCTGTTCGGCACGCCGCCGGAACGGGGAAGTGCCCCGGAAGGCTTCTCCATCGACACCGCTGCCATCTCCACCGCCATCTTCATCACCGCTGCTGCTCCCATGAGGAGGAGTAGTTCTCCATCGAGGCTCGGGGCTGTACCGGTAGCTATGTGGTTCATCTCTCTTCCATGTACCTCAATACAATAATCTCATGAGCTGCTTTACATGATTGAGATTCATATGAGTTTTGTATCACTATTCATCTATGTGCTACTCTAGCAATGTTATTAAAGTAGTCCTATTCCTCCTGCACGTGTGTAAAGGTGACGAGTGTGTGCACCGTGTTAGTACTTGGTTTATGCTATGATCATGATCTCTTGTAGATTGCGAAGTTAACTATTGCTATGATAATATTGATGTGATCTATTCCTCCTACATATGCATGAAGGTGACGAGTGTGCATGCTATGTTAGTACTTGGTTTAATCTGTTGATCTATCTTACACTATAAGGTTACTTAAATATGAACAAATTGTGGAGCTTGTTAACTCCGGCATTGAGGGTTCGTGTAATCCTACGCAATGCGTTCATCATCCAACAAGAGTGTAGAGTATGCATTTATCTATTCTGTTATGTGATCAATGTTGAGAGTGTCCACTAGTGAAAGTGTAATCCCTAGGCCTTGTTCCTAAATACTGCTGAGTTACTACTGCTTGTTTCTTGTTTCTTTGCGTTACTCATCTGCTGCAATACTACCACCATCAACTACACGCCGGCAAGCTATTTTACGGCACCGTTGCTACTGCTCATACTTATTCATACCACCTGTATTTCACTATCTCTTCGCCGAACTAGTGCACCTATTAGGTGTGTTGGGGACACAAGAGACTTCTTGCTTTGTGGTTGCAGGGTTGCACGAGAGGGATATCTTTGACCTCTTCCTCCCTGAGTTCGATAAACCTTGGGTGATCCACTTAAGGGAAAACTTGCTGCTGTTCTACAAACCTCTGCTCTTGGAGGCCCAACACTGTCTACAGGAAAGGAGGGGGAACGTAGACATCAGTCTCCGGCGCCTGGGGTGCCCCCTCCGGGCTCTCATCCAGCTCCACCATGCTGGGCCTGGTGCCGGCTCCGGCCGCAGGCGGCGCAGCCCTGCCAGCTCCGGTTCCAGGAGCAGCCCCACGGGCTCCGGCTCCGGTTGAAGGCGGCATGCCCCGCCCGGCCCCAGCGGCTGGGTCCAGAAGACGTGTCCGGCGCGGGAACATATCGTCCAGCGTCGGCTGCCGCGGCGGCTCGGCCCGCGTGCCGCGATCAGGCGCTGAGGCCAGCGGCACGGCAAAGGAAGGTGCCCCTGCGGGAGGCGGAGTACCCGCAGGCGGCGGCGTAGGTGCGCGCGAGGAAGGCTGCGGCGTCTGCTCCCTCCTCTGGTGCGGAAGCGGCGACACAACGCGTGGAGCTTGCCGGGAGCCGCCGCCCTGGGCAAACTTGATAGGGGCCCTAGCCGGATAAACAGAGAGAAGATAAGCATAAAAGTAAGGAAAGAAAAGGAATCAAACAAGAAAGAGAAAGAGAACTCACCCGGCCTGCTCCGGAACCTTCTTCGGCTGCTGCCGGCGCTGCTTCTTCGCCTCCCAGGCGGCGGTGGAGCCGACTCGCTTTGTGCCCTTGGGCGCCGAAGTCGCCGTGGTGCTGGGCGGCCTCGTGCGAAGGGGCACGGTGGGGATTGGCCCCGTGGCGGACGTCGCCGGCTCCTCGTCCTCCTGCTGCTCTGGTGAAGGGGGCAGATTGTGCTCCCCCTGACCGCCTAGATCAGGCGCCTGCAGCAGGTAATCGTCGCCGGCCTGGTCGCCGGTTTGGTCAGCCGGATCGACGTGATCCGGCGTCCACCTCCTCATCGCCAGGTCGCCGTCCTCGGCGTTCTGGCGCTCAAAGAGCTAGAGAGACAGAAAAAGCATGAGCAAATAACAAGCCGGAAGTCGGCAGAAGAAAAAGGAAGTCGACCTTGCAGCCGCAAGCCGGAAATTGGCAAAGACACGAGGCTTACCCGCTCCGGCGGATGGTCCCTGTCGCGGGGCGCCAGCCCGTAGTTCCAGTCGTCCGGCAGGTTCGCCTTGGTGATGTTATTCACCCGGCTGGCCACCTGGGCCTTGGTTAGCAGTGCCTTGGACGTCCGGTTCGGATCGAACCGGCCGGACATGTGCCCGATTTTGTGGGTGCGCATCTGGAGCGGCAGCACCCGGCGCTCGGCGATGGTGCAGAGGAGATCTTCGGCAGTCAGCCCATTCTCGACGGCTGCCGCCAGGAAGTCCCAGAGCAGGTTCACCTTAGCGTCCGGATCCGTCGAGCGGGCGTTATAGCTCCAGTTGATCCGGCCGACTGGAGGAGCCGGGTTGAACTCCGGCAAGTTGATCCGGTCGACGAGCTGCCCCTCGTTGCGCACATAGAAGAACGACATTTGCCAGTTCTTCACCGAGTCAACGGTGGGGATTTTGGGGAAAGGCGTACCGGGCCGAGTGTAGATCGAGGCGGCGCCGCAGGCTCGCAGGTGGCCGTCGGTGGTTTGCGCCTTCAAGTAGAACAGCCGGCTCCAAAAGTCGATGTCGGGCCACAAGCCGGCGTAGGCCTCCATGAACGCTACGAAGCAGCTGAGGAGGACGCACGCGTTGGCCGGCAGGTGGTGCGGCTGCAGGCCGAAGTTGTCGAGGAACTGCCGGAAGAATGTCGAAGCCGGCAGGCCCAGCCCGCGATCGAGGTGCGCGCCGAAGACGACGCGCTCGCCGGGCTCCGGCGCGGGCTCCGTCTCCTCGCCGGGCACCCGCGTGACCACCGACCGCGGGATCCGCCGGAGGCGCACCAGTCGTTCGATGTCGTCCTCCCGCATGTATGAGCCCCTCCACGATCCGCTGGGAGACGCCATTGTTGAAGCAGAAGAAGAAGACGACCAGGAGAGGCGAAATGGCGACGAAGAGCCTTGCGACGGCGGCGGCGACGGCGGCGGCTGAGGACGCTCCGTCGAAACGCGCGGCCCCGTGGCGCCGGATTGATGGAGTGGCGGCGGCGGCCCGGCGGAAGATCGTCGGGGCAGCTGCTCGCCGGAGTTCGCCAGGAGGTTGCCGGAGGAAAAGCGTGGGCGTGCGACGGAGAAAGCTTGAGCGAGAGAGCGAAGAATGCGAGGAAGAAGAAGGGCGCCTCGGTACCGCTACCGGGAGCATTTATAGCCGCCTGGCGCGCCAGTTGCGCGGCCACGTGGCAATCGTGGGCCACGATCGGGATTCACTGCGCCGTAACTCCTCCCACGACCACGACGGTTACCGAAAACGGCCACACCACGTCGCCCACTACCGCACCGGATCCGGAGGAACACTGATGTGACCAGACGAACCGACCGCGGGGCCAGGCGTCGGACCGGTCAAGTCGGGCGCGGGGCCCGAGGCGGCGGAGACTCCTGCGCGCCGCAAGCCGGAGCCGGACAATAAGTTCAACCCGGACCAAAATTCATCAGTAAGGCGGAGGCGTCATCAGACCTTGCGAGAAGGCAAAAACTGTACCAAGTATAAATAACAGCCGGCTAGAAGCAGCCGGCTAGAACGAGCCGGATGAGGGCGCAGCCGGCTGAATGGAAATTCTCAGTCGGCCCCTCCAAGTGCCGTCAAATATATTCGAAAAGCCAGGAAAACCTGCCTAGGTCCTTCTAAACGCAGGACCTTGCCAGCTTCGGGGGCTAATGTCGAGGGGAAGACCCCGGATAGGGCAATGGACGCGGAGCAGCCGGCTGGCCACTGGCCGGCTCGCGGCAAAGGCCGGCTGAGGAGCAGCCGGCTGGCGCCGTGGCCGGCTGGTCCGGAAGCCGGCTGGCTCTAGGTCCTAGTCGGCCTGGCTACGGCCACCAATGCTGTAGCTGGGCCGGCTTCTACAAGCCATATCCGACTGGGGTTTGTACCTCAGACCGACTCGAGGCTGGCGAGTCTTGCACCGGAAGGAACCGGGTTGGTGATCCAGGTTCCTAAAGTCCACGCTGACTCCATCTTCCGTAAAGCGCGGGGCACTGTGGAGCAATAGTGCCACGCGCCGGACAGGCCGTCAGGGCTTACGACGATCCGTACTGGCTACAGTGGCTGACGGCGACAGGGACACCTCCTCTCCATACCGCTGACCGTGGCAGCCGGATGGGACAGAGCCACGATGCCTCAACGGCTCCCGACGTCACCGCCTCGGGAAGGAGCGGAAGCCGGAGCCGGCCAAGCCGGCCAATGAACTATAGGGTCTTATATGTAAAGTGCCGGCGCCTATATAAGCCGCACTACCCCCTCTCGTGCAGGGGATCGATCATTCTTACTTCATTCCACCCATAGAGCTGCCCTGTGAGAGAGACCATCGTCTCCTTTAGCCTCCCAGGAGCAGCCGGACACAGCTCGAGGAGCACCATTGTATTGTGTGATCATCATATACACTCATAGCAGGAGTAGAGGTTTTACCTCCATCGGAGGGCCTCGAACCTGGGTACGTCGCCGTGTCGCTCGTGCCCATACCCGCATCCGGATACCGCCGTGAGATCCCTCAGGAACCACTTCGATTAGCCACCCTATGGCATATGCCGTGACGATACCATGACACTCAACATGAGAAACCGAGAAAATCACCAAACTCGAAAACGCAACAAGTGATCTATGCGAAATTCATTTTCGATGAACTAGAGATTGTCATGAGAATAAGCACAAGCTCTAAAACATCACATGGACAAGATCTAAATAACAACCAAGAAAGATGATGCAAGGATGCAAAGGTTTGAGCTCTCCGAAAAATACGATCGAGTTACTCACTCGAGAGCCCTCTTGATAGTACGGCACCTAAACTATAAACCGGTCTCCAACTACACCATGAGACTGGTGAGAAATAAACCTTATCAAGAGCAAACCTTAATCTTGCGCATTACACTTGAGCTCGATGATGATGGTCTTGACCGCAACAAGATGGAACACCTTTCTTGATTGTGTTTGCTTGATGAAGTCATGCGAATTGATCCCCATACTCCACTATGGGAGAGCTTCTTCTTCGGTGCATCTTCACATATCCATGATCGCCATATGGATGACAAGCTTCAAGCAAATGATCTCTTCGAGATGGCTCGTCTTGAACTTGCACTTCATTTCTTCATTCTTCATCGTTGATGCCTTGAAGTTAAACTTGAGGGCTCACTTCATCTTCATCTTCAAGACATACTTGACACTTAATCTTCTTCATCTGCTTCTTATTGCAATCTTGAAGCCAACATATGGTTCAAGCATTGCCTATGGACAAGTCCTACATATATAACTCAATGCAAACATTAGTCCATAGGGATTGTCATTAATTACCAAAACCACACATGGGGGCTCCATGCACATTCAATGCCCACAACCAAAAAGTCCCGATGGGGTGTACCAGACCTTATAAAAGCAACACAAACACCACCAAACCAAAACGTAAAGTTCAAGTTCTCCAAAAGCGACACCTAAAAAGAAAACATTGCACAACGTTGTGTCGCCCGATTGAAGATCTTAGGTTATCACCCTGAAGATATTTTCCACTCTCAAAATAATGCCTTGAACAAGGCTATTGCCACACAAAACCAATATAGGCCAGACCTTCGGTTTTCAGCCTGAAAGGTAAGAATTTGGACTTCACATGTGCTGCCGCCCCCACTTGCATACCACTAGAACAAAGCCTGAGACACCAAGCTAATTCTTGATTGACGTAGAGACTAGAACAACCATTGGTAGTCCTCAAAACCCGGCTTCCATGATATTCTCTGCCTCTAACTTTACCATGGACCAAAACATGCCCCTGATGGCAACAAGTAGCAGAGGTTTGCGACACTCCACCATCTTCTTGTTGAGCACGAACAATGACATCCCACCAACGCAAAGTGTAACCATAAAATTCAGTGGAAGCAAGTTTAATCTCCCTATCTTCAGTATAGTCATGTAAGCGCCATAATTTTTAATCTTAGACTCCTATGTGAGGTACACTTCAACATTAGGACCGCCCTCAAACCTAGGGATAGAGAATTTTGGCTTGCCCAGTAGCCTATGACTTCACCATGGACCAAAACATGCCCCCTGATGGCAACAAGTAGCAGAGCTTCACACCGCTCCCTCCAGAACCAAACGGTTGGAAAAAAACATAGGTGCACATTACCGAATACCACCCAACAGCAAAATCCAGGGCATAAGGAGCACTAGGGAGTTTGCCAGCGGAACCTTCCGAAACTCAACATGCTAGCCAGATAAAGGAGGACAAGCTTCAAGTAGATCATCATCTTCGCATGAGAGGAACCCCGGACCGCCACTTTTATTGTAGACCACGTCAATAGCCCCCATGCCACCAGCCGGCATCAGGGAATAAGAAGAAAGCCGAAGGAGGCAGGTGACACACACGACCGTTAGGCACAACGTAAAACGCTCCAGCAAAAGAGCCACATCCCTATAGGACCATATCATCCCGTGATGCCAACAGCTCGGACGCCGAGCGCCATCGTCGGCCACCACGATCCCCTTCTTAGCAGAGTCCACGTCCCTACCTCTCTGCCACCTCCGCATATCACCATGGCCCACCAGCACCATGCCCCTCCGCCTCAAAGCATAGCAGGACGCACACATCCACTATGCTCGCCTTCTGCGGGAGGGGTGTCGCCACCGCCGGTGGCGGGAGTGGCCGGGCGGGGACGGAGTTGGGGGAGGGTTGGAGGATAGCGACGGGGGACCTCCGGGATCGCCAACGGGAGCAAACCAGGAGGTTAGATGTAAACCTCGGGAACCACAAGGTTCAACAAGTATTGCCAGAATAGTACTAGTTATATGGTGTATGGGTACTTGGTTTGAACTTTCACACCATAAAAGGAAATTTGAAAATGATAAGTAAATGCAAAACACCCTAACATCACATTGTATGAGATCCAAGAGAAAACTTCAACATTCACTCTGGGTATATTGGGAACAACACACAAAATACACATGAAATGAGGGAAGCAACAAGTTCAACGCCTAGCCTACTAACTCTGACCTAAAATATCCGGGTTTGATTATGTCAGGGTTAAATAGGCGATGAGCTGTCTAACATATTCTCTTAACCAAATTTTATATGGATGATCAATTTTGTTACGTAGTCGACCGGCCTTTCAGATGTATGTAGATGGGTGATTATGCCCCAACTCTCGAGTGATCTACTTGTCGGGTTGGCATCGTATGTATCAGTAACTGAGACTAAGTTAAACTTCTGCCTATAGCTTTAAGATACATCTATCCACACTTAAATAATAGATATATCTAGGTGGTAAAAAAGCATGTGTATCGTCACCGGCCAGCGACCAGCATGCATCCTATTAAGGGCTGGACTATTTTTGTGTGGGCTCTAGAGCAAATATTGGGCTCTCGTTCTGATAGATGAAGTCTTTTTTTTGTGGGTAAAGTAACTTCTATTAAGTGATAATAGTATTGTTACAATCCTGGCGCCGAACCAATCCACAAATTGGATCTATCTTCTACCATGCCAACTCTAGCAAGTTCATGTCTTACACTATTACAGGATCTAGGAATTTTTGAGAAAGAAATAATACGGTCCTCGGCTAGTAGCAGCTTTAGGTCTTCCACCGCCGGCCCCAGACTTGATCCATCCTTCAGTGTATTTTGCGCCATACGCACCAGCTCCAAGCTATCAGTATCCACGATCAAGTCTTCATTGGAATGATCAAGTGCCAGACGCACTCCCATTAAACAGGCCTGCAATTCTACATCAAGGGCTGAAGAGCAAAACTTCAGACTTCGGCAAGCAGCTAAGCGGACCGCCCCTTCATTGTTGCGGAGGATGATACCAACACATGTAGCTCCTGTATGGACAACATACGCCCCATCCACATTCAGTTTCAGACGTCCCATGGGGGGGGAGTACTCAATCTTTCAGTTCTCACATATGGCCTCATAACAGGAGTCGGGAGTGCCATGACCCCCACCGGTAGCTTGCCCTTAATGACAACATTAGGATCTAACTTGCGAACATTTTCCAACGATTGCATGTAGCTGCATATGAAGCGCTTCGACCCTTCGATGGTAGGCAAGGGTTTATCATGGGTGATTTCATTGCGAGCGTACTAGACCCTCCAAGCGATCATGAGTATCCTACATCACATGTACAGCGGAACTGACACGAGCCAAGCTTCTAGCCAGTCCTCACGTCCCCTTTGAGTAGGTATATTCGGTATTAACCAGACTTGGCCCATGGCCGACCATAGGGCCGCCGCATGCGGACAGCAGATCAGGGCATGATGAGAGTCCTCCTGGCCATTGCCGCAAACCTGGCATAGACCCGTAACAGGCAAGTGTCTTCTATTCTTGTTCATCTCAGTAGCCAGAGCATTAGATATCGCCTTCCAGGCAAAAATCCTTACTTTCTCTGGGATATTGCATTTCCATATCTTCTTCCAGATCATCTTGTCACCCAACGGTGCACTGCTTCTGGCCACAGGTGGCTGGTCTTTGAGAGACAAACGAAGACCCAACTTATATGCACTTCAGACAGAGAAGCATCCACTCTTCTCATGTTGCCATGCAATATAGGCAATGGTCTTCCTCCTTGATGTTTTGATACGCATAATAAGCTCATAATCAATTTGTGGAAATGTTCTCTGAACCAGTGCCTCATCCCAATGATTGGTCTCATCAAGAAGACTAGATACCTGGATTAGTCGTGATCGCCCTTTAGGACCAAACGGTTTCAGCACCGTTTCCCTTGGTATCCAATTATCACGCCAAATGCGCACAGACCGCCCATCACCAATTCTTCATATTAAACCATGTTTAAGTAACTCAAGGCCATACACAATGGCGCTCCACGTAGGAGAAGCATTTCCACAGAAAACTGTATCAGTCATGTTACCATGTGGATAGTACTTAGCACGGAGGACCCTAGCACAAAGGCTATTTGGTATGCTAATTAGTCTCCATGTTTGTCTAGCCAGCAATGCTTGATTGAAGAGGCGCATATCTCTGAACCCCATGGCCACCGTGAGGCTTGGAGCGGCACAGAACGTCCCAACTCACCCAATGTGTCTTTCTTTTTCCTCTCTCCGCACCCCACCAAAATTTTTGGATCATCTTAGAAAGATCATCACAAACAGACATGGGTAACTTAAAGACCCCCATAATATATGTCGGCAGTGCCTGGGCAACAACTTTGATCATAATTTCCTTGCCTCCCTTGGACAGGTCATTCCATTGCATGATCCTTTTGGATAATTCCGCTTGGAGGCTATCAAATTTGCCCCTATTCATCCTTCCTTCTGGCGTGGGTAGCCCAAGGTATTTATCTTTGAAATTTTCTTCCTGAACATTGATGATACTATTTATACCCCTCTTCGCCTCATCGCTGCACAAAGGACTAAATAGAATTGAACATTTAGACTCATTGATCAATTGACTCGTCGCCTTTGCAAAAGTATCAATAACATGTTTCACTCTCTCCGCTTGGCCACCCTCTGCCTTGAAAAACAAGAGTGTGTCATCGGCGAAAAGTAAGTGGGAGATGCCCGGAGCCCGCCTGCATATCTTGATCGGAGAGATACCACCAGCACTAATATCTGATTGCAACATGGCAGAAAGTCCATCAGCAACAAAGAGAAATAGAAACGGTGATAAAGGGTCACCTTGCCTGAGTCCTCTTGTGGGGGAAAATGCTTCCAATAGAGCTCCATTGTATTTTACGGAATGCCTCACCGTGGTAACACACCTCATAATCCACTGTATCCACACGTGAGAAAAGCCCATCTTATGCATCACTTCCTCCAGAAACACCTAGTCAACACGATCATAAGCCTTTGATAGGTCTAGCTTGTATGCACAATAAGGGTTTTGTGTTGTGGTGCCATGCTCCATATTATGAAGGCACTCAAAGGCCAGAAGAGCATTATCCTTTATGAGCCTCCCCGGCACAAAGGCACTTTGGTTTTCAGACACTATATCACCAAGAACAGGTCGAAGACGATTCACAAGACATTTAGATATGATCTTGTATAGAACATTGCAGAGGTTTATTTTCCTAAACTCCTTCAGTGACTCAGGATTATCAACCTTCGGAATCAGCACTATAGACATATCATTAATGCCATCAGGCAGCACACCTGTGCCAAAGAACTTCAGGATAGCATGCATAATTTCTTGTTTAAGAACTCCCCAATTCCGCTGGTAGAAGCGTGTTGGAAATCCATCCGTGCCAGGAGCCTTGAGTGGCCCAATCTGAAACAAAGCGTCAGAGATCTCTTCCTCCGTAAAAGCCCGGCATAGATTATCATTTACGTCATCTGTTAAAACCTCCTGGAAGAGATTGACCACATGGGTTGGCACTATAGAGGGATCACGGGTATAGACTGATTGGAAGTAGGATGTTGCCATCCTTTCCATCTCACTGGGGACATCCTATACCACTCCATCCTGGTCCTTGAGAGATTTTATTTTGTTTTTACGTGCACGCCACACCCCCTTCCGATGAAAATATTTGGTGTTGCGGTCGCCCTCCTTAAGCCACGAGATGCGGGAGCGTTGAAGCCACAACATCTCCTCCCTATATAGGAGCTCATTCATTGCATCCAGCACTACTCGTATGTCCTCAGCAGGTGCATCCTCCTCATACAACCAGGTCAGCCTGCGTCTCATCCGGGATAATTCCCGTGTCACATTACCGAATTTCCTTCCACCCCATGCATGCAACACATCCATAACCTTCTGCAATGCACTATTAATCTCACCCAGGTCTGACTTTGGCCTAGCCTCCACCCAAGCGTTGGAGATAATGTCAGGTAAAGCATGTTCCCTTTCCCACATGATTTCATATCGCTTGTACTTGCTAGCTTGCCCAATCTGAGGCTCCCGCACTAGCTTGATCAAGAGCGGGTAGTGGTCAGAGCATGGAGTAACCAGGTGAACTACTGTCGCATCTGAGAAAAGATCCCTCCATCGATCATCCGCAACAGCACGGTCCAGACGAACCTTAACATTTGCATTCCCCCGTCTCCTATTATCATATATGAAGGGTAGGCCCTGGAACCCCAGATCCTTCAGTTCGCACACCATCAGAGCATCCCAGAACGCTGCCATTTGTCCCTTCGGTCTTGGTGAGGCCGATAGATGCTCATACTGCCAGAGGGCTTCATTGAAGTCACCGACTACAAACCACGGGAGGGCTGACGCCGCTTTCAATTCACACATGGCATCCCACATGCGGTGACGCTGGTCCGTACGGGGTTCACCATAAACAAAGGTGGTATGCCACTGGAAAGATACAGTTTCCCGCACAAAAACATCAATAAAACGTGCATTAGCATCCTTCACCTCAACTTGCAAGCTTTTATGCCAGTACTGTAGGATAACGTTGCATAGAAAACAAAAAATTTCCTACCGCGAACACGCAATCCAAGCCAAGATGCAATCTAGAAGACGGTAGCAACGAGGGGATTATCGAGTCTCACCCTTGAAGAGATTCCAAAGCCTACAAGATGAGGCTCTTGTTGCTGCGGTAGACGTTCACTTGCCGCTTGCAAAAGCGCGTAGAAGATCTTGATCACGGCGCCACGAACGGGCAGCACCTCCGTACTCGGTCACACGTTCGGTTGTTGATGAAGACGACGTCCACCTCCCCGTTCCAGCGGGCAGCGGAAGTAGTAGCTCCTCTTGAATCCGACAGCACGACGGCGTGGTGTCGGTGGCGGTGGAGAATCCCGGCGGAGCTTCGCTAAGCGTGCGGGGAAGAAGGAGGAGTGGGGCGGCTAGGGTTTGGGGAGAGGGGGCGCCGGCCATCTAGGTGGCGCGGCCACCTTGTTGTGTTGGGGTGGCCGGCCCCCTTCCCTTGGCCCTCATTATATAGGTGGAACACCCAAGAGTTGGTCTACAAGTCTTCGAATAAGACCCCAAACCAAAACCTTCCATATGACATGAAACCTACCCAAACTAGGACTCCCACTAGAGGTGGGATTCCCACCTTCCCTTGGGAGGGGTGGCCGGCCACCTTAGGTGGAGTCCACCCGGGACTCCACCTCCTAGGGTTGGCCGGCCATGGTGGTGGAGTCCCTTCGGGACTCCGCCTTCCAAAGTGACTTTCTTCTGGAATATTCTAGAACCTTCTAGAACCTTCCATGAATGCACCAGATCATTTTCAAACACATAAAATGACTTCCTATATATGAATCTTATTCTCCGGACCATTCCAGAACTCCTCGTGATGTCCGGGATCCCATCCGAGACTTCGAACAATACTTCGAACTCCATTCCATATTCAAGTTCTACTATTACAACATCAAACCTTAAGTGTGTCACCCTACGGTTCGCGAACTATGTAGACATGGTTGAGATCTCTCTCCGACCAATAACCAATAGCGGGATCCGGAGATCCATAATGGCTCCCACATATTCAACGATGACTTAGTGATCGAATGAACCATTCACATACGATACCAATTCCCTTTGTCACGCGATATTTTACTTGTCCGAGGTTTGATCATCGGTATCACTCTATACCTTGTTCAACCTCGTCTCCTGACAAGTACTCTTTACTCGTACCGTGGTATGTGGTCTCTTATGAACTTATTCATATGCTTGCAAGACATTAGACGACATTCCGCCGAGAGGGCCCAGAGTATATCTATCCGTCATCGGGATGGACAAATCCCACTGTTGATCCATATGCCTCAACTCATACTTTCCGGATACTTAATCCCACCTTTATAACCACCCATTTACGTAGTGGCGTTTGATGTAATCAAAGTACCTTTCCGGTATAAGTGATTTACATGATCTCATGGTCATAAGGACTAGGTAACTATGTATCGAAAGCTTATAGCAAATAACTTAATGACGTGATCTTATGCTACGCTTAATTGGGTGTGTCCATTACATCATTCATATAATGATATAACCTTGTCATTAATAACATCCAATGTTCATGATTATGAAACTAATCATCTATTAATCAACAAGCTAGTTAAGAGGCTTACTAGGGACTCATTTGTTTGTTTACATAACACACATGTATCAATGTTTCGGTTAATACAATTATAGCATGGTATATAAACATTTATCATAAACATAAAGATATATAATAACCACTTTTATTATTGCCTCTTGGGCATATCTCCAACGGTCTCCCACTTGCACTAGAGTCAATAATCTAGATTACATTGTAAGGTACCTAACACCCATGGCATTCTGGTGTTGGTCATGCTTTGCCCTAGGGAGAGCTTTAGTCAACGGATCTGCTACATTCGGATCGGTGTGTACTTTGCAAATCTTTACTTCTCCATCTTCGATGTACTCGCGAATCGAATGATAACGCAGCTTGATATGCTTCGGTCTCTTGTGTGACCTTGGTTCTTGTGCATTGGCGATGGCACCCATGTTGTCACGGTAGATGACTAGTGGGTCCAATGCACTAGGAACCACACCGAGCTCTACAATGAACCTCTTCATCCATACCGCTTCTGATGAAGCCTCTGAAGCCGCTATGTACTCCGATTCTGTTGAGGATTTTGCCACCGTGCATCGCTTCGAGCTTGCCCGGCTCATTGCAGCACCATTCAATATAAACACGTACCCGGACCGTGACTTAGAGTCATCGGGATCGGTGTTCCAACTTGCATCGGTGTAACTTGTTATAACGAGCTCTTGGTCACCTCCATAACAAAGAAACATATCCTTAGTTCTTTTCAAGTACTTTAGGATATTCTTGACCGCTGTCCAGTGTTCCATTCCTGGATCTCTTTGATATCTGCTAGTAAAACTAACAACATGTGCTATATCCGGTCTTGTACATAGCATGGCATACATGATAGAGCCTACTGCCGAGGCATAGGGGATCTGACTCATCCTTTCTCTTTCTTCCGCCCGTAGCCGGACCTTGAGTCTTACTCAAGACCTTGCCTGGTAACATTGGTAAGAATCCTTTCTTACTTTCGTCCATTCTAAACTTCTTTAGAATCTTGTCCAGGTATGTACTCTGTGATAGCCCTATTAGACGTCTTGATCTATCTCTATAAATCTTGATGCCTAATATATATGATGCTTCACCAAGGTCTTTCATTGAAAAACTATTATTCAAATAACCTTTTACACTGCTTAATAGTTCTATATCATTCCCAATCAATAATATGTCATCTACATATAATATCGGGAACGCTACGAGCTCCCACTCACTTTCTTGTAAATACGAGGCCTCTCCATGACCATCGTATAAACCCGAAGTCTTTGATCACCTTATCAAAGCGTCGGTTCCAACTTCTCGGTGCTTGCTTCAGTCCATAGATTGAACGCTGAAGCTTGCATACTTTGTCAGCATTTTTAGGATCGACAAAACCTTTGGGTTGTACCATATACAACTCTTCCTCAATGTCTCCATTAAGGAACGCCGTTTTGACATCCATCTGCCAAATCTCATAATCGAAAAATGCAGCTATTGCTAACAAAATCCTCACAGATTTTAGCTTCGCTACAGGTGAGAAAGTCTCATCGTAGTCAACACCTTGAATTTGTCGGAAACCCTTTGCGACAAGTCGAGCTTTATAGACGAGTAATATTACCATCGACATCTCGTTTTTCTCTTGAAGATCCATTTATTCTCGACAGACCTTGCGGCTATCGGGTAAGTCTACCAAAGTCCATACTTTGTTATCATACATGGATCCCATTTCGGATTTCATGGCTTCTTGCCATTTGTTGGAATACTGGGCTCATCATCGCTTCTTCATACGTCGCGGGGTCTTCATCATTGTTGTCCACAATCATGACTTTTAGACAAGGATCATACCAATCAGGAGTGGCACGTTCCCTTGTCGATCCGCGAGGTTCGATAGCTATCTCATTTGAAGTTTCATGATCATTATCATTAGCTTCCTCTCGTTGCCGGTGTAGGCGGTACAGGAACATCTTCCGTATCTGCGCTACTCGATCAACGAGCAGAGATTCTTCAATCTCATCGAGTTCTACTTTTCTTCCGAGTCACTTCTTTAGTGAGAAATTCTTTCTCAAGAAAGGTTCCGTTCTTAGCAACAAAGATCTTGCCTTCGGATCTGTGATAGAAAGTGTACCCTATAGTTTCCTTAGGGTATCCTATGAAGACGCATTTCTCCGCTTTGGGTTCTAGCTTGTCCGGTTGTAACTTTTTTACATAAGCTTCGCAACCCCAAACTTTAAGGAACGACAGCTTAGGTTTCTTATTAAACCATAATTCATACGGTGTCGTTTCAATGGATTTTGATGGTGCTCTATTTAAAGTGAATGCGGCTGTCTCTAATGCATAACTCCAAAATGATAATGGCAAATCAGTAAGAGACATCATAGAACGAACCATATCTAAGAGAGTTCGATTACGACGTTCGGACACACCGTTTCGTTGTGGTGTTCCCGGCGGTGTCAATTGTGAAAGTATTCCGCATTTCTTTAAATGCATGCCAAACTCATAACTCGGATATTCACCTCCACGATCAGATCGTAGAAATTTAATCTTCTTGTTACGTTGATTTTCTACTTCACTTTGGAATTCCTTAAACTTCTCGAAAGTTTCGGATTTATGTTTCATTAAATAGATATACCCATATCTACTCAAATCATCCGTGAAGGTTAGAACATAACGATAACCACCGCGCGATGCTACACTCATTGGTCCGCACACATCGGTATGTATGATTTCCAATAAGTCCGTAGCTCGCTCCATAATACCGGAGAATGGAGTCTTAGTCATTTTTCCCATTAGACATGCTTCGCATCTATCAAGTGATTCAAAGTCAAGTGATTCAAGTAATCCATCGAGTATGGAGTTTCTTCATGCGTTTCACTCCAATATGACCAAGACGACGATGCCACATATAAGTAGAATTATCATTCAATTTAATTCGCTTAGCATCAATGTTATGTATATGTGTATCACTACTATCGAGATCTAACGGAAATAAGCCATTCTTTTCGAGTGCTCGACCATAAAAGATATTATTCATAAAAATAGAACAACCATTATTCTCGGACTTGAATGAATAACCGTCTTGCATTAAACAAGATCCGGATATAATGTTCATGCTCAACGCGGGTACAAAATAACAATTATTGAGGCTTAAAACTAATCCCGAAGGTAGATGTAGAGGAAGTGTGCCGACAGCGATCACATCGACTTTGGATCCATTTCCAACGCGCATGGTCACTTCATCCTTTAGTAGTCTTCGTTTATTCTTTAGTTCCTATTTCGAGTTACAAATATGAGCAACCGAACCAAGTATCAAATACCCGTGTACTAGTGCGAGAACCAGTAAGATAAACATCTATAACATGTATATCGGATATACCTTCTTTCTTCTTCTTGACAAGGCCGCTCTTCGGATCCGCCAAATACTTGGAGCAATTACGCTTCCAGTGTCCCTTCTCCTTGCGGTAATAGCACTCGAGCATCGGGCTTAGGGCCGGTCTTAGGTTTCACAGGAGGCGTGGCAGCTTTCTTGCCACTCTTCTTGTTCTTGCCTTTAGACTTGCCCTCGTTTCTTGAAGCTGGTGGTCTTGTTGACCATCAACACTTGGTGCTCTTTCTTAATTTCAATCTCGGCAGATTTTAGCATGCCGAAGAGTTCGGGTAACTCTTTGTTCATGTTCCGCATATTGTAATTCATCACAAAGTTCTTGTAACTAGGTGGCGGTGATTGAAGGACATGATTAATCCCCGATCCGTTAGGAATCACTATTCCCAAGTCACCGAGTTTCTTCGCATGCCCGGTCATGGCGAGCATGTGCTCACTAACGGAGCTGCCTTCTTCCATCATGCAGCTGAAGAAGTGTTTCGATGCTTCATAGCATTCCACGGCCGCATGAGTCTCAAAGATAGTTTTCAACTCATTGACTAACTCATGTGGATCGTGGTGCTGAAAACGTTTTTGAAGATCGGCTTCCAGACTGCATAAGATGGCACACTGAACTTGAGAGTACCGAGTTTTTCGAGTCGCGTAAACATTCTTTACTTCATCGGTTTCAGTTTCTGCAGGAGGGTCACCTAGCGGTGCATCAAGCAGATATTGCAGATTTCCGCCATTGAGGAAGATCCTCACATGACGGAACCAGTCGGTGAAGTTGCTACGGTTGCTCTTAAGCTTTTCTTTCTCTAGGAACTGGTTAAAATTGATTGGGGACGCCATATCTACAACATATTTGCAATAGTTTAGACTAAGTTTATGACAAATTGAGTTCAAATTTTAATTCAACATAATTAAAAACTAGGTGAACTCCCACTCAAAACAATATCCCTCGCATTGTCTTAGTGATCACACGAACCAAATCCACTACACCAAGTCCGATCATCACGAGACAAGATGTAACTTCAATGGCGAACACTCAAAGTGTTCATCATATCAATCATATGATTCATGCTCTACCTTTCGGTATCACGTGTTCCGAGACCATGTCTGTACATGCTAGGCTCATCAAGGCCACCTTAGTATCCGCATGTGCAAAGCGGCTTGCACCCGTTGTATGCACTTGTTGATTCTATCACACGCGATCATCACGAGATGCTTCGAAACGACAAGTCTTGGCAACGGTGCTACTAAGTATGAACACTTTATTATCTTGATATTTTAGTGAGAGGGATCATCTTATAATGCTACCGTCGCGATCTAAGCAAAATAAGATGCATAAAAGGATTAACATCACATGCAGTTCATATGTGATATGATATGGCCCTTTTGTCTTTGCGCCTTTGATCTTCATCTCCAAAGCACGGACATGATCTCCATCATCAACGGGCATGATCTCCATCATCGTCGGCGAAGCACCAAGGTCAATGGCGCCGTCTTCATGATTGTCCTCCATGTAGCAACTATTACAACTACTTTGAAATACTACTCAACATGAAATTTAAAGACAACCATAAGGCTCCTGCCGGTTGCCACAATACAATAATGATCATCTCATACATGGTCATCATTACATTATGGCCATATCACATCACCAAACCCTGCAAAAACAAGTTAGACGTTCTCTAATTTGGTTTGCATATTTTACGTGGTTTAGGGTTTTCGAGTAAGATCCAATCTACCTACGAACATGAACCACAACGGTGATACTAGTGTTGTCAATAGAAGAGTAAATTGAATCTTCACTATAGTAGGAGAGACGAGACACCCGCAAAGCCACTTATGCAATACAAGTTGCATGTCGAGCGTGGAGCAAATCTCATGAACGCGGTCATGTAAAGTTAGCCCGAGCCGCTTCATCCCACTATGCCACAAAGATGCAAAGTACTCAAACTAAAGACAACAAAAGCATCAACGCCCACAAAACCATTGTGTTCTACTCGTGCAACCATCTATGCATAGACACGGCTCGATACCACCGTAGGATAACGTTGCATAGAAAACAAAAATTTTCCTACCGCGAACACGAAATCCAAGCCAAGATGCAATCTAGAAGACGGTAGCAACGAGGGGATTATCGAGTCTCACCCTTGAAGAGATTCCAAAGCCTACAAGATGAGGCTCTTGTTGCTGCGGTAGACGTTCACTTGCCGCTTGCAAAAGCGCGTAGAAGATCTTGATCACGGCGCCACGAACGGGCAGCACCTCCGTACTCGGTCACACGTTCGGTTGTTGATGAAGACGACGTCCACCTCCCCGTTCCGGCGGGCAGCGGAAGTAGTAGCTCCTCTTGAATCCGACGAGCACGACGGCGTGGTGTCGGTGGCGGTGGAGAATCCCGGCGGAGCTTCGCTAAGCGTGCGGGGAAGAAGGAGGAGTGGGGCGGCTAGGGTTTGGGGAGAGGGGCGCCGGCTATCTAGGTGGTGCGGCCACCTTGTTGTGTTGGGGTGGCCGGCCCCCTCCCCTTGGCCCTCATTATATAGGTGGAACACCCAAGAGTTGGTCTACAAGTCTTCGAATAAGACCCCAAACCAAAACCTTCCATATGACATGAAACCTACCCAAGCTAGGACTCCCACTAGAGGTGGGATTCCCACCTTCCCTTGGGAGGGGGTGGCCGGCCACCTTAGGTGGAGTCCACCCGGGACTCCACCCCTAGGGTTGGCCGGCCATGGTGGTGGAGTCCCTTCGGGACTCCGCCTTCCAAAGTGACTTTCTTCCGGAATATTCTAGAACCTTCTAGAACCTTCCATAAATGCACCGGATCATTTTCAAACACATAAAATGACTTCCTATATATGAATCTTATTCTCCGGACCATTCCGGAACTCCTCGTGATGTCCGAGATCCCATCCGAGACTTCGAACAATACTTCGAACTCCATTCCATATTCAAGTTCTACTATTACAACATCAAACCTTAAGTGTGTCACCCTACGATTCGCGAACTATGTAGACATGGTTGAGATCTCTCTCCGACCAATAACCAATAGCGGGATATGGAGATCCATAATGGCTCCCACATATTCAACGATGACTTAGTGATCGAATGAACCATTCACATACGATACCAATTCCCTTTGTCACGCGATATTTTACTTGTCCGAGGTTTGATCATCGGTATCACTCTATACCTTGTTCAACCTCGTCCTGACAAGTACTCTTTACTCGTACCGTGGTATGTGGTCTCTTATGAACTTATTTCATATGCTTGCAAGATATTAGACGACATTCCACCGAGAGGGCCCAGAGTATATCTATCCGTCATCGGGATGGACAAATCCCACTGTTGATCCATATGCCTCAACTCATACTTTCCGGATACTTAATCCCACCTTTATAACCACCCATTTACGCAGTGGCGTTTGATGTAATAAAAGTACCTTTCCGGTATAAGTGATTTACATGATCTCATGATCATAAGGACTAGGTAACTATGTATCGAAAGCTTATAGCAAATAACTTAATGACGTGATCTTATGCTACGCTTAATTGGGTGTGTCCATTACATCATTCATATAATGATATAACCTTGTCATTAATAACATCCAATGTTCATGATTATGAAACTAATCATCTATTAATCAACAAGCTAGTTAAGAGGCTTACTAGGGACTCATTTGTTTGTTTACATAACACACATGTATCAATGTTTCGGTTAATACAATTATAGCATGGTATACAAACATTTATCATAAACATAAAGATATATAATAACCACTTTTATTATTGCCTCTTGGGCATATCTCCAACAAGTACAGGGCTAAACCACCACTCATGCCATCGCTATCGAAACCAGCGAAGCCCCTTAGTCCTACCCTGCCTTTATACCTTGCCATTCGTTCACTTTTTTGACGAGTTTCACAGAGAAAAACCATTTTGGGAATGTATGTCTTAACTAAGACACCAACCTCATGAATTGTCGCAGCATTCCCGGCACCACGACAATTCAGGCTTAGGAAATTCATTGGGTCTGGCGGTCGTCCTCAAGGGACGCCGCCGATCCAGAATATGAGGTACCATCATCTCTCTTATGCCTCTTAGTCTCCTTTGCACCAGCATGTTCCTTGCCCTGCTCTGAATTGTTATTAAGATCAACCAAAGCAAGTGATTATCTCCCATGCCAGCACTTGTATTCTCTTCTTGCACGCCCTGCTCAAATTGACAGTCGCTTCTTCGCGCTCTTTTCAGCTTCAGACATATTAACATCGCCAGGTTTGGCCGGGCTCGTCGCAGTGTCCATCAGATCTTTATCATCCTTATCACTGTTCTTTGTGTTGCGTGCCGGGTGAACTCGCCAGTCGACGTAAGTGCCTCGTCCACCTCCAACAATACCACCACCACGCCCACGCACAAAGGCTTCCATGCCACCAGTACGCCCTCCATTACCATTACCATTACCAGGACCTGCCCGTCCACTTCTAAGGCCACCTCTTAGCACACTTGTTCCCCGCTGCCGGGAGGATGGTGGATTAACATATATCCATTCTCCATATTTTAGCTCCTTCTCCTCAAAAACCCCAATGCCGCACTCCTTATGATCATGGCCAATGAGGCCACATGCATAGCAAATCAATCCAAGATTTTCATATTTAACAGCATAAATAAACCTCTTCCCTCCTCTCACAAGGGAAACGAAACGAGCTAGCGGCTTCCGAACATCATGGTGTATGTGAACCCTCACAAAATCTCCATGGAAGCTGCCTGACGGTATCATCTCCAAGGTAACAATCTTCCCACAGGTACAGGTGATAAGCGGGTTCAGAACTTCTTGCTTCCTAAACCCTTCTGGAACTTTATGCACATGTATCCACATCGATGATAAATTCGGCTCCACCGACTCCGGATCAGAAAATCTGTCATATGCAGCAATGATCAGAGGCCAATCTCTAAACAGCCAGGGTCCTCATTCCATTACTTTCTCCCAATCACCAAGGCAGAAGCACTGGATTACGAATCTATTTTCTCCCACCGGCCGCATGTTGATCTCCCGTGCCGGGTTCCATGCAATCTGCATCTGTTGGAACAACGCCTCATGGCTGAACTTCTTCCCACAGAGAACCCTAGCCACGGCCATCCACCTGGTAGATGCTTTAATGGTAGCCTCGTCTTCCTCAATGACGAAGTCGTCAAATTCCGACGCTTCAATGGCCAGGTGGTCGAACATGGTGTCGATCCCCACTTCCTTCCTCGACTCCGCACTAGCCGAGGCCTCTGCACCCAACTCCACGGGAGAATTATCAGAGGCCATGCCTTCTCTCTCCCCAACATGATCAGATCCAATACTCTCGGTTAACTTTGTCGCCGACATGCTCTAGCAGCCAGAAACTCTAGCTTCCAACACGAAAAGAACCAGCCAAGACTCGCCAAGCTCGCCAGATAGATGAAGTCTTGTCATAATAATATACCTTGCTGGGCTATCAATAAAGAAACTATGCATTCTTACGGTCTTTCCTAGTAGGACTCAGCTCGTTGTTTAGTGTCGGGATTCTTGATCCTGTATACAAATATTACAACACATATACTGTATGCAATATCAAATAAAAATCATCTTTAGTACTAAATATTAATCGGTAGCTCATTAGGGAGCGCATGGGTATAAATTCGTGTCCATGGCCAACCCATAACCAACTGGTTTGCCCGTGGGTTAAACCCATTGGTAAAGATCAAGACACATAGCCTACCCATTTTGGGTTGGGTGTCCATGGGCCCGTGTACCCATGGGTCGAATTGCGGCCTGGTCACGAGCGTGAGACATGCTTCTTTTTTCCTTCTTGCAATGGTCCTATGCAAAAAAAAAAGAAAAAAGTATTAGTGAAGTAGTTGGGATGATGGAATCCTTTGCCTTCTCTCTTGCACCACACGGCAAGCCATGGAAAATACCCTAGCTGTACATTTTTTTTCTTTATTTACAAATCTGCTAGCTGTAAACTGGTGTTTGGAACGCAGGAACAAGAAACACACCCGGAAGGAATGGTTTCCTCTGGTGTGAAATCTTCTTGTGCTCCGTTCATCTTTCATCCGTTCCAAAGAGCAAACTAGGAGTACTTTCCATATAAATACATGGATTCCTTCAGAATTTTCCATTTATCCAGTGCGTGGCCGTATCTGATATGAAGTCTTCCTGTATACATGGCGAAGCAAAGCAAGAGAGAGCTCCTGCATTCAGAAGCAGAGCCAAATCGGTGTTGCGTGCAACCATACTCAACAATGTCTTGGTCATGGCTTGACGGGATCATGGGGAGAGGAGATACTACGCAACAAGCTTATGATCCATTACTGGGGACTTACATACCGTGCCCCACCAATACGCCGTCTACTGAGATATTAA
Source organism: Lolium rigidum (assembly GCF_022539505.1). NCBI lineage: Eukaryota > Viridiplantae > Streptophyta > Magnoliopsida > Poales > Poaceae > Lolium > Lolium rigidum. The sequence goes on along the minus strand of NC_061514.1, from coordinate 93,025,104 downwards.
AAATCATAGCCTGCATCGGAGCATCGGCAGCTCTGTGCGGCGCGGCGTGCGCGGCGTACCGGTACTACCGGTACGGTACATGCATGCAAACCTACGGCCGGGACATGACGGCCTCGGCCGCCAAGGGTGACCCGGTTGTTGGCCGCGACAAGGAGATCGAGCGTGTCGTACGCATCCTCTCCCGCCGGACGAAGAACTGCGCCGTGCTTGTCGGCGCCGCCGGCGTCGGTAAGACTGCCATCGCCGAGGGCCTCGCACAGCGCATCGCGTCCGGGACGGTCCCCGCCTCGCTCGCCGGCGCGCGTGTCGTGGCGGTCGACCTCGCGGCCATGGTGGCTGGGACCAGGTGGCGCGGCATGTTTGAGGAACGCATGAAGAATATGATCAACCATGCGGAAGCTGCGGACGGCAAGATTATTCTCTTCATCGATGAGATGCACATGCTGATTGGGGCCGGTGACCCGGCAGGTAGCGGCGATGCTGCAAACATACTTAAGCCAGCGTTGGCCCGTGGCCGCATCCGCTGCATGGGAGCCACTACTCACGAGGAGTACCGCAAGCACGTCGAGAAAGACCCCGCGCTCGAGCGGCGGTTCCAGAAGGTGCACGTCCAAGAACCCAGCACGCACGCCACCATTGCCATCTTGAAGGGGATCAAGGAGCGGTACCAAAACCACTATGATGTGGAAATTCCAGACGATACTATTCATGCTACCGTCCACCTTGCTGACCGCTACATCACAGGTTACACTCTCTAGCAAACTGCTTTTAGCACTTTAGTTTCTTTCTTTCTTTTTTTGAAAAAAGGAGCACATTAATTAGTTTCTACATATCCAAATTTTGAATTTTATGTTCCTTTGTAGGTCGTCGGTTTCCCGATAAGGCAATTGATCTAATTGACGAGGCTTGCACCTCGATAGAGGGAAAAGCAAAAAGAATTGTTGGCCGGGAACATATTGTACAGGTAAGCATGTGTGGCTGTGTCTACTATTTCCACGAGATATGATTGTTATGCTTATTTCAACCAATTGTGTTATTTGAAGGTTTTGAGCCAATGGACTGGAATTCCTATGACTAAGCTTGATCAAAAGGAGAAGGTCGGGTTAGTTAACTTAGCGGACAGATTGCATGAGCGGGTAATTGGCCAGAATGAGGCGGTCAATTTGGTTGCTGAAGCAGTGTTACGTTCCAGGGCTGGTCTTGCTCAGCCTGGCCAACCGATAGGATCCTTCCTATTCCTGGGCTCGACTGGTGTTGGAAAGACCGAACTCGCAAAAGCTCTCGCTGAGCAGCTGTTTGACAGTGAGAAGAGATTGCTTCGGTTTGACATGTCAGAGTACGTTTCTGCTAGTTCTGTATCACGTCTCATCGGAGCACCCCCAAGGTTTAACTCGTGACTTTTTCAACATTACACAATCTTGCAAACGCTTTAGTGATACAAGTGTTCCTTTCATAACATCATGCAGCTATCATGGTTACCACGAAGGTGGACAACTGACCGAGAAAGTAAGGACACACCCGTACAGTGTAATCCTTTTCGATGAAGTGGAGAAGGCAGATCGCTCGGTGTTGAATGTTTTTCTTCAGCTGCTCGGCGATGGTGTTTTGACTGATGGTAAAGGCCAAAAGGTAGATTTCAAGAATACAATAATTATTATGACCTCAAATCTGGGAGCAGAACACCTAACATCAGAAGTGGCCGGAGATAATACAGTCAAGTCTCAGCGAGACGTTGTCATGAAACAGGTTTGTGATCCTTCATAGCCCTCATAAAATGCATATATATGATGTGTCAATTCACTGTCATGTATGCATTTTGGCGGTAGGTTCGGAAATACTTCAAGCCTGAGCTTCTCAACAGACTAAGCGATATTGTTGTATTTGAGCCACTTTCGCATCACCAACTGAAAGAGGTTGTAAAAATCCAGATGATCAGTGTCACTGCGAGAGTAGCTGACAAGGGCATCTCTCTTGTTTTAAGTGATGATGTGCTGGACGTTATATTGTCGGAATCATACAATCCGGTATGTATTGCATCTTTCTTCCAAAACAAAGAGCATTCTTTTCTCATGCGTTTTGATAAAACCAACATTGCTTGCTTTCTTGCAGATGTATGGTGCAAGGCCCATAGAGAGGTGGGTGGAAAAGAACATCGTAACAGTTATCTCGAAGATGCTGGTCACGGAAGAAGCCACTGAAGGCTCAACAATCTCGATCTTTGCTGCTGACGACAGTAAGGGGTTGAAGTACCAATTGATGAACAAGATGGATATGACAGATATGGTTTAAGAAGAAACGTGCAGCTTTGACTGATTTTCAGTTTTCTTTGCACACACTATTGAGAATAGCCTTGGACACGTAAAACTCTTTAGCTAGAAGACTTCATAAGATGTGCCCTCTCCGTGCAATTGGCAGACTACAAATTTGATTTATTGGTGTAGTGGTATCCCCTCTGTCACTCTGTGAGTTGGTTGTTAGACTAGCCCCAATAAGAATATCACTAGATTTAGATGTGCGCCTTGGCGCACGACCCCGTAAATCTCATGCCAGTTTTGATTTTGTATATCAGTTTTGATAAAAGTAGCGGCCAATATGATAATACATTTCAGCTGGAAGCAATTAAAATAAAAGTCTGCATGACTCATGCATCTTATATTCTTAGTTCTTGAAAGCATCAAATTTTATTCTGCTCTTAGTTATTGAAAGAAATAAATTTTATTCTGATGTAAGCTGAAACATGCCGGTAAAGAATTGAAAATGATGGATCACGCCAAACTCTAAAGCTTGTTGAATAGTTCCTAACACTATAAACCAAGAAGACATGCCACCTTTTAAATTACTGTAAATTACATTTAAGATATTATATTCATAAATATGTGAAATTTCTTAACCACATTAGAAACCCCTATGTAGTACATGTAAGTTCTTCATGTGCCTCCAATCGCAATCGGTCTTGGTAGCCTATCATCTTGTTAACCTTCAGTTGTTTCGAGCTAATCAAATTACCATAGAACTATGCAAGCTACTCTCATTTGATTCCATGCTCCAATGGCAGCAATCAAAAACCATGAAACATGGCATTAATAGAAATAAAAGTTACCAAAGACTTGTGTAATTCTATGTAGCAGTTTATCACATGAGGATCATGTGAAGCAATCCTAGAGTTAACTTTTAAAAAAGTACAGAATGTGACATAACTTCCATAGTTTCATTCCATACCATTGACCCGCAACACCTCTTGGTGCAGCATTTTATCTCCATGGATTAAACCCCACCGGTTTCAGCAGGGGTCACTCAATCAAAGATACATTAAGACCACCGTGAAAACTGAAGGTCCTTATAAGCGGCAGAAACAAAACGCAGCAGCGATGTGCGGATCAAATTTACACATTGAAAGAGCTCACAATTTACAACTTGACCTACTGCTGCTGCAGGTAAAACCTGGAACTGCAGAAGTTGTTATCATCTAACCCTGCACGTCGGGATGACAGGTGGGCACTTGGGGCTGGGAATGGCCATGCAGTGCACGTTGTATCCTATCAACATGCGGCAAATTCTGTAGTCGGGGAGGCCACCCACGTGAACAATAGGTCCATCGCTTCCACCACCTTCTTGCAGTGGTTCAAGCATCTCGACGACATCGCTCATGAGGAGCCTAGCCTTGGGGTTCTAGCTCAGGCACCAATATGCAAGGCTGCAGGCCTTGTGAGCACCTCTATCTGAATACTCCGCCTCTAGTTTTGGGTCGATGATTTGGAGAAGCCGCCTCTTGTAGCTCAACTTGGGACGAACCCAGTTGACCAGGTTGCGCTCGCTGCTGGGCCAGTACTTGTCGATGGATTTTCGCCCCAAGAAAGAGCACACCAAAGATGTAGATGTCACTTCTAGCAGTCAAGTGACCTGCCAACAAGGTATATTCATGAGGAGAATGCGTAACTAAACGCAAGCATGGTGCATGGAAGAGTCCGACGGCAGAGAGGGGCCTGCAGCTAGTTGGCATTGCTAGAGGATGATGTCTCCCGCCATGTTGCCGCTAGAGCAGACGACATCGTCGAAGCAAAGGAAAGTCCGTCACAGCGGGGCGGAGGAACCTGTCGGAGTGGAAGCAGAGCCTGAAGAAAATCAAAAGAATCAGGTACTGCTAAAATATTTTTCTGATAATTTAAAGTAGGATAAGCGAGGATTAGGATAGAAACATGAGCTGGAGAACGATAAACTTACATAAATGTGAATAAGTTCACAACCAGTATATCATCTCCTAGAAGCAGAACAAAATTCAAATTGGTCACACGACAGAAATTACACATTCAATATGCCTTTCCCGAATCCTAGATAATTCTAGAAAGTTATCTTACATTCACTAAATACTGCAATGAAGTAAAATGTTACATATGACATCATTTGACGAAGCCAACCGTGTAGTACTTGATAGAAGAAATGTAAGACAATTATCTTGCAAATAATGAGGTAACACCACTTGGGTGAACCTAGAAATGTCTGGGCTAAAAGGCACAATAGTCTGAATAAAACAACATGATTTACTAAAGAACTGATGGCAGGACAAAACTAAGTTAAATACATAAAGTGCTAAGTTAAATACATAAAGTGCTTCCTTAGAGACAGTGGAAACACCATCAGATAAATTGCGCCGTTGCCTCCACTCCGTATTCATGGTGATAAAGTGCAAAAAAAAATCTTTGTTTATGGATTTTATCTAGCTGCAAAAAATAAAAAGCACTTCATAATTCCAAAGGGAAATTAAGAAAAGGACAATCATATAAAAGCAAAGCTAACCTACTCGAAGTTATATGGATTCAACTCCCCATGCCACTTTAGGTAGATCATAGTAATCCAACATCACAAGAACTATAAATTTTTCTTAGCTTCAGTCTTAGTCGTATGATAAAAATGTCACTCCTAGTTGTAGCCTCATTGTAAATCTTCCAAGAAAAGTCAACAATAATGTTGGCTCAAAGGAAAAAAGAAGACCTTGTAGAAATGAGGAAGTTGCATATTTTCTGAATCATATGTCTATGAATTTCGAAAGATAGTTAAGATTACCAAATATTTCTACGAATACAAACTGATCAAGTATAGCTACCTCAAGTCTACATTTACATGCATCGTTGTTAACTTATTTTCCCAGTTAAACAAAATAAATTTCATTATCACCTGGCAATATAAATTTATATTTAACTAACAGGAAATTCTAGGAACCAATTAAGCAGCCAGAAATATATACAAATAATAGACTTAACAATATGTAACATCAAAATATAGTGTTCTTATCAGAAATGGTATCAATTCAAGCAATACTGCTACCCAATAAGACTAAAAATGATATCATGCGCTGCTACATGAACAAAAAATATCACTTGATATTTTCTCCAGCTTGTCATTTATTTTGCCTCCACAATGGATGATATCTGAACTTATATTGTCAAATAATCAATAAATAATTACATTAAGGGTGTACGTTGCTTTTGGTAATATGAAAAATAACACCATATAGGAGACATCAAAATTCTAGCTTGACTGGACAAAGAAACTTTGATATATTTTAAACATTACCATGAGCTAAAATGAAGATAAACATGAGAACTGAAGCGTGATAGAACAATGATCCATGGCAGTTGAGATTGTGGCCACAAAATAATTCAGCATTGATTTTTCTCGGCTATGTAACACAACAACAGCTTTTCTGATTGTAAACAGACTCAAGTTGATAAAACATTTTGTACACCTTTGGTTACTGATTCTAGAGAAATTAAAAATCAGAATAATTTGTAATTTATGCACTGGAACATAGACCTGCAAGCACTAAGTATGACTGAAGACTATACAAATAGATGACTATGAAGCAAGAGTAAGGTATCATCAACCATTAGCTAAGGCTCTTTGGTTTGTACGTTTTTCGGTCTAGTGGATAGCTCTTATTTATCTAAAAGCTACTGTTACTTCATGTGATCAACAAATTTGGAAAGCATAGAAGACATTTAGCGGGTACAAGATATATAGAGCAACTGAGTCTCATCAGAAGGTATGCAAAATCTCTCGAAGTGAATACAAACATAAGTATTCTCCATATGCAACAGCACATAAGGATAACCATCCGTTTGTCTCATCAAATATGACCTGAACCTGCTTATAGCCCTAAATTTTAATCAACTGTATATGTTCTACTTTGTTCTTGTTACAAAGAAGAGATAGGATGGTCAAATTTAGAATCAGACGTGGACTATGCAGTTTAGTGGATGTCAAGCCATAAGCTATGAAGTGGAACACATAGCCGAAAATCCTTTGCATATATTGTATGGGTCTAACCAATACAGACCGAAGCTACTTTGTTATATCAGCTAGCAACTCCAGTATGAAGAGAATAATTTTGGGACTGGACATCAACATAAGCAAGGAAAATCAGGCCTCAAATTCTTACAAAGGTAATTAAACTTTAAATAATAAATTGCACCAACATAAACAAGTAAGGCACGGCAAGCCACTTTTTAAGGATTCTAGAAAATAGTGTGCTATACTATGGAATGGATTCCATATTATTGAAAGAAAATAGTGAAGGGATTCAGATCACCTTCAAAAGACAAAGATGGTCTGTAGTGGCTTTTTCTTCTGCATCTTTGAGATCTGTCAAATAAATTAAAAAGCAAAGAACATAAACGTGGGTTCAGAAATGGATAAATCTGCATTTGGTTAACTATATGAAATGTCCATTCATTTGTCCAGCCTTTCAAAAGCAGCTCAGCACTATGCATTTTTTCGAAACGGGGCGTTATGCATATATGAGCCCTTATACGTGCATCATACCGGGTGAGCACCAGGGAATTTACTTGGACACAAATGTTAGACTCACATATGCCTGCCTCCTAGACATGGTTTCCGGCTATAGTTTTACAGTTGGTCGTGTGGCCGGTGAACCGAAAGCCACCCGATGGCATTGGCAAAACAGACTACCTTGTACACCTTGGATTCAATTGAGCCCAAAATAGAATCCCTGCCAAATGAGTTTAGGAACTCAGCAATAGTATTAGTTTTCAAAATCAGCAAAAACAAAATCACCCCTTCCGGAGTCTCTTTCGTACACAACCAGTGTATACTCTATAGGGCAGATAAGAACTCCCAAGTGAGACTGAGTTGAGAACATCATGTCCTGAGTAAAACAAAGGATTGGAGGGACAACATCAGAAGCAAGAAAGAGGAGTTCTTGATACCTTGGTACATGCCAAATGCTTCTCAGATTCAGCTGCTAGGGCCTAGGCGCTTCAGCGACGACCGTGCACAACACCTGCTCCTCTTCTTCATTGAATCCCATGGCATATGCCTGTCAAACATGTGGCACACGCCAGAGCCGGTGCAAATATTTTTTTTCCTTCTCATGCCCAAATTTTCCAATGAAAAGTATGATTCAGCAGGACCAGGACTAATCCAACATTTGATATCATGAAAGAAGGGAGAAGTTTGTGTACCTGCGAGTGGTGCAAATGTCGCCAGGTTGGGTGGAACCATGGAACTAAAGCTGCAATGATAGAATATGCAAAACCTACAATGATAAATAGTAACCAGATATGCAAGAATTAATCAAAACATATTCAGAAAAGCTGAAACCTTTTTTTTAATAAAAAACCATCTAAGCTAATAAAATCAGAGAATGCAATCCATAATGCTCCCACCTGGAATAAGTGCCTTCACTCTGATATATATTTCAGGTAATTAAGCTTTTCTTGTTTTGCAGTCGATTATGAAGACCAGTAGTTTACCTTGCCAGATTAAAGAACACGAGCCACGATGGATATTAATACGATATTAATAGTATTCTTGTCTATTCATTTTTGTATCGAATACATGCCTAAAAAATAAAACAGCATCACATAGATATTAATCTATCACAACACATAATTTTCTCTGTCTATTCTTGACTAAGCATCTCTGCTGAACAACAAGAAGAAACATGAGAAAGAGGGACATTTTCTTATCAGCAATGAAATGGAGCTAAATATGAAAGAAACTATACATGTATTCTTAACAGGAGAAAAAAGCACATCACACGTGTCTTAATTCTTGTCAGGATCACACATGATTTTCACCTCACTAAGTTTTGGTGATAAATACAAGGGTACCAAATTAAACATTTACACCAATAACAAAAGCCCCATCGCTATCAGATGCACCAGGTTTAACATGGCTTTAAATAAAACAGGTAACAGGTTCACTTCCCAAAAAAAAAATAGGTGTCTCAGATTTATAGGGAAAGAAAATTTACCATACGTAGATGCACCAGGTTTAACATGCCATTATAGCAATTATTACCGTAGAAATTAAACCTAAGGTATTCACTCTACACAACATCTAAAAGGCTGAAACCATGTATACTATATTGTATATTGAAATAAAAATACTTTAATATGTAGATACAATGTGGACTGATTTAAAAGGGTGACATGTACCTATATTTTGATGTGAGAAAGGAATCCAACAATATTGTAGGCAACTGAAAAGTAATGCTGAGATCAGAATCAAACATTGTTGTATTTACCATTCAAGGAAAATAGCTCAAGATGGATTTACCAAAATTCTATTTACCTTATACTGTAAGAACAGTAGATCTTCAACATCTCTATGATGAAGCAGTCAAGTTCCTCACCACTCGAAGCATCTTTGATACTGAATTAATTTAAGTAACCCATACCACGAATTAAAGGAGACACAATTTACCTAGAAAAGGTACCCGATTTTAGTCATGAGTCATGAGCTCTAAAATCAATGACACCTACCACCTGACTGGCTTGCATTGTCCAAAAGCAAACTAACAAACAACCTTGCAAGTAGAAAATCCACTTGCTTGTGCTTAAACCAAAACAACTTTGCAACATAAAGCATTAATATTTCTTTTGCGCATTTTTTTGTAGAGTGATTTAGGGCAAAGGAAACTAATATCAGTCCATGAAAAAAGTTAACCCCAAAACAAATAAACCATTAGCAAGTAGTATTTTGGATATGCTACATACTGGAAGGATATTTCTTTTGCACAACTATTAGCATTGATATTACTTTTGCACATTCTGTCCAGGAGGCCATCAGTTGCCTCTGGGCAAGTAAGGGCAAACACTTGCCTCCGACGCGATGCCCTTCAGAGCAGGCTGGAGATTCCACCCTCAAATACGAGAGGTAAAAATCCAATATGCATTTATTTATATACTACAGGCAAAAAAATATATACCAAACTAATCATGGTGGCTGAATCAAAATTATTTCTTCTCTCTCTTGATTCTTACTTTCTCTTTTGCTTTGACTGAACATATCACCAATTATCTTTTCCTAAATTTTTTCTCATATATTTCATCGAGGACAGTCTACCTGGATTTTCATCGAGCACCTTGTAGGCATCGATAAAAAAAATCTACAAAGCAAAGATTAAAGCAAATTGGGGATCAAACATAGAGCAGGAGAAAAAGAAAACTGAGTACCTCAAGCACACACAAAGGGGACCAGAGATGGAGGATATTGGATACGTAGCCTCTGGTTCATTCTCCACCCATCTCCTCTCTCATGATTTGGGGCACTGGGGCTGGAGGAGGCGAAGTGCAGTTGCAGGGAGGAAGGAATTTGCTACCAGACCTCCAACATTGATGAGGAGGCAGCGAGCTGCTGCTTCTGTCGGGCAGCCGCCAGCGATGGTGAAGATGAGGCGGGGCGCTGCTTCCGTCGGGGTCGACAAATAAGCGGCAAGCTGCTGGTTCCGTCGGGCAGCCGTCTGGGATGGAGACGACGAGCAGGTGCACACTGCTGCTCCGCCTCGGTATGCGGCAGGGGATTGAATGGTGAGGACGAAGCGAGCGAGGGGATGGCGCAGCGGCGGCCGCAGTCGCCGGCGGCGAGAAGCAGGGGCGGAGAGGAGTTTGGCGGCCGGCTAAACGGCGCGAGCGGCTGTGGCGGCGGACGATGAGGAGGGGATTGGGGAGGAGACGACTGAGACGGGATAAGGATTGGTTCTGGCCTTGCGTGGATGGAGAGATATTTTAGGCTGGGCCAATAACGAGGCGCCACGTGGCCCACTCGGTGGAGACCCAAGTGAAACGATTGCCCAGCCCGTGTGTGCCAAGTTGCAGATGTGGATACGCTGTGAGGCCCCCTATGGGGGGCATCGTTTATACCTTTAGATAAGTAATATCATGCATGTCATGTTAGCAAAAATCTGATGTAGCATATCAATTAATGAGGTGAAAGATGAGAGTAATATCATAATATGATACCGTATCGTAGCACATAAACCTAGAAAACTTCATAACAAATAGAGTCCTGCTATACGTACGATCAATTTCGTTCGATTCCTGTACGATCGGACTTACCACATGCGGCGCAACTCGTGGTTTAGCTTTGGGCCTACTTGGGATGGGAAAGAGTAGCGTGGCTTTCATCCTCCTCTGCCTCATCTATTTACCGTAGCGGTAGAGACAAGAAGAACTGGTCAAGTCATAGCACATGCGGCCGCCGGCGCATGCCCTTCTCAAATTTTCGCTCAGGGCATCTCCAGCTGCGTGACGCAAACGGACGCAAGTTGAGCAACCGGTTGCGTCCGTTTTGACCGAAAATGCGTCTGGCATCACCTCCAACGGCGCGACGCAAAGTGACCGGGCCATCCGCAGAGATGCAAACCTGCCGCATATTTGCGGTAGGTTTGCGTCTCTGCGGACGCTGCGCAGACGCGCAAACTGTCCGCTCGCATCTCCACCGGGCCCGCTTGGCAGCGATTCTGCATCGAGGGCATCGCTCGGCGGTCGACGCGCTCCGGCGTCGCGCCGCGTGCCTTCGCCATCAATGGCGCGGCTGCCTGTTCTGCGCGCGCACTGGCGGGCGGTGGCTGGGCTTCTGCGCCGCCTTCAATGGCATCGTATCCCGTGCGCGGCCGCCTTTAAAAGTCCAGCGTCCGCTTTCCTCCTTCACCCACACCTCCACTCGCACCACCACCGCCGCAGCGCCATGGGGAAGAAGAACGACTTCGAGGCCTCCGGCAGCGGCAGCAACAAGGGGACGCAGGCCCGTCACGCTGGGGAGGCTGATGCACGGGAAATGGATGCCGTGCGAGCGCTGGTCGGGCGTGCAACTGCCTGGCGGCTCAGCTGCCGCCGGGTGCCCATCCCTCTCGTCCCTGCGTGCGAGCCTGGTCGGACCGCGGAGATCCGGCGAAGGAGGCGGTACCTGCCGCCGGACCTCCGCGCCGATCCGGCGTACGCCATCGACTCTGAAAGTTGGCGTACCTATCTGTCGACCGAGACGGATAGCAGGAGGAGGGCGGGCTTCATGGGCGACATGGATTATCTCTTCGACCGTCCACCGCCGCATCCCTGGGCGCCTCCACCGCCGCCACAGCCGCATCCCTGGTGATGGAGATATGCCCATAGGGGGTGGGTCGCCAGTCCCACTCGCCATGAAGACGGAGGCCCAGGTAGACCGCCAGTCGCCTGGCCGACTGGACCCGAAGGCGACTGGGCCGAAGATCCAAGGAGGAGATCCGTACGGCTGGATAAAAAGATTACTTGCAGAAGGGTGGTGTATCCCTTGCCCTCGCATCAACGAAGTGCTACCCCCTGTAGCATCTGCCGTGGTCATATCCACGACACCTGGGCGCCTCCACCGCCGCCACAGCCGCATCCCTGGGCGCCTCCACCACCGCCACAGCCGCATCCCTGGGCGCCTCTAACTCCAGCACCGCCGGCGCGCCCGGCGTACGCTCCCTCGAATGGAAACTGGCCGTGGGTGATACCGGAGCTCATCGTGCTCGACAACGATGACGAGCAACAGTAGGCGCACGCGTTTAGGGTTTTTTTCATGTGTTAAACTATGTAAATTATGTTTTCATGTTAAAAAATGTTTCGACCAAAAAATGCGTCGTGCCGCTGGAGCCACCCCCAACGCAAACGGACGCGCGGTCGATTTCGACCATTTTGGTCGACGCAAACGGACGGCGCGGACATTTCCGGACGCTAAAATGTGTCGCGCCGTTGGATGCCCTCATCACATGAGATTCTCATTGTGACACTCTATGTATAATTTTGCTCTTCCTCCATGGCGGACTGATCAATCGGCAATCGCGACAAGCACAAGTTAAATTGCTTCCGATCGCGACAAGCACAAGTTAAATTGCTTCCCATCGATGAATAAGTGATTAGTACAAGAGTTCAAATTAGCGCGCCATTAAGCTATCGACGCAGACAAAACTACATCCAAAGGTTTGAATTGGGGAAGACGATTGCATGTTTTGGAGTTGTGGGCATATTTTGGAGACGCTCGGCAGTACTACAGGTTTGAGTTTGGACGAGACTTGGCCACCGCAAGAGAAGGGGATTAACTAGCACTAGGCGGAACAGTATCGTACACACATCGGACAGAATTTGTTGTGTGTGAAGCATTTTCGTAACAAATACATCTTGTACACACATTTGCATTGAGATTCTTCAAAACATTAAATATGATAGAAGCATGATACCATATTATAATACTATGCATTGTGGAGGTGGTCCACAAACTACTATCATGTACATGATACTAGTATATTGTACTTCTCATTGTGAGTAGTCTTACAAGGCACATTTCTTTAGTCTCCTCTAATATATGAGTATGGCCCTATGCGCACCATGATTAGTTGCAAAACAAGGACAGTGTTGGGTGTCTCCCAGACGATCAAAAAAAAATCCTGCTAGCGAGCTCCCCAAACCCGCTTTTGCTATCATAATATATCAATGTAGCAAAAAATGTTTTCTTGGGAGCAAAAAAATGATTCCCACATAAATCCAACAGAATCTCACTTTTGCTTCCATAAAGAGAGCGTGCAGAAAAAACCAACCATGACCGTAGACAAAAGTGTCTCACCCACGAAATGAAAAGAACAAAAAAAAGTCTAGATATTGTAGCAAAACCGACATCGACAAAGACCTCATAAGAGACCTCCCAGAAGACCTCGCCGAAGACCACGTAGCAAACCATTTCTAATATTGTAGCAAAAGGATATAATTATAGTAGGAAAAAATGATATTGTGGTAAAGTTGTACCATTTGAGAAAATATTCGTAGCAGACACCCAAAAAAACAAGTTTGTAGTGTCTGAAGAGATAGACATGCAGCATCAAACAAAAATAGAGAGATAATCGGTTATGCTATCGCTAGTAGGAAATAGCGTATAGGAATATTGTACGCGACCAGTAAGTATAGCCCGGATTACCCGTGGTCCCACCACCTACTAGTGGTGCACCATATTTTTGGTACGCCGACAGTAGTCAGCTACAAGTGGTATGAAGAAAATCAGAAAACTAAAAACTAAAAGAAACTAAAATTAAATTAAAAGAAAACTATAAGAAGGAATGAAGAATAAAACATACTACCACGAAGGTAGAGACAACACCTCAAAAAAAATTATTAAGAGACGGAGAAGGAAACAAGGGAAGGCATGAAAAAACAAATGCAATTTTTTTCGGCTACTCAACAGCAAGAAAACAATCTGGGCCATTTTAATGAAACCGGGGGCTTTATGCCCCTCAATTAAGAAAAAAAAACTAACTCAGTTGCATGCATAACTGCTCAAACCTGAGGCAATTCCTCGGTACTAATCGCTCGGACGTTACAGGTGCTTTTTTTTGACGCTTGAAGCATCGCGAGTCGACCATTCGCAGAGACAATCCCAGGGTGGGCCGGCCTAATGTGTTAGCCCCGCTCTCTCCTTCATTCGACTTTTTCGAACGACCGGGATTCAAACAAAAAAAAGTTCAGAGTTAAAAATGTTCATACATGAAAAACGTTCACAAATGAAAAAATTCTAAACCAAAATAATGTTCATTCGAAAATGTTCAAATCTGAAAATTTTAAAAAATTGAAAAAAATCCATATTCGAAAATTATTCAAACCCAAAAAATGTTCAAAATTTAAAATATTTCAGAATTTAATTAGAATTAAAAATATTGAGAATTTGGAAATGTTCAAAATTTGGAAGTTTTGAACATACTAAAAATGTTCATATTCGAAAATTGTTTAAAGGCTTGTGCTTCCATAGACCCCCAAAACTGAAACGTTTTCCTAAGTGAAACACAAGGACGACTGAGATTAAACGATACATGTGATACATGTTCAGGAATAGAGGTAAGATGTCTGAGATTAAACAATACCATGATACTCCTTTGGGGGTTTACACTGTTTTAAGATTTGGAGTTTTTTAAATGTTCGAATTTAAAAAAAAATCAAACTTTGAAAATAGTTCATAATTTGAATAATGTTCAGATTTTAAAAAATGAAAACTAAAAAATATCAGGAATACAGAAAAATATTTTAAAAATAAAGGAGGAAAATCAGAGAAAACATGAAACCAAGAAAAAGCCATATGGCAAAACCGGGAAAACAAAATCGAAGTGCAGTTCCACCCTTTCTAGCATAAATGAAATAGGCCGGTCCAAGGTGATCAGAGTGCTAGATGGGTATGCGGCAAGGCGATAACAATTGCCTGAAGTGTAGAACAGGAATTGGGCGAATCCTATTCCCCGCTTATAGCGGGATGTATCTGGGGCTCCGCTCAGGGAGCGATGATTTTGGGCCGGCCCATTACTAGCGAGTTTCTTTGACATTATTACTAGCGAGTTTCTGTTCGCGCTGATTTTTTTCTCGGTTTTAGGCTGTCAAGTGGCTGTTTGTGTGCTGGTTTCTCAACCGTTTTTGTCTTCGGTTTTCCCTGGTTATCTCGGTCGGTTTTATGTACTTTTTAAATTTTGAACTTTTTCGAATTTTGAACTTTTTGTAAATTCGAAAATTTTCAGATTCGAACATTTTTTTTAATCTGAACATTTTTTATTTTGAACTTTTTTACTTTGAACTTTTTTCAAATTCGAACGTTTTCAGATTTAGATATTTTTTATTTCGAACTTTTTTTACTTTGACCTTTTTTCAAATTCGAAGTTTTTCGGATTCGAACATTTTTTAAATTTGAAGTTTTTTGATTCGAACATTTTTTTAATCTGAACATTTTTTTATTTTGAACGTTTTTTAGTTTGAACTTTTTTCAAATTCAAACTTTTTCAGATTTCGACATTTTTATAATCTGAACATTTTTTATCTCTAACTTTTTTTACTTTGAACTTTTTCAAGTTCGAAGTTTTTCAGATTCGAACATTTTTTAAATTTGAAGTTTTTTTATTCGAACATTTTTTAATCTGAACAATTTTCTAATTTGCCTTTTTTTGAATATAGAATTTTTGAGATTTAAATTTTTGTAGATCCGAGCATTTGTTAAATCTGAACATTTTGTAATCCAAATTTTTTAGATTTGAATAATTTTGAATTTATATATTTTTAAAATATAAACTGAAAGGAGAAAAAAGAGAGATAAGCAGCATCTTTTGTTGGGCCGCATTTGGAGCAGCCCAGGAGGAAGCTCCTCAAGCGGAGCGTACGCTCGCTCCCGCTAAAGGCGGAGCATAGGCGCTCCCCAGGAATTGGGGCAAATCCTATATTCCGACCAGGTCGGCGGTTACTGCGGGCCGCACACACCTGCGCGCGTGGTATGGGCCGGCCTGGTAGGCCTAGTTCGTTTTTTTTGTGTTTCGTTTTTTGCTTTTTGTTTTTTTTTTGTTGTATTTTACTTTTCTGTATGGTTTTCTTTTACGTTTCTTTTTTCGTTCTTAATTTTTTTTAAATAATTATATTTTAAATGTAAAATGTTCAATTTAAAAATGTTCTATCTCAAAAATATGAAAAAATTAAATTCGAAAAATTGTTCATTTATCGTTTTTTTCAAATTCGAAAATTGTTCAAGTATAAAAATTGTTCAAATTCGAAAAATGTTCAAGTATAAAAATTGTTTAAATACGAAAATTATTTAAATATGATATTTTTTTCAAATTCGAAATTGTTAAAGTATAAAAACTGTTCTAATTCAAAAATTGTTTAAATTTGCAATTTTTTCAAAATTAAAAAATGTTCAAATTCGAAAATTGTTCATATATAAAAATAGTTAATTTTGAAAAATAATGTTTTTCAAAATTTGGAGAATATAATTTTTTAAAATATGTTCAAATTTTGAATCTTTAAAAAACTTAGAAAGAAAAGAAAAGAAACAGCATAAAAAAGAAACGAAAAAAGAAAAATGCATTTACCTGATGTTGCGCCGCGGCCCAGCTAGCAACCTATGGGCACAGGAGTGTACGGCTACCTGCTGCTGCCTGGGGAATCCTATACACCGACCAGGTCGGTGCCTACTAGGCACCGCACACCCTGGTCGGGTATTAGGCCTGGCCCATTTTCACTTTTTTTTTTCTTTTTTTCGTTTTCTGTTGTTTCTGTTTTTTCTTGTTTTTTTTCTATTTTATTTTTTGTTTTGTTTTCTTTTATGTTTATTTTTCTTTTTGTTCAAAATCGAAAAAGTTCAAATTTGAAAATAGTTCAAATTCGAAAACGTTCAAATTTGGAAAGTGTTCAAAACGAAAAATGTTCAAAGCTAAAAATTGTTCGTATCCGAAAAATGTTCATAATCGGAAAATGTTCAAATTTAAAATATGTTCATTTTCGAAAAATGTTCAAATTTTGGGAAAAATCGATATTCGTTCAAATTTGAAAATTCGTTTAAATTTCAAAATCTGTTCAAAATCAAAAATTTGTTCACTTCTCAAATTTGTTCAAATTTGTAAAAATGTTCAGGATTTAAAATTATCTATATTTTGAAAAATGTTTAAATTTTGAATTTGTTCATATTTGAAAAACGTTCAAATATTTTTTAAGAAACCTCAAAAATTATTTTGGTTATCCAAAAAACGTTGAGATTTAAAAATGCAAAAAAAACAAAAGAAAGAAAAGAAATGGTTACCTGATGGGCCGCGCGGCCCATGAAACTGCTGCCTGCCCGTGGGGATGCGGTGGCTTGGTCGGCAGAAAGCACCTCCCATGATGCCGACCTTGTCGGTGGCGAGGAGCCCCCGGAATTGGCGGGCGTTATTGAGAAATGCTGCGGGCTAAACATTCAAGGCCTAGTTGGTCCACGAAGATGGGGGTATGTGCCGACTAATTCACGACAAATATCATGATGAATGCATCTCAGAAAAGAAAAGAAAAAATCATGATGCAACTAGTGGAAAATAATGGGGGCACGGCCGGTTCTAAAGGGAAAAAAACAAGGTTAGACGCCAGACCTACCTGCACCTGCCGCCGTGCGACCGTCGTCGCACAAAGTCGCCGGCCGGCTCTCCAGACACCAGACCGACAGAAATCAGGACGCGGAGTCGCAGACAATGGGAATCAGGTAGGCGGAGGGAGGCTCGGGCTCGGTGGAGAGCGGCGTGGAAGAGCTATCGGCGGCGGGTCCCGGCGCGCACTAGCACCTGGAACGAATCGGATGCCCGATACTTCCAGCTCCTGAATCCGACCAACGAAAACGACGCCCACATCAGCCTTGACCTGCCGCGCAAGGCCCCCTCCGTCGTGGACGGACAAGACAAGGTCAGTGCTCCGGCCGGACGCCCCGTACGTACCACGCCGTGGCGCCGCGCGTCCGCTCGCCGTCAGGCTCCGTGCGCGCCGCGTCCACACCGGAGGCCGGCCGCGCGGGCGAGTCAGTCCGATCACACTGGGTCACTCTGAGTCTGGGTTCGCGCGAGAATATGCACACTGGGTCTCTCTGCTCACGTCAAGAGCACAGCGCATGCACGCATCAAGTTGGGTCGGATACGCGGCGGATTCGATTTGACCTTTGCCGCCAGCGGAATGATTTTATTCCTGTGGCCTCTGACTCGAGATGAGGCTGACCGGTCGATCACAAAACTAGGTAGGCCAATGGAGATTGTGAGGTGAGGCGGTGAAGTCACGACGGCGACAGTCCAAGACGCCGCCGTGACCCGGAGTTGAAATCCGGAGCGCCGTGTCGGGCCAGTCCATTGTCTAATCACCAGGAAGCTCGACTAAACGTCAGAACAGGGTTTTCCTCTGACGGGGAATCCACTCAGGTTCTAATGGAAACCGTAAAATTCTCCACCACGAACCATTTCTGGATATTTTGTGGTGGTGGTGAACTGGTGATGGAGTCGCCGTCTTCTCGTCTGATTAGATGTATGAAGGTAAAAAAAAAACTCCAACAGTAGGGGGTGTATTCGATGTGTTTGATTAGATGTATGAAGAGATCAGTTGTTACGGAAAGATGTACTCGATCTACTCCACAAAAGGGTGATGGAAATGAAGCACGTCTATGCTAGTAGGAGGTGCACAGCAGAATTTCTAAATCCGAGTGGGAAGCGACACTTAGAGCATCTCCAGTCGCGCCCTTCAAAGCGTCCCCCAAACAATTTGGGGCGCCGGACCAAAAAATGGTTCTAGCCGCGTCCCCCAAAGCCCAATTTTGTCCAGCGCGCTCCGATACGGTGTCCGGCGCCCCGAGCCCGTCCCCGCCCCACAGGGGACGCACCGGGGACGCCGGACACACCGAAAAGCGAGGCGTGCAGTGGCGGGGCCGACCCTTCAGCGGCACAATAAATTTTAACCTAACCGTCGCCTACCTCGCGACGGAAGTTATTGGCGCGCAGCGACGGTGCAGTTCCCGCAGAGGCGCAGCGACGCGTCTCGTCGCGCCTAGCTATGCATGCCGGCGTTAATAAGCGCCACCGCTCTCCCGCCTCCCTCCGGCCTATAAAAAGGGCCGCCTCTCATCGTCCCTCTCACACACAATCCCTCTCACACACAAACCCTAGCGCCTCTCTCCCCAACCCTAGCTGCCACCATCTCAACAAGAGTCGACGCCATGTCTGGTAGAGGCGGAGGCCGAGCTCGCGGCCGTGGTCGTGGTTGTGGCCGCGGCAGAGCTGCACGCTCGCCGTCGCCTACCACGCCGTTGTCTTCATCATCGGAGATGGACGTGGAGCCGGGCGTGCTTGATGTCTACGGGTGCTTCTATTCTTGTAGACAGTGTTGGGCCTCCAAGAGCAGAGGTTTGTAGAACAGCAGCAAGTTTCCCTTAAGTGGATCACCCAAGGTTTATCGAACTCAGGGAGGAAGAGGTCAAAGATATCCCTCTCAAGCAACCCCGCAATCACGATACAAGAAGTCTCTTGTGTCCCCAACACACCTAATACACTTGTCGGATGTATAGGTGCAGTAGTTCGGCGAAGAGATAGTGAAATACAAGTAGTATGAATGAATATGAGCGAGTAGTAACGGCGCCGAGAGAAGTGCTTGCCGGCGTGCGATTAATGGTAGTAATATTGCGGGAAGTAAAGATGCAGTAAAACAGTAAACAAGCGATGATTGCAGTGTTTGGAAACAAGGCCTAGGGATCATACTTTCACTAGTGGACACTCTCAACATTGATCACATAAATAAATAAGTTCTCTTCCTTTGTGCTACATATACTCTTGTTTGATAATGAACACCATTCGTTGTGTAGGGCTACAAGAGCACCTCAATGCCGGAGTTAACAAGCTCCACAACATTCGGCATTCATATTTAAGTAACCTTTAGAGCATAATAGATCTTTGCAATTTAAACCGAGTACTAACATAGCATACACACTCGTCACCTTTACACTATGAAGGGGAATGAATCACATCAATACTATCATAGTAATAATTAACTCCATAACCTACAAGAGATTATGATCATAACCTACGCCAAGAACTACACGATGTACACACTGTCACCATTACACCGTGAAGGAGGAATAGACTACTTTAATAACATCACAAGAGTAGCACATAGACTAATAGTGATACAAAGCTCATATGAATCTCAATCATGTAAGGCAGCTCATGAGATCATTGTATTGAAGTACATAGGAGAGAGATTAACCACATAGCTACCGGTACAGCCCTTAGCCTCGATGGAGAACTACTCCCTCCTCATGGGAGACAGCAGCGTTGATGAAGATGGCGGTGGTGTTGATGGAGAAGCCTTCCGGGGGCACTTCCCCGTCCCGGCGGCGTGCCGGAACAGAGACTCATGTCCCCCAGATCTTGGCTTCGCGATGGCGGCGGCTCTGGAAGATTTCTCGTGTCGTGGCTTTTCCGTCTCGAAGATTTAGGTCAGGGACCTTTATATAGGCGAAGAGGCGGAGTCGGAGGGGGTACGGAGCCACCACACAATAGGGCGGCACGGCCAGGGCTTGGGCCGCGCCGGCCACATGTGTGGGCCCCCCAGGGCTCCCCTCTGGCGGCTCTCGGGTGTTCTGGAAGCTTCGTGGAATTCTAAGATGCTGGGCGTTGATTTCGTCCAATTCCGAGAATATTTCCTTACTAGGATTTACGAAACCAAAAACAGCAGAAAACGTGAACCGGCACTTCGGCATCTCGTCAATAGGTTAGTTCCGGAAAACGCATCAAAACGATATAAAGTGTGAACAAAACATGTAGGTATTGTCATAAAACTAGCATGGAACATAAGAAATTATAGATACGTTTGAGACGTATCAGTGCTGTTCGAGTTCGACCTCGTCCTCAAGGGAGACCCACGCGGTATCCAGAGGCTGCCGGGCTCCTTCGCCGAGTACGTCGCCGGCGACAACCGCCCGCGCACGATGCATCTGCGGGAGGCTTCGTGCGGCTACTACCGGTGGATCGTCGACGTGATCTACGACGCGCGCGGCAAGATGTACCTCAACATCGGCTGGGAGAAGTTCGCGCGCCACCACAGCCTCGAAGCCGGCTTCATCCTCCTGTTCTCCTACTTTGGCGACAGGGACATGAGTGATACGTCCAAAACGTATCTACTTTCCCGAACACTTTTGCTATTGTTTTGCCTCTAATTTGTGTATTTTGGATGCAACTAACACGGACTAACGCTGTTTTCAGCAGAACTGTTCTGGTGTCTCGTTTTTGTGCGTAAATCCAACTTTCGGGAAAATCCTCGGAATTTATGCGGAAGGCCCTATTTTCCCGGAAACCGATGGAGCCAGAAGGACAAATCAGGTGGAGGCCCGAGGGCCCCACACCATAGGGCGGCGCGGCCCAAGGGGGGCCCGCGCGGCCATGTGGTGTGGCCCCCTCGGCCGGCCTCCGACGCCCTCCTTCGGACTATTTATCGGCCTCGACCTAAAAACGCACGGAGAGAAGTCGAAGTCGCCAGAAACCCTCCAGAACGCCGCCACATCGCGAAACTCCGTCGCGGGAGCCAGAAGTCTCCGTTCTGGCACTCCGCCGGGACGGGGAATTGGAGGAGATCATCGCCGCCATCACCGCCAACACCTCTACATCAACCAGCCATGTTTCCCCCATCCATGTGTGAGTAATTCCCCGCTGTAGGCCGAAGGGGATGGTAGGGATTGGATGAGATTGGTCATGTAATAGCATAAGATTGTTAGGGCATAGTGCCTAGTGTCCGTAATTGGTACTTTGATGATATTGTTACAACTTGTTATGCTTAATGCTTGTCACTAGGGCCCGAGTGCCATGATCTCAGATCTGAACATGTTATTGTTTCATCAAGATAATCATTGTTTATGGTCTTACCTATAAGTTGTATACACATGTCGTCTGTCCGGAACCAATGGCCCCGAAGTGACAAGAATTGGGACAACCGGAGGGGATGGTAGCGATGTGAGGATCACATGTGTTCACGGAGTGTTAATGCTTTGCTCCGGTACTCTATTAAAAGGAGTACCTTAATATCCAGTAGTTTCCTTGAGGCCCGACTGCCACCTGCTGGTAGGACAAAAGATGTTGTGCAAGTTTCTCATTGCGAGCACGCACGACTATATATGGAACACATGCCTATTGATTGCTTTGTACTTGGACACCGTTTTATTATTATCTGCAAATGCCCCGCTATGATTGTTACATGAGTTTCTCTCATCCATGCAACGCCCGTTCATCCGTCCCCGTGCCTACGGCATTTTAATCCTCGCTGTTTACTAAAATCACTATCGATGTCTCTGTTACTCTCGTCATCGTTATTTCACTATCGCTATCGCCATAAAACTGTACTATCGATAAACTCTTGCGAGCAAGTCTCGTTTCCAGTGCGAGCTGAATTGACAACTCCGCCGTTAAGGCTTCCAAGTGTTCTTTGTCTCCCCTTGTGTCGAATCAATAAATTGGGTTTTACTTCCCTCGAAGACCGTTGCGATCCCCTATACTTGTGGGTCATCAAGACTATTTTCCAGCGCCGTTGCTGCGGAGCATAGCTTTATTTGGAAGTTCACTTGGATTGATATTGTTCGCTGCAAATTCTCCATCATGGGTAAACCTCGCGATACTAAGGTCGCCATATTACCATCCACTACAAGAAAAGGTACAACTCCGAGTACCTCTCGTTGCTCTTGATTCACCATCCGTGATTGATAAACTTGTTTCACCGCCACATGCTTCACATGCGGGTACTTCGCTGAATCCGAAAACTCTCATAATATTGATAATATTTTCTGTCGTGCTTGATGATAGTGGTTCATTGGGATCTTTTCTAGATGCTACAATTGCTAGGTCTAGACAAATTGAAAATACTCGAAACTCCTAATGCTACTACACCTGTTAATTCACCTGAACTTGATTATTTTAGTGATGATCCTGATGAAGATTATGTGGAGCTTAATGATGATTTTATTGAAAAATGCAATGCTACTACTGATGCAAGAAAAATTAAAAAGTTGCTTGCGAACATGCTGTTAGATATAAACTGTCTCCTGATCCTAAGTTTGCCACATCTCCTATAAACATTAAGGATAAAGATTATAATTTTTCTCTTGATCTATCTCATATAGCTATTGTTGAGAAAACACCCTTTTGTGGTACTGAAAAAGAAAGTGCTGTTGAACACATGACTGAGTTATCTACTCTAAGTAGCTTGTTTTCTGATGATGTCAAGATGC
This sequence comes from Lolium rigidum, assembly GCF_022539505.1. NCBI lineage: Eukaryota > Viridiplantae > Streptophyta > Magnoliopsida > Poales > Poaceae > Lolium > Lolium rigidum. The sequence continues at coordinate 93,002,283 of NC_061514.1, read as the reverse complement.
GTACTTACTTTGTTGCTAAAATCTTTCCATTCTCATTAAAGGATGACGCTAAAACTTGGTATAATAGTTTGCCACCTAATTCTATTAAAAGTCCAAAAGAATTGCTTGATGTTTTCTTCCGTAAATACTTTCCTGCTAGTGCTCAACATATTGCTTTGCAGAGAATTTATAATTTTAACCAGGAAGATGGAGAGAAATTGCCTGAGGCTTGGGCGAGATTTTGCTCTCTTATTAGAGCTCGGCCTGACCATGACTTGGAAAAGCATGATTTACTTGATATATTTTATAGTGGACTAAACATTGAGTCTAGGGCATACCTGGATAGTTGTGCTGGTTGTGTTTTCAGGAAAAGAACTCCAGACGACGCTGAAGAATTATTGGCTAAAATAGGCCGGAATCATGATGATTGGACTACGCTTGAACCAACTCCAACGCCAATATTAAAGAAGAGGGGTTTAATTAAATTAAATGATGAAGATATGAGGGAAGCCAAGAAGTCTCTCAAGGAGAAAGGTATTAAATCCGAAGATGTGAAGAATCTTCCTCCCATAGAAGATATATGTGAGATAATTCCCCTTCATCCATGATTGAGGTAAACTCCTTCAACGCTTTACTAGGGAAGATATTCCGTATTCAAAACCTCCTGCACAATGCTTAGATGAGTTTGATAATTATATTGTTAAGCAAGAAAATTTTAATATGAGAGTAGAGAATCATTTAATGGAAAATTCTCGAGCTATTAGTGAATTGCATGATATTGTAGAGAGAACCTCCAATGATGTTAAGATGCTTGTTAAACATTTTCATATGATTTAAACTCAAATTGATCAACTCACTAAAGTACAAAATGACTTGTTAGGGAATAATTCTAAAGAGAAACATGCTTATGAAGTAACAACTAGAGGTGTTGTCTCTACCCAGGATCCTCTATATCCTGAAGGGCATCCCAAAAGAATTGAACAAGATTCTCAACACATTGAACCTAGTGCTCCTTCTAAGAAGAAAAAGAAGAAGAAACATAAAAATGTTGTAGAATCCTCTGAACCTGTTAATGATCCTAATAGTGTTTCTATTTCTGATGCTGAAACTGAAAGTGGTAATGAACATGATAAAGATAATGATAAGAATGATGCTTCTGATAAAGAAGAGGTAGAAAAAGAACCTGAAAAGCATGCTAAAAATAAAAAGTACACTAAAGAAGATTTTATTGCTGAGAAACATGGTAATGAAAGAGAACCTTGGGTGCAAAAGCAAATGCCTTTTCCTGCTAAGAAACTAAAATCAAAGGAAGAAGAACACTATAATAAATTTTGTGATTGGATGAAACCTTTATTCTTGCAAATCCCTTTGACTGATGCTATTAAATTGCCTCCTTATTCAAAGTATATGAAAGATATTGTTACTAACAAAAGGAAAATCCCCAATGAGGAAATTTCCACTATGCTTGCTAATTACTCTTTCAATGGCAAAGTGCCAAAGAAGTTGGGCGACCCGAGTATACCTACTATTCCTTGTTCTATTAAGAATAATTATGTTAAGACTGCTCTATGTGACTTGGGAGCCGGTGTTAGTGTTATGCCTTTTTCTCTTTATAAGAGACTTTACTTAGATAAGTTGATACCTCATCGATATATCTTTGCAAATGGCTGATAAATCTCTGCTATTCCCGTTGGTATATGTGAGGATGTTCTTGTTCAAGTTACTACTAACCGCTTGATATTAACCGATTTTGTTGTGTTGGAAATGCCTGAAGATGATAATATGTCTATTATTCTTGGGAGACCTTTTCTTAACACCGCAGGGGCTGTTATTGATTGCAATAAAGGAAAGGTTACTTTCAATGTTGATGATAAAGAGCATACCGTCTATTTCCCCAAGAGGATTGAGAAAGCGTGTGGAGTTAATACTATTTCTAATGTGAGAACTATCAAAGTGGGAACTATTGATTGTCCTATATATGAGCCTAGGGAAGAATATCAAACTCTCGTGATTGGATCCATATCAATACAATTCAAGGTAACATGATTGATTTGAGGTTTATTTCTTCTTATGCTATGTAAAATTTATTTGGTGGCAAGACTTGATCAACCTTGTTAACAAATACTTTTTATATGCATAGAGGAGGTAAACAACATCTCTTTCTTCCTCTATTTGCTCTAGTTGCTGTAGCATTTTTAATTTGCAAAGTTCCTTAGTTAATCGGAGATTTCAAAATTTTTCCTGGCCAGTAATAATAAATTAAATACCCAGAAATGTGCATTTTTCAAAGTTTTCAAAAATTCACAAAAATTATACCGTTGGTCCTATTTTTCGACGAGGCACCTGGGAGCACCAGAGGATGACCTGTGGGGCACCAGAGGGTGCCACACCACAGGCCGGCGCGGCCAAGGAGGAGGGCGCGCCACCCTGTGGTGTGGGCCCCTCCTTGCTCCACTTTGCCATCTTTTTCTCCCAGCACCTTCTCTCTCCCGAAAAACTCGTACTGAGTTCCTCTCACTCGCGTTTTGCTCCGGAGCTCCGCATTTCTCGATCTCTTTGCTCAGCCCAGATTTCTTGCTGAAATTTGGCACATTTGCTCCTTGGTATGTGACTCCTCCACCCATCCAAGTAGAATTTTGTTTGGTTGAGTATATCTTGAATATTTTGCTGCTGTAGGTAACATGTTTAGTGAGCTTGCATGCTTGTTCTAAGTGGTAGAAACTAGTTTTGATGCATGATTAGTTCTCTAGCAAGTTCCTATGGTAGTTCCCCTTGATTATATGTCACCAAATCAAATTTTTATATTGTTTGTTGAAATTTCAGAAAATGGAGTGGAATAGATATCAATTGAACCAACAAGAATTGGAAGTCCAACAAGTTATGAGGGTGAACCGTGAAGAGGAGTATACCCCTCTTACTACCCGTGCGCGGATTTCATGAGAAGCGCGGGAATATTTGAAGATGTTCAAAGTCTAATTTCTCGTAAGTGGGCTGAGTGACTTTGTTGAAGGAGAGCCAAGACAATATGCAAAATTAACTATGTCTTTTGTGCAGGACTTTAAGTTCAACTGGTCGCGATCTAACCCCACTGGTCCAAGTATAAAATTTACAATAAAGCTGTCAACTTGCCATTCAGTGATTTTTGTGCAGCAATTAGAGTACCGCAATGGGGATCATGCGAGAAGATAAGGGGATCGCCGCAAGAACTCTTAGACCTCTTCAAGATGATTTGCTATGGAAGGAGTTTCTCAGAGGATAGTGGTAAAATCACTAGCATTCAGCTCCCGACTATCCGCTACTTTGCTTATTTTATTACTAAATGTGTTCTTGCTAAAAAGATTGGAGGTAAACTATCTATCCCGGATTTAGCTTTTCTAGTCATGCGCACCGCAAAGTAGTAGGACTTATAATTTGGGGGCATTGATAGCTTATAGACTTGCTACTAACCGTGAGAAAGGTGGAATTTGTGGAGGTCTCATCGCCTCTCGTTTACTAGCTTTTCATAATGTAGAACCTCATCATTTTGATATTCCATTCCCCATAGAAAAACTTGACATAGCCTCTATGATTAAACATGAATTCGTTTCTGATTCCTCCAACTTGGGTAACCTGTTTTACAAGATGACATTTTATAAGAAAGTCTGGAAAATAACTAAGAAAACTGAGAAATTAGTAAGATTGCCTGCGCCTGTTCTGTCTAACCTTGATTCCAGGGGAGATTGATCGGTCACAGAAGGTGCACTGGATGCACACATAGAGGGAGGAGGACAACATGCAAGAGACGACACGGAGGTCGAGGAGCACCTCGACTCATCATCCGATGCAGCAAGTTCCTCGTATCAACATGGTGGACATGTGGAGCCTCCACGCTTTTCTTCCTCGCACGAGAACTTTACTATGACTACTCCATGAATTATCCACCGGCGAGAAACAGCGACCCTCGTTGGGGTTGAACTCCACTTAGGCCAAAAGCCTAAGCTTGGGGGGAGGTATACACTCATTCTTTGCATATTATGGTTGCTGGATACTTGTACATATTTGTTTTGTTCGTTTGAGTGGTTTTCTAATGAGAGGAAGATGATATTTGGGGAAGTGCTGCCTGAAAACAGATTCTGGACTGTTACTAGAAAAATTCGTGCGCACAGCAGAACGTTATTTTGAGCTGCCAATTTTTGTGCAGGTTCCCCAGGTTGTTATCTAACTTTCATTAGTTGAACACTTTTCGAGCTGAGCAACGTAAGATTTTTGTAAAAATCGATTTCTGTACTATCTTGTCGGGTTTTGGCAGATTTCTGCCATCTTGCTTTTCTGTGTTTCTTTTAGTTTGCTATTTCTTGTTTTTGCTTTGTTTTCTTCCCAAAACACAAAAAGACCAAAAATATTTCTGTTGTTTCTCTTCACCATTTGTTTGCTTTGGTTTCTTGCATTTGTTTCGCTTTATTTGCTGTTGCTAGTTTGCTATAAGAAAACCCAAAAAGATTTTGCTTTGTTTGCTTGTTTCCTTTTGTTCTTGTTTCTAATTCGAAAACACCAAAAATATTTGCTGTTCTTCTTTGGTTTTGTAAAGTTCTTTATGAGTTCAATGGTCTTCGGTGGCTGGAGCGTGGTTTTCATTTCATATTATCCAAGCTACACAAGTGAAAAGGCAATAATGACGATCTACGACAATTGGATTGTGGTGAGAGGCTGGTATGAACTCTATTTGTTTTCATTTTTGTACATATACTCATCCATGTGAGCATGCTTAGTTGGTTCATGTGAGGTATATGTTATTTGAGAAAGTCTAGTAGTTTATGATCTCTCATGTTTAGCTCCAATTTATTAATATGAGTAGCATGTCATGGATGTTTGTTTGCATTGTTTTATTCATAAGTAAGTATGGCATTGTGGTATCCTCCTCTGAATAATTCATTTATATCGACTTGGCACATGCTCACGCATGCATATGACTGAACAAAAAGTCAATTAAGCCTCGATGATCTATATTGCTTCAGAGTTCTTGTATCACTTTTATGCCTCCGTTAATTTATTTTGCCGCAAGCATGATTATGACGAGCTATCGCTTCTCTTGATTTGTCGCTCCCTAGTCTATTGCTAGCCTTCACTTGTACTGAGCGGGAACGCTGCTCGTGCTTCCAAACACATGAAAACCAAGTTATTCCAGAGTGTCCACCATAAATACCTATGCATGGCATTTCAAACCATTCCAAGTAAATTTTCATGCGCTACCTTTAAAACCTTCAAAATGCTTCTCAATTTGTGTTTATGTTTCATAGCTCATGAGGAAGTATGTGGTGTTTAGCTTTCAACCTTGTCATTTACTTTTGACGGACTCTCATATGGACTAGTGGCACATCCGCTTATCCAATAATTTTGCAAAAAGAGTCGGCAATGGGATTCCCAATCCGAATTAATTAACTTAAATAGACACTCCCCATGGCTTGTGATTGTTGGACTAGCACCCGAAGGATTCGGTTAGCCATGGCTTGTGTAAGCAAAGGTTGGGGGAGTGTCATCATCATAATAAAACTAAAATAAAAAGGCACTCCTTCATGGTATGAGATTGTTGGCAGTGCACCCGAGGATTCGGTTAGCCATGGTTTGTGCAAGAAAGGTTGGAAGGAGTGCCAAATAAATATGCAATAATTCATGGGAGCCGCTCTTGAAAGTCCGGTTGGCGAGGTAGTTAGTGTACCCATTACCATTCGTTGACAACAACAAACACCTCTAAAAATAATTTTACTCCTGTCTTTATAAAAATGAAAAGCTCTAGCGCATGTTAATCCCCGCTTCCCTCTCGCGAAGGGTCAATCTTTTACTTCTATGTTGTGTCTCCATTATTTCTTTGAGCACTATCTTGAGAGCACAACTCGTCATTCTTAGTATAATATGCTTGTCTCAAAATATGATTGATTGTGGTATAACTTTGATGCTTTTATCTTTGACAATCACTACTTCTAGTCTTTCTATGAACTCCGGAGGTGCCCGGGCATTTATGTTTTGCCGATCAAATACGTGCAAGCGAGATACCACTTTATCATACTCTCTTATGAACATTGCAATCCTCGCTTATATACATGATTCATGATGCTTATTATTAATTGTTGGTACCTCTCCATGATTGACATAGCTGTTAGATAATCTTATTTGCATGTATCTCATTATGAACTCGCTTAAGTATTAGCCATAGCATGAGAATATATACATCATATGAGCAAATGTGTTCGTGAAAGTTCTTTTATCGCTCGGCTAGTTAACCGAATTGCTTGAGGACAAGCAATAAGCTAAGCTTGGGGGAGTTGATACGTCCAAAACGTATCTACTTTCCCTCGAACACTTTTGCTATTGTTTTGCCTCTAATTTGTGTATTTTGGATGCAACTAACACGGAATAACGCCGTTTTCGACAGAATCCGTTCGGTGTCTCGTTTTTGTGCAGAAATCCAACTTTCGGGAAAATCCTCGGAATTTATGCATAGGCCCTATTTTCCCGTAAAACCGACGGAGCTGTAAGGACAAATCAGTGGAGGCCCGAGGGCCCCACACCATAGGGCGGCGCGGCCTGTGGGGCCCGCGCGGCCATGTGGTGTGGCCCCCTCGGCCGGCCTCCGACGCCCTCCTTCGGACTATTTATCGGCCTCGACCTAAAAACGCACCTGAGAGAAGTCGAAGTCGCCGAAACCCTCCGTAACGCCGCCACATCGCGAAACTCCGTCGCGGGAGCCGGAAGTCTCCGTTTCGGCACTCGCCGGACGGGGAATTGGAGGAGATCATCGTCGCCATCACCGCCAACACCTCTACATCAACCAGCCCATGTTTCCCCCATCCATGTGTGAGTAATTCCCCGCCGTAGGCCGAAGGGGATGGTAGGGATTGGATGAGATTGGTCATGTAATAGCATAAGATTGTTAGGGCATAGTGCCTAGTGTCCGTAATTGGTACTTTGATGATATTGTTACAACTTGTTATGCTTAATGCTTGTCACTAGGGCCCGAGTGCCATGATCTCAGATCTGAACATGTTATTGTTTCATCAAGATAATCATTGTTTATGGTCTTACCTATAAGTTGTATACACATGTCGCTGTCCGGAACCAATGGCCCCGAAGTGACAAGAATTGGGACAACCGGAGGGGATGGTAGCGATGTGAGGATCACATGTGTTCACTGAGTGTTAATGCTTTGCTCCGTACTCTATTAAAAGGAGTACCTTAATATCCAAGTAGTTTCCCTTGAGGCCCTGGCTGCCACCGAGCCGGTAGGACAAAAGATGTTGTGCAAGTTTCTCATTGCGAGCACACACGACTATATATGGAACACATGCCTATTGATTGCTTTGTACTTGGACACCGTTTTATTATTATCTGCAAATGCCCTGCTATGATTGTTACATGAGTTTCTCTCATCCATGCAATGCCCGTTCATCCGTCCCCGTGCCTACGTGATTTTAATCCCGATGTTTACTAAAATCACTACCGCTGTCTCCGTTACTCGCTATCGTTATTTCACTACTCGCTATCGCCATAAAACCGTTACTACCGATAAACTCTTGCGAGCAAGTCTCGTTTCCGAGTGCAAATTGAATTGACAACTCCGCTGTTAAGGCTTCCAAGTATTCTTTGTCTCCCCTTGTGTCGAATCAATAAATTGGGTTTTACTTCCCTCGAAGACTGTTGCGATCCCCTATACTTGTGGGTCATCAATGAGCGTCAAGGTCTTCGACAAGACGCGCTGCCGTCGGGACTACCACGGCGATAGCACCGACGAGGAGGACGACTGATGAAGAGTGTTGTTTCTTCGCAGCGAATACATGCACGGAGGTCTTTGTCTGTTCTTCTTTCTCGGTAGAACCAACAAAGGCACCATCTCCCGCTGGATTTTCTAGTTTGGGTGACTGGGTGTGCCCTCGAGTGTTATTTCTTGGCAGCGAACACACGAAACCTTCGATGCACGGCCTAGTTAGGTTTAGTTTTTTTGCAATATTTTATATTTGTGTCCACCATGGTTCAAACTATGTATTAGTTTATGGAAAACCATGTTCCAAACTATGTCTTCGTGTAAACCACATTCCCAATTATGTATTAGTTTGTGGAAATTGAAATAAAAATGCCAAAAAAGTACTTTTAATGTTTGGGGCGGCGTTTGGGGGACGCGGCTGGGGAGCGATGGCACGGGATGCCTTTGTGTGAGAAATCCAACTCTCAAAATGACATACACAAAGTTGACTAGTTGATGCGAAGTGCCTGTTTCCGGACAGCTTTTAGAGGTAGCATGGGCTAGCGAGTAGTCCCCTGGCCGGGTGGGTCTGAGTAAACAACTTCCGGTGTCTCTCCTTTTTGTCCGAAATTGGCATCTCCTGATTTTGGAACTCGTCGTTTAGGGGGACCAATTCGCCTATTTCATAGCACCTTTGGGAGTCTTCGATTGGGGGACGCGACTGGAGATGCTCTTATGCTTAGATATAAGTTCCAGTTTGTTGGATGCAAACTTTTTTTTTTGAACAGATAAGGCCCCGAAGGACCGAGAAGCTCCATTAAACGGTGGGTACAATACAAAAAGGAACTTGCCTTGAGTAGCAGTAGCACAAGAGTCCTGAAATATTACAAGAAGGACCCCAAAACGATAAAGTGAAAAGCAATCAAGTCCTTCTTCTCCACCGCGCCGTTGACTGAATCTGGGGCCACGGTCGCTAGCGGCGACACCGGGGACTACGCCACTTGGTTCGTCGCTAGGATGGACCCCCGTGCCGAGATTGAAGGTCTTCCACCACAACACTAAGGCCTGGAGGAAGTTGATTCTCCCCGGAGCAAATTCTCCCGAGATGCAGAGAGGCCCCCTTGGCCAAGGATAGCGGCGGTTGTAGACGCTGACGCTTGGGATCTGCCGCCGATTGAGAGCTTCCGTCGTGATGAGCACCGCACGCTCACCAGTGTGCCTCCGAACTCTAGATCGACGAACTCTGGGGCTCGCACCCTCCTGTCTGTCCCCACGACCACAAGGAGGAGGAAGAGCTGCCCAAGAATTCACCAAACCCAGAGTGAGAGAGAAGTAGCAGGATCTCCACTCTACCGGGGAGATCACACAGCTTCGCCTCTCCTCCTCGCCTCCATGGCCGGCCGTAAGAAGCTCTATCGTGCGCCGCAGAAAGCATCGCCCCTCCCCCTCGCCTCCATGGCCGGTTAGGGGAGGCTCTGCTTCGCAGCACCTCAGCAGCAACAGAAGATCCGCGGCCCCTACTTTATTTGCGGAGACAGTGGCTCCCTCCTCGACTCCATGCTCCAACCACAGGAGCCATAGCAGCAACAAGAAGAACCCTAACCCCCAGATCTTGCCGCCTAGATCCGAGGTGCAGCTCCAAAACGCCACAAAGGGACGAAAACAACAAGAAGAAACTAAATATCTACAACCGGCGCCTTCTCCTCTCCATCTCTGGCCGGCTATTCCGGCGGAGAGGAGGAAGGAGCGGCCCGGTAAGGAGGAAGAGGCGGACATGAACTGTAGCTAGATGAGAGCGAGATGGGGGAAATGGGAGTCTTCCCGTCTTCTGCATGCAAACTACATTCTGTAGTTTAAGCACGACCTGTGAAATCAACATATTTCCTGATGAAAAGCAGGGCATTTGGGTATTTTCTCCACATCTCTTCTTTTCGTAGAGCAATCACTACGGGAAAAACAGGCGCTGCCGTGCAACTAATCTTTGCCATGAGCCCACGCACGGCAAAGAAATCTTTGTCGTGCGCACCGAAAAAACACACGACAAAGAACAAAGGCACAGCAAAAATAGGCACAAGTGATGGGGATATGCCCCCCGTAGCACCTGCCATGGTCATATCCACGACAACAAGCGCACGGCAAAGAAACCCAGCATGGCAAAGAAGACAGGGCACGGCAATGGATCCTGCATGGCAATGGACAAAGAGATTTGACGCACGGCAACGACGTTGGGCATTGTAGTGCCTCACCCTTTGCCGTGCGCCCAGCTAGAATGCACGGCAACGCAGCCTTTGCCGTGCGTTCTTCCCTTTGTCGTGCGCCATATGACATTTTCCTTTATTTTCCTTTCTATTTTATTTCATCTAATACTTATATTTATTTTTTAATTAGTTTTACTTTTTGTTGACTATTTATTAGTGTTACTTAAGACAATGTGTATATACCCATACTATTTGCAATACAAAAGTATTCTCCATCTTCATCCCCCCACATATATCAAGGTTTCGGAGCAATGCGCGCTTCGGAGAATCTGCTAAGTGTTATCGCCCGAATGTGAGGAATGTCACACCGGGGAGCTATTTTTATACCATTACACCGTCCACCATACTTTCACGCATATCATAGGTCCACATGCAAGTTTTGGTGGGATTCGGGTGCTCCGGCGGTCATTCTCCCCCTCCTCCCCCCAAAACAGCGGTATGTGTGCCCCGACGGGTCTACCCCCTAGATTTCTCCATGCGAGGTTTCACCAATGTACTTTTTCATTGTTTTAGGTTTTTGGGGACATATACACATGGAAAGCCAAGCTTGGGACCCTTTGGCACATGGTAGCCTTCGGTATACCCGCAACCATTATCACATGAGCCACCCTTCTTAGTAACTTGTTGTTCAAGACAATCTTCAAAAGTTGGTATATTTACCAAGGTCCCCCTCCAATTCTGGTGGTAAGCAGATATCATTCATCGCGTTGTCTTCAACAAGGTAGTCCACATGCGCTGACGGCACTTAGACACATTATTCCAATAATAACTGCCTTGATCTACTAGTTAGGGTTAGGGTTAGGTTTAGGATTTAGGTTTAGGGTTAGGGTTAGGTTTTAGGGTTAGGGTTTAGGATTTAAGGTGTTGCAGCTCGCGTGTCAGCAGGTGCAGTTAAGGGTTTAGGGTTTAGGGCTCGAAGCCTCCCTAGTTTAGGGTTTAGGATTTAGGGGAGCTATTTTTGCACCATTTACACCTTCCACCACACTTTCACACATATCATAGGTCCACATGAAAGTTTTGATGGGATTCCGGTGCTTCGGCGATCATTCTCCCCCTCCTCCCCCCACAAACAGCGGTATGTGTGCCCCGACGGGTCTACCCCCTAGATTTCTTCGCGCGAGGTTCCACCAATGTACTTTTTCATTGTTTTAGGTTTGTTTAGGATATACACATGGAAAACCATTCCACCAATTGCTAGGGGCTTTAACCATTCCGTCGACACGTTCAACTCTTATGACGTGAACAGGTATCGCTTCTAGACCCATAAATACACAACAAGCCGGCCCAACGCGAAGACAATAAATACCGGGGTGGTATGTCAAGGTGATGATGGGCTCCATTACTATGGAAGAGTCGAGGGTATATACGAGCTGAATTACGTTTTTGATAATGGGCTAAATCCCGTCATCTTCAAATGCCATTGGTTTGACCCACGTTGGGTGAGACGAGATCCTGAAATTGGGTTGGTCGAAGTTGAAAGAAGTTCTGTTTATAAGGGAGAGGATGTGTACATTTTGGCTACCCAGGCCTTTCAAGTATTCTATCTCATGTACGCGTGCAAAAACCTAGCAAAACGTCTACATAGATAGGATGTTGTGATGACGATTACCGCCGCATAGACCCCTCAACAAAGAATGTCGAGTTTTATCAGGAAGAAGGGCTCCCGGTCATTTCACTATCGACTTGCCGGCTATCGATGACATGGTCGTAGACGATGAACAAGAAGATGCAGGCATGGATGAAGACAATGCAGAAGATGAAGCTGAGGATGTTTGTGCCCCGGAAGACCTGAGTTTGCTCAAGGCGTTCAAAGCAGGGATGAACCTCGATGCAGATGGACCACGTCCAGGTTTCATTGATGATTATTGGTTTGTCGAGCGTGATGGCGATGACGAAACATGCGGTCCAATTACGGATGGCGACACAGGGTACTGATCTATGTAATAGTAATTGTGAGGCTAGCCTATTTGTAATAACTCTATGTAATAGTGATTGTCAACCTAGGTTATTTGTAAGAACTCCGTGCTATGTTTGGGAGAACTATATGCTAGCTATTTGTTGTGTCCACTAATGTTCATCTATTTGCATTATTGTTGCTTTCAGTAATATTCATCTACTTATATCTTTGTTGCTTTCACTAATATTCATCTTTTTACATTGCGTACTAATAAACCACTCTCTTCATTGTGTTTGCAGGTGATTGAAAAATGCTGCCAAAAAAAGGGGTCTTCGAAAGAAGCTCGCGGACTTGGTAGGTGGGACTTCTTCGAGGCGGGCACCCCGAGCTCCTGCCTCCCTCCTAGCCCTCCCGCATGGCGTGGACTATGTAGGAAGAATGCGACGCGGGTACTCACTCCTAGTCCTAGCCCCCCTCCTAGCCCTCCCGCAGCCGAGGATGATGATGAGGTGGAGGATGGGAGTGAGGAGGACCAGGAGCAGCACAGGGGGTAGGAAGGACGAGCATCACGGGGGTGGGGAGGACGAGGAGGGTGAGGAGAAGGAGGGTGAGGGGGACAAGGAGGACCTCACGGAGGATGAGGGGTTGGGGGACTTACCGTATGAGCTTGAACCAAGCCTAGTTTGGGAACCGCCGACGGAGGAGCACTACGTTGCAGCTGAGGAGAGGCTGAAGCCACGCGATAGGAAGCCATATCAGCGTGGGAAAACACAGCTCCCAAAGCTAAGAACGTGGCCCTACAACGATGTTGTTCTAGTGCCCGTTGGAAAGAGGTATATGCTAATTTTGGCATTTCGTTATCGCAATTTTATCATATCGTAATTTTATGACATACATATTGATGTTGTCGTTTCATTGTGCAGTTCGTTCAAGTTTGAAGACCCGTCGAGGAGGCCGGCACGTGGCTACGTGAACATCCTTGGGGGCGTACTTACAAAGTATTTCCCTGGGATTGTCAATCTCCCTACTGGTGGATGATACGTCTCCAACGTATCTATAATTTCTTATGTTCCATGCTTGTTTTATGACAATACCTACATGTTTTATTCACACTTTATAATGTTTTTATGCATTTTCTGGGACTAACCTATTAACAAGATGCCGCAGTGCCAGTTCCTGTTTTCTGCTGTTTTTGATTTCAGAAAATCTAGTTTACAAATATTCTCGGAATTGGACGAAACAAAAGTCCACGGCCCTATTTCCACGGAGTGTTCCAGAAGACCGAAGAAGAGTCGAGGAAGGTCAGCAGGGGGCCCACACCATAGGGTGGCGCGGCTGTGGGGCCCCCCGCGCCAACATATGGGGAGGGTGCCCCCTGGCTCCCCCGACTCTGCCCCTTCGCCTATTTATTCCTTCGTCCCCGAAAACCCTAGGACGGAGAGCCAGAATACGAGAATAGTCCCAGAGACGCCGCCGCCGTCAACCCTAACTCGGGGGGTTCAGGAGATCTCCTCCGGCACCCTGCCAGAGAGGGGAATCATCACCGAAGGGCTCTACATCACCATGCCCGCCTCCGGACTGATGCGTGAGTAGTTCATCCTTGGACTACGGATCCATAACAGTAGCTAGATGGTTGTCTTCTCCTATTGTGCTATCATGTTTAGATCTTGTGAGCTGTCTATCATGATCAAGATCATCTATTTGTAATGCTACATGTTGTGTTTGTTGGGATCCGATGAATATGGAATACTATGTCAAGTTGATTATTGATCTATCATATATGTGTTGTTTATGATCTTGCATGCTCTCTGTTGCTAGTAGAGGCTCGGCCAAGTTGATACTTGTAACTCCAAGAGGGAGTATTTATGCTAGATAGTGGGTTCATGTCTCCATTGAATCTGGGAGTGACAAGCAACCCCTAAGGTTGTGGATGTGCTGTTGCCACTAGGGATAAAACATCAATGCTTTGTTTAAGGATATTTGTATTGTTTACATTACACACAGTACTTAATGCAATTGTCTGTTGCTTGCAACTTAAGACTGGAAGGGGTGCGGTGCTAACCCGAAGGTGGACTTTTTAGGCATAGATGCATGCTGGATGGCGGTCTATGTTCTTTGTCGTAATGCCCTAAGTAAATCTCATAGTAGTCATCATGATATGTATGTGCATTGTTATGCCCTCTCTATTTGTCAATTGCCTAACTGTAATTTGTTTACCCAACATGTTATTTATCTTATTGGAGAGACACCACTAGTGAACTATGGACCCCGGTCCATTCTTTTACATCTGAAATACAACCTAATGCAATCATTGTTCTCTTTTGTTTTCTGGAAGCAAACATCATCTTCCACACCATACGTTTAATCCTTTGTTTTCAGCAAGCCGGTGAGATTGACAACCTCACTGTTAAGTTGGGGCAAAGTAGTTTGATTGTGTTGTGCGGGTTCCACGTTGGCACCGGAATCCCTGGTGTTGCGCCGCACTACACTCCTTCACCAACAACCTTCACGTGGTCTTCATCTCCTACTGGTTCGATAACCTTGGTTTCTTACTGAGGGAAAACTCGCTGTTGTACTCATCATACCTTCCTCTTGGGGTTCCCAACGGACGTGTGCTTTACCGTCACAAGCAGTGAACGTGACGTAGCTTGGAGGTGGGCGAACTACAGACTCGCGCCAGATCATCATGGGAAGTACGCCAACATGCAGGAGGTGGTTGTTTGCAAATTCTGGGTACATGACTTTTGACTTCTTAGCATTCAAACACTCCTTGGTTGACAATAGTTGCACTAATGCCCCTTGTTTTACCTATGTGCATGTTTGCAGAAATACTTCACGAAGGCTGAGGGTAAGGATCTTGCGTGCGATGTTATCGTACATGAGATGGCAAGGAGGATGGTGACTGACATGCACTACGAGATACGTGTTCAGTGCGTCCGCATCTGGCACGCCGACCGCTTCGTTTGGATGTCTAAGGAGGACGCTCGGGACACTCTCATGGAACCGTGGCAGTACCTGCAGGTATTTGCATTTATGTGTTATGGATTTCTTTATCGCCTTGTAGTTTATTTTACCATAATGGGTCTATCTTGTGTATGTAGAACCCTCCTCAGTACGTCGGCAATGACCAAGCGTGCTTTCTGGCAATAGTCATGTGGTGGACATGCCCCCAGTACCTCAAGAAGCACGAGGAGGACAAGCAGAAGCAGGCAGAGATGCGAGGTGGATCGCATATCCAAGGCAGCATCCCCCTCTCTCTTCACATGCAGGCCGAGGTGAGCAAATGGTTCCGTCATTCTTTGAATTCACGTTATATATTGTTAACACCGCAAGGGTGTCCCACTTCACTTAATTACATGTTCTCTTTTGCAGGAAGTCAGGACAGGAGCGAAGTCAAACGTATTTAGCTTGATTCGAAAGATGAAGCAAATGCGCACGCCGCATCTCCTGATACGGGGTCAACGTGGATCAATGAGCAAGCCGAGACCTAGTGTACGGCGTATCTCTCGAAGTACAAGGAGAAGCACGGCGAGGACTTTGACGTTGAGGTTGTGGTTGTGGTGCATACGGGAGAAGGCATGAAGCATGGCCGCATATGGCTTGGTGACGGGTGCGTCGACCCAGTGACTGTTCCAACTCTCTGCATATCCGTCGTGGTCGTCAGAGCGGCCAGCCTCAGGTAGAGACCTGGCCACGGGCATCGGATCTAGCTGTCGAGCAGTTACGGGTATGTTCTTCCTCAGTTCTCTACGTTTCTTTACATGCTTTCCATTAAAATGTTAATGACATCGCGGCAACACAACGTATAGGTGGAGATGGCAACAAGGGAACAGCGGGCCCATGAGCGGCAGGTGCATCTGGAGCAGCAGCTTAGGGACTACCAGTAGCAACTGCTGCAGATGATGCAGCAGATGCAGCAGCAACAGACGATGAGCTGGACGATGAGCCAAGCCGCTCTATCTCCACCGGGGAGTCAGCAGCTTCCTACTCCTCCTTTCGCCTTCCCGTGTGTAAGTGGTTAACTCCATATCTCCATCTTATTTTCTCTTTTCTTATTGACTAATCATGACATCAGATGTAGATGTCGCCGCAGATGATGCCGAACATGCAACAGCAGATGATGCCAAACATACCGCTCATCCATGCACCACCCACTCATTGCCCGGTGACACCTTTCACCGTCAACAATATGAACATCATCCGAAACCTGATCCCAGGCGAGTTCTCTACACTTGTGCCCAACGCGCTTCTAGGTTGTAGAATGCCAAGACACTTGTAAATTTAGTCATTCCATGCCACCATGTTCAATTCCATGTCAATATGCAAATGCTAATACTTGTTGAAATGTAGCCATGGAGGCATGCTTGTTCAATTCTATGTCTATATGCAAATGCTAATACTTGTTCAATTCCATGTCAATATGCAAATGCTAATTTCATGTCAATATGTAAATGTAGCCATGCATGCTAAATGCATCTCATGTCATGCTTTTTCTTTTCACCTTGTAGGAGAAGGACACCGCAATGAAGATGGTGCCATGGGAAGCAATGGAGGAGGACAAGGTTGATGCCATCTGGATTCTATGAACTTGTCGTCATGCTCTTCCTTTTCACCTTTGAACTATGCACTTGTCATCGTTGGATTCTATGGACTCTATGCACTTGTTGGATTATGCACTTGTCGTCGTTGTAATGGACTTGTATGGACTCTATATGCACTTGTATGGACTCTATGCATTTGTATGGACTATATGCACTTGTTATATGCTGTTGAAGTGCTACATACATTGTTGTTATGAATATATAACATATATATTGAATTGTATGCAGGGAATAATGAAAAACAGCAAAAAATCTGAAAAATAGAGGTGGCTTTACTGTGTGTATGCACACGGTAAAGGACATTTGGTCACTTTGTCTTGTGCATACACACGGCAAAGGCGCCACGTGTCATCAGCCTGTGCTCCTGGCACGCATGAGGGAGTGCCTGGGGGAGGCTTTGCCATGCATGCTAGGACAGGGCGCACGGCAAAGCCTCGTGCCACGGCACAGGGAAGGCGCACGACAACGAGGGTGACATACGGCGGCGTCTGAGCCCACGGCAAAGAAATCCAGCGCACGGCAAAGAGTTCCATCACGGCAACGTGTTGGGCGCACGGCAACGAACGAGGCGCACGACAAAGACTTTGCCGTGCAACATTGGTGAGCCGCACAACAAAGAAGTCGTTGCCGTCGATGGCACCGCCGTGCGACCTTTGCCGTGCATATAGGGCTCTTTGCCGTGCATATAGGGCTCTTTGCACGACAAAGTGCTATTTTCCGTAGTGAATCCTGCTACACGGCCTTTTTTGAGAATATTCCTTCCCTCTTTTGCCGCAAAAACACTTGATCGGATGTCACGGCGGACCCTAGTTTCTTCTCATTTGCAGCTTATTTTCATTATTATGAAGGGTAAAGACGGGGCGAGGGCATGGTGGCTCGTTGGAGCTAAATATTTGAGAAACATAATGCCGGGAAAGTAGGTTTCTTGTAATAGCCTAGGTTCATTCTAGGCATGTATGACATCTCAAACTTCTTGTTAATCAATGCAAATGGCAAATCTTAAGTCTTTTTTCATATATTTTTTCATGTTTGAGACTCTTGAGTCTTGACACATTAATTTGCAAAGCTTGCAACACCAGCCAGCTGACACACATTGCTAATGTATGTCTGAAATCCGTGTCTGCCTACTTACACGCGGAGTAGTGGTAGTATAGTACTGTACTAGGTTATTTTTGTAAACAAAAACGAGCACGGATGTCTACGATGGCTGCTAGTTCTTTTCTTATGAACTGGTCTGAAAGCTCCTCCGAGATAATGTGACCATATGCTTTCATCTTGAACCCAGCTTGACCAATTACCACTTGCGGCTTGACCATCACGCGTGACCAAACACCCAGTTTTGTTTATAGCTTATAGACGCTGGGGACGACAGGAAGCGACCAAAACCCAGCGTTGTCTCGTCGATCATTCTGCAACTTGCTCCAAGAAACCAGATATTCTCCTGAGACGCAACGTCCCAGGCGGCTAGAGACAAAGATCAAAAGCGAAAGGGAGAGGGAGAGGGAAGAAGGCGACGAAATGTATGATGAACAGACATGCAAATGTCCGATCGTGAACACTTGTAAAGAGAGAGGGGTTTAGGAAAACTATGGCGTGTTTGAAAGCTGCAGTTGGGCTGCCTGTGGAAAGCTCTGGAGTGGAATTCCATATATTCCCTTTCCACGGATCAGAGACGCTGGATTCTTTGCGTCTATTCACCCGGTACGTGCGATCCACGTCTAGTTCACTGGTAGAAAAATAGCCTTTAGTCGCGGTTCGCAACTGCCATTAGTCGCGGTTGCGCAACCGCGACCAATTGGACGCGACTAAAGGCCCCCCCTTTAGTCGCGGTTCCTTACGAACCGCGACTAAAGGCCCGTCCACGTGGGCGGCAGGCGAGCGCTGGGGCGGAGGACCTTTAGTCGCGGTTCTTCCGGCCAACCGCGACTAAAGGCCTCCGCGGGTTTAGGGTTTAGCCCCCTCCCCTAAATCTGGTTTCTTTTTAATTTGTATTGTTTTATTTCTTTTGAATTTTAATTTTGAAGGAGTTTCACATATTCTACGGTACTACATACATGCATATGAATGTACAATTTCAAACAAATTTGAAATTAGAACCAAAAAGAATTCAAGAGGAATATACAATATATATTTAATATCGGATGACCATATACAATTTTGAACAAGTTTCCATCCATAATTTAGTGCATATGAAGTTCTACGTCCTCTACATAGTGTTCTCCTCTAGGATCGATGACTTCCCTCGCGAACCATCCAGCCTAGTTCCTCTTGAAGTGGTCGGAAGCGAGCTTCGGACTAAGCGTCTTCCGGAGGTTATTCCTCTTGATGTTGTTCTCACACTGCTGGTCCCGCTCATTGGTGTATCTCCGGATCCTCTCACAAACATAGTATCCACATAGATTGGTCCCCGGTGGCTGAATATCCCCAGTCGTCCGCACTGCCCTTTTAAATTGTAGCTCTTTTTTGAATTCACCGACCTTTTGATCTACGAACCGTCTCCAAACTCTACGAGGCAAAGAAAATTAAATGAACAAGAGAGTTATTAATTAGTTACTTGATATTAGGAAATGATGAACGAAATAGGCCGATCGATATAGAGCGCAAATGAATGAAAATAATTACTTTTGCATCATTTTTCTCATGTCGGTCCAAAGCGCCGGATCCATATTCAGAGAGTCGTGGATGAGAACTGTGGAGGTGTGAAATTGAATTACTAGCAGAATCCAGGTGGAACCTCGCGGACACGATACATGCACGAGTCATGCATAACTTATCGATTAGCCACATACCATGCATGGAGTAAACAAAAGAGAATGTGCTCAAGACGTAAACACTCACCCAAAATGGTAAGGAAATAGAATATCACTTTTGAGTTCCTGTTTTCTAAGAAACCGCCACAGGTCATCCTCCACGTCGGCGGGGTGGTGTTCTAACACATATGAATTAACGATTTGTGGGTCAATGAACCCAACATCATGGATGTTCCTTATTCGCATTTCCCGCTTCTTCATTCTCGCATAATAGCGTACACAACAAGATAGTTAGGACAATATATATATATATAGTGCAGGCAATGAACGAGATGGGGTAGAAATTAATAAATCACTTACAGAACGTAGCAACTGATGATAGATTTGTCGAGCTCGCGCAGATTGAACCCGTGAATTGTTCTATAGTGATGTTTGAAGTGATGCTCATATCTAACTTCCGCATAAATATAGTCTTTGGCGTTTTTAAGTTTTATGTAACCCTTGTACCAATTTAGCAGACCTTTCATTTGTCGAGGTAGATCCTCTTCTCGCGCAGGCTCGACGAGAGGGCCATTCTTCACATATGTAAATACTACGTCCTTCATTGGCGCCTCATCAAGGCCTAATAATGCACGAAGAGTGATACCTAAGTCGGCCGCTTGTTCTCTGGCACTCGTTACAGTCAATCCATGTGCTGCCGCAGCTGCTATGATATCGGGGGCATCCGGACCGGCGGCTTGCACTATGAGCGGGGCGATCGATTGTTTACTTTGTTCCCCGAGCTGGGCAACTTCTTTCCCCTTTCTAATTTTTTCTCGGCCTCCTCCAAGGCTTTCTTCTCCTCGCTTCTCCGCCAACTCTTGGTTCCTCTTGAACGCGAGTGCTTGCCTACGAAGTTCACGTGCATAGTCGTCAGGCAGATTCTTCGCGGCTTGGGACGGTGTGTTCAAAAATGACTTAGCCCAGCTCTTTTCCTTGTCAGAAAATACTTGCTTGGGCTCGGGCTCTCTTTTCTTCTTGCAGTCCGCCTTCCATTTCTCATAATCAGCAGCCGCGTGTGCGTCGACTTCCTCGGCACTACGTTCCCAAGGCCTTGTGGGGAGAGGCTTCAGTAATGGCTCTAGTATCTTTGTGGTTCTAGGTACATAAGGGTCCGGGTTAATAACCCAGGACTGCTTCTGCTTCTTCGCCGGAGGTGGATTGGGGGGCGGCGTCTGATCACCCGCCGGACGAGGACTGGGGGGCGGCGTCTGCTTACCCGCCGGAGGTGAATTGGGGGGCGGCGTCGGCTGACGTGAAGGAGGTGTAGGTGACGCACCACCACCACCACCGCCACCGCCACCACCACCACCGTAGGGGGGTGGACTTGTTGGCGCCTCGCCTGGAAACTTGATAAACTTCTTTTGCCATAGAATGAAGTGGCGCTTGACATCTCCAAGTCTTCTCGCCCCTTCGGGTGTAGCAATGTCAATGTCCGGGTCCTCAAACCCTTGGACTATGTCCTCCACCGTGACACGAGCATAGCCATCTTGAATGGTGTTGTTGTGGTGGAGTGCTCCATGTAAACATGGTAAAGCACCGCCGATGGCTACCTTCATGGACATGTTCCCGATAGGATAATACAGATGACATTCTTTCATCTCCTTTATATCGTCCACGGGGTAGCGAGGAGGCTCCGGTGCAGTAATTTCGACCACCAGAGGCTCCGGTGCAGTAATTTCGATCGTCGGTGCACCAGCCGGTGGGGCCTCCATGGAAGCCACGCTGCTTCTTCTCTGCTGCTGGCTTCCGAGATCCATTGGATGATCTTCATGCTGCGCCCGAGCTGCATCTCTTTCGGCTACTAGTACACTCACGGTTTTCTTCATCACATCCATTTCCGATACCAAGCTGCGCCACAACATCCGCATCCCGATCCATCTTTCTCTTACGGCTTCCGTAACCGTACGGGTCATCGTTCGGGGAACCCTATTTTCCACGGAATGGGCCCCATGCCTCGTACACGTCCTCCGTGTTCGGGATTCCCGAGGGCTTTTGTCGGCGCGTCGTTCTCTCCGTTGAACTTGATCTTCCCCTCTTGAGCATCCCTCATTGCCTCAATAAGCTTTTCGGTGGGTTTAATTATTTTGCCCCGGTAAACACACTCCCCGTCTCCGGGTTCGGCGATCCCCCATGCCCGTACCACCAGGTTTTGGCCCTTGGGTCCCATCCCTCCGTACCCGGACGGATTCCTCGCGCCCTCGGCTCGTTCTCCATCTTCTCCCACCTAGGCTCCCAAAGGCGATACCCTCCTGGCCCCATAATATGATTGTACTCCTTCTTAGCCGCATTTTTCTTATTTTTTTTCGATAGTTCAAGGAACTGCTCCGATTTCTTTTGCTTCACAAATTCTGGCCAATCATGTTTCAGTTTCTCATATTGTCCTTTGAAATCCGGAGTCTTGTTCTGGTTGACATAGTCACGGGCTAGATTTTGCTTGAATTTCCGGAATGCATTGGCCATCTTTTGAAGAGCGAACTGTTTGAGTAGCTTCCTCCTCTTCTTGTTTTCCTCAATCTTGTTACCCTCCTCATCGAATTTGTGGTATTCCGGAGGTAGGACGACATGTTCCATAAGCTTTTGCAAGCAATCTTTTTTTGTTCTCTTCTCGACAAAAGTGAAACCAAGACGTGTCTTCTTTGGCTCATTCCACTCCTGGACGGTGATCGAGACGTTGTCTCTAACAACGGCTCCGCATTGGTTGATAAACTTGGTGGCGTTCTTCTCGGGCTCCAGCGGCTTGCCGGTTGCACTGTCGACAACCTCGATGGTATATATTTCTCCTTGTTTCAGCGTCTTGGTTGCGCCACACTTTGACGACGTACTCGATTGTTTCGATGATCCGGCCGAGGGCTAAAATAAGAAAGAGAGTCGCGCGTGTTAGTACACACATATTTATTCAAATCAGTTAGTTTGTATCACCAGAGGCTCAATGTATATATATACCTCGGCGCCGGAGGTGGTTGGTACTTCCAATTGAAGATCGTCGTTTATCGACGTTTCTTCGGCAGCATCTTGCCGACGGCGCCCTTCATCTTCACCGTCAAGGTCCGGATAAGAAGAGATATCATCTTCTTCTTGTCCGGTCGGCACATATAGAATATCGCCTTTTATGATGCCGAACATATGGTCTTCGAGCGTCCGGATCATAGTTGTCCATAATCGGGTCAGCTCTATCGTCCGCCATATGTCAGTCCTGAAAACATGTAGTAAAAACAAATTAATTAAGTGAAGAAGGGGGGCGGTGGCGGTGGCGAAAGGGGGGCAGTGGCGGTGACGGTGGCGAAAGGGGGGTGGCGGTGGCGGTGGCGGTGGCGAAAGGGGGACAGTGGCGGTGGGTGATCGGCGCAGCCTCAATGATCAGACGACACACCTATTATATGTTAAGAAAATATAACATTCCAAAGTATAATTTTTACTTAATAACATTCCTCTCTCTCGTAAAAAAACAAAAAAAACCCGCGCGTATACGGAGGGGAGGCGAGGGCGTAAATATAACATTCAAAATTATCAAGTTTTATGTTTTTTTTGTTAACTATATATAGTTACTAATTAATTCATTAATTATAATTACAAAGTTTTAAGTTTTTTTTTGTTAAGTAAATTAAATTTACACTTTAATTAGTTAAATTTTTAAGTCAATTTTTTTAACTTATTTAAAAACAATTTAATTAATTAAGTTTTTAGTTTTGTTTTTTGAATTTGTAACTAATTAAGTTTGTTTAGTTTCTTCACATATACACGTACGTACGTTTACAATTTAAATTAAGTTACAAATTAAGTTTGTTTAGTTTCTTCACATATACACGTACGTACGTTTACAATTTAAATTAAGTTACAATTTTAATTAAAAAAACTTAGTTACGATTTAAAAAAAAAAAAACCGGCCAGGGGGTGCCCTTGGCACTTTCTCCTCTCCCTCTATCTCTCTCTCGATCTCTGCCTGCAGGGGGCGACGGAGGGCGTCGGGCGGCGGCGGGCGGTCGGGCGGCGAGCGAGGGAGGTGGGCGGCGACGACGCGTCGATCGGGCGGCGAGGGCGGCGGCGCGCGCGACAGTAACCGGCGAGGGAGGGCGGCGCGCGGCGGCGCGTCGATCGACTTACGGCGGGCGACGGCGGGCGCGGAGAAAGACGTTGGCGGCGGGCGACGGCGAGCGTTGGCGGGCGAGGGCGGCGACGGTCGGCGGCGGGCGAGGGCGGCGACTTGCAGAGGGCGGGGGCAGCCTGACGGCGTCGGCGAGCAGGCGAGCAGGGGCGCGAGAAGCTCCACAGATCGATGGAGAAGACGAGTCTGAACCGCCGTCCGCGGCGCGCGGTATTTATACCGTCGGGGCTTTAGTCGCGGTTGGGGTCACCAACCGCGACTAAAGGGTAGCCTTTAGTCGCGGTTGGTGACCCCAACCGCGACTAAAGCCTTTTTTTCGCCCCATTTGCGGTTCCCGCGGAAAAAGGCTTTAGTCGCGGTTGGCCATTTTTTCTAAATGTGAAAAATAAAACTAATTCATGTCTAAATGTGAAAAATACAAATAATATATCATAAAATTCAGAAAAATAAAACTAATTTAATTCAAAATATTAAAAATACAAATTATATATCAAAAAAATCAGAAAAATAAAACTAATTCATTTCAATATGTTAAAAATACAAATAATATATCAAAAAATTAAGAAAAATAAAACTAATTCAATTCAAAATGTTTAAAATACATATAATATATCAAAAAGTTCATAAAAATAAAACTAATTCAATTCAAAATCTTAAAAATACAAATAATATATCAAAAAATTCAGAAAAATAAAACTAATTCAATTCAAAATTTTAAAAATACAAATTATCAAAAAATTCATAAAAATAAAACTAATTCAATTCAAAATTTCTTCCCGGCCGCCTCTGTCTTCTCGTTGGCCCCCTCTTCCCGCCTCTGTCTTTCCGCCGACCCCCTCTTCCCGCCTCGTCTTCCCGCCATTTCTTCCCTGTCTTCCCGCCTCTTTCTTCCCGCCAATTTTTTCCCGCCAATTTCTTCCCGCCTCTTTCTTCCCGCCAATTTTTCCCCGCCAATTTCTTCCCGCCTCTTTCTTCCCGCCTCTTTCTTCCCGCCACTTTCTTCCCGCTCCCATTTTTCCCGCCATTTGTCACTCCATATATGTAGCCCGGCTTGGCCAGCATTATCACATCTCTACAATCTCTCATCACTCTCTCATGGCTTCCACCGCACCCACTCTAACCTACCAGCAGGTGGAGGAGCTTTGCGCCTCGAACTACCCTTGCCCACCGGGCTACCGCGTCCCCGCCGGGCCGGAGCCTAAGCGCCGGCGGCGTGCCGGTCCCTCCCGTCCCTCGGGTACCGCGCGCCGGGCGGCCATCACGAACCACAACTACCTCGACCTCACGCCGGAGCAGCGGATGAATCCCCGCCGGCATCCCGATAACCGAGCATACTTGGGACGCCTTCTTCATCAATCGGCGTGAGAGGACGCTCGCCGGGTATGAGGAGGACGGTCCGCCTCCCGGAAACTTCCACGAGGCCGGCCGTCGGCTATGGTGGTACGGCCGGACTCCGCGAGCGTCATGGACTACATCACGGCCGGCGACATCCCCCGCCTCGCGCTACCCTCGGTTCGAGCCACGAGCGCCGCCCGACGACAGCGACGACGAGCAGCGACGACGACGGCGGCAACTTAGAAGGCGACGACTACCAGTACAACGGCGGCGGCTATGAAGACTACAAGTATGCATATTATACGCCTAGGTAGGAGTATGACTGAATCACTCCAAATTTCATGTATCATCAGTGCTATCTCGAGTCAATTGAATCATTCGAAAATGGACACCAAACACATCACGGGTAATATAATTCACATGATCCATTCAACAAAGTTTGGTACAATAAATTATTACACATCATTTCTTTCCTTGTGTCCCTGCTTGCTTACGATTGTGCCGTATCCATGGAGCATCCTCATCATTTAACTTAATGCTTGGGTCGGTGTTCACTTTGAAGGGCGGAATTTCAGCAAACATATTATAATCTTCTGACATGTCTGTCTTGTCCTCCACTCCCATGATGTTTCTTTTCCCTGAAAGAACAATGTTGCGCTTTGGATCATCGCATGATGTACTGATTGTTTTCTTATCTTTCCGTTTCCTCGGTTTGCTACTCATGTCCTTCACATAGAAAACCTGAGCGACATCGTTCGCTAGGACGAATGGTTCGTCAAGGTAACCAAGATTGTTGAAATCCACCATTGTCATTCCGTATTGCTGGTCCACCTTTACCCCACCTCCTGTTAGCTTGAACCATTTGCACAGGAACAAAGGGACCCTAAGGGAGGGTCCATAGTAAAGTTCCCATATCTCCTCTATGTAACCATAATATGTGACCTTTTGCCCATTCTCGGTTGCTGCATCAAAGCGGACACCACTGTTTTGGTTGGTGCTCTTTTTATCTTGGGCGATTGTGTAAAATGTATTCCCATTTATCTCGTACCCTTGGAAAGTCGTTATAGTCGAAGATGGTGTCTTGGCCAACATGTACAACTGATCTACAACATGATCGTCATTCATTAAATGTTTTCTCAACCAACTACCGAAAGTCTCCATGTGGGCCTTCCTAATCCAGGATTCAGGCTTCCCAGGGTTGTCCGAGCGTAAAATATTCTTGTGTTTCTCAAAGTACGGAGCCACCAAGCTGGAATTGGTCAGAACCGTGTGGTGTGCTTCGGTCGGAGAATGGCCGTCCATACATATCGTTGATTTCCTTCCGATCGTGCCTTTTCCACTTAGTCTCCCCTCGTGCCGCGATCGAGGAAGACCAATCGGCTTAAGGTCGGGAACAAAGTCAACACAAAACTCAATTACCTCCTCATTTCCATAGCCCTTGGCGATGCTTCCTTCCGGCCTAGCACGGTTACGAACATATTTCTTTAATATTCCCATGAACCTCTCGAAGGGGAACATATTGTGTAGAAATACAGGACCGAGAATGGAAATCTCATCGACTAGGTGAACCAGGAGGTGCGTCATAATATTGAAGAAGGATGGCGGGAACACCAACTCGAAACTCGACAAGACATTGGATCACATCGTTCTGTAACCGTGGTAGAACTTCTGGATTGATTACCTTGTGAGAGATTGCATTGTGGAATGCACATAGCTTCACAATGGCTACTCGAACATTTTCCGGCGAGAGCCCCTCAAAGCAATCGGAAGCAATTGCGTCATAATCACGTGGCGGTCGTGAGACTTCAGGTTTTGAAACTTTTTCTCCGCCATGTTTATTATTCCCTTTATATTGGACGAGAATCCGGACGGGACCTTCATACTGCTCGGACATTCAAAAAAGATGACCTTCTCTTCTTTGGTCGGAGCGTAGGCGGCACGACCTTGAAACCGTTCCGGATGCCGGTCATCAGGGTCTTTCAAACTTTGTTGGTCCTGCCGTGCTTCCTTTGTATCATTTGACTTCCCATACACGCCCAAGAAGCTTAGGAGGTTCACGCAAATATTCTTCGTAACGTGCATCACGTCGATTGCAGAGCGGACTTCTAGGACTTTCCAATATTCTAGCTCCTAGAATATAGATTTCTTCTTCCACATGGCTGCGTGCCCGTCAGCTCCCTTCGGAACCGATTGTCCGCCAGGACCCTTTCCAAAGATGACTTTCAAATCCTTGACCATATCAAATACCTCAGCACCAGTGTGTTCCGCAGGCTTCGGCCGGTGATCTGCCTTGCCGTTGTAATGCTTGCCTTTCTTTCTTACTGGATGACCATTCGGAAGAAATCGACGATGCCCAAGGTACACGTTCTTCTTACAATTTGGCAAATATACACTTTCAGTCTCATGTATGCAGTGCGTGCATGCATTGTATCCCTTATTTGACAGTCCCGAAAGGTTACTAAGAGCAGGCCAATCATTGATGGTTACGAAAAGCAATGCTCGTAGGTCAAATTCCTCTTCTTTGTGCTCATCCCACACACGGACACCGAGTCTGCCCCACAGCTGTAAAAGTTCATCAACTAATGGCCTTAGGTACACATCGATGTCGTTGCCGGGTTGCTTCGGACCTTGGATGAGCACCGGCATCATAATGAACTTCCGCTTCATGCACAACCAAGGAGGAAGGTTGTAGATGCATAGAGTCACGGGCCAGGTGCTATGGCTGGAGCTCGCTCGCCAAAAGGATTCATGCCATCCGTACTTAGACCAAATCTTATGTTCCTTGCGTCAGCTGCAAAATCTTTGAACTCTCTGTCGATCTTTCTCCATTGCGTTCCATCTGCGGGGTGTCTCAACTCCCCGTCCGACTTACGGTCCTCTTTGTGCCATCGCAACAACTTGGCATGCTCTTTGTTCCCGAACGGACGTTTCA
The DNA here is from genome assembly GCF_022539505.1 of Lolium rigidum. Classification (NCBI taxonomy): domain Eukaryota; kingdom Viridiplantae; phylum Streptophyta; class Magnoliopsida; order Poales; family Poaceae; genus Lolium; species Lolium rigidum. The sequence continues at coordinate 92,974,673 of NC_061514.1, read as the reverse complement.
ACCGTGGTATTATAGGAGCATACCACATCACCTTGGCGGGAACCCTCTTCCTGGGTTTCGGCCCTCAACATCGTCACCGGGGTCATCGCCTCGATCTTATAACGCAATGCGAGTGCATACCGGGCATTCATTCAAATTCTCGTATTCACCGCGGTAGAGGATGCGATCGTTGATGCATGCATGTATCTTCGGAACCTCTAAACCTAGAGGGCAGACAACCTTCTTTGCTTCGTACGTATCGGCGGGCAACTCGTTATTCTTTGGAAACATATTCTTCAACATTTTCAGCAAGTTTTCAAATGCCGAGTCAGCTACACCTGCCTATGCCTTCCATTTCAAGCAAATCCGAGTGTGCAGCCCAGCTTTTTCGGACCATCATCGCATCCGGGTACAGGCGCCTTTCCGTGATCCTCTAACATGCGATCCAAATTCTCCCTCTCCTTTTCAGTTTCGCAGCGTCTCCGTGCATCAGCAATGGTCCGACCAAGATCATCAACGGGCTCATCACGTGCCTCTTCTTCACCTTCCCCTTCACCTTCCCCTTCACCTTCAGCATCCTCCATGAAAGTATCACCGAAATGAGCAAGATAGCTTTCATCGATGAAATCATCCCCTTCTTCATCTTCTTCCATTATAACCCCTCTTTCTCCATGCTTGGTCCAACAATTATAGCTTGGCATGAAACCGTGCCGAAGCAGGTGCATGTGAACATCTTTTGAGGAAGAGTAACCCTTCGATTCTTACGAGTTAACACATGGACAGATAACAAAACCCCCTGCTTGTTCGCATTAGCCACTACGAGGAAATCTTTCAAACCCGTAGTGAACTCGCCGGAGAGTCGGTTACCGTATATCCATTGCCGATTCATCTGCATTATTATAATATAAAATATATAATTAACCATCATGCATTTGTTAAACTAACTAGCTACAAACAATATAAATTAAACAATGAACTACACATGCATATTTTATCAATGACACATCAAAGGTTCAAGTTGCTAACCGCGATCGAGGAGGAAAAAATAAATGAGAAAGCTCAAGTGTGGCTCCAACACTTCATATCATGTTTGTTTAATTTCATGCTTTTGGGGCATTTCATCAAACACCTTATGTGCATAAGAGGAACCAAAAGCAAACCTAACACCCACTTGTGAAGTTTGTGAAGAGAATGGCTCCAAATGGCTAAGTGTTGGCTGCTGGATGGGTATATATAGGGGGAGGGGCTTTAGTCGCGGTTGGCCTGGCAAACCGTGACTAAAGGTGCCGAGCCTTTAGTCGCGGTTGGCCGGCCAACCGCGACTAAAGCCCCCACGTGCACCAGCTGGCCACCGAGCGCCCGGGCCCGAGCCTTTGGTCGCGGTTCGCCTCCCGAACCGCGACTAAAGGTCCCATTAGTCGCGGTTCCTATAGCTTCGCGACTTATGGGGCTGGACGGAAGCCTGTTTTTCTACCAGTGGTTGCTGCTTGGAGCTGACATCAGATGGACCCCGCATGCAAAAGAATGTAAGAGAACTCACACATCCAATGAGTAACCGCATGAATAACCCGCAAAAAACAACATTTCCTCTTTTGTTAAAAATAATGTCATTTTTGTAGTTCTATAAAGTCCAAACCAAAGCACACGCCCGTACTCAAATCTCTGTTTTATTTTTTATCCACCTCATTTAGCCAATTTCTAAACATATTCGTAACATTAGCTGGTGGTGCAATATCGAAAGTGAAGTAAACCACTAGGCACACCAACACGCCAAAGAACTTTCATAGAATAAATGACCGACAGACTCCCGAAAATCACAGAATGCGCATTTTGTCAGTTGCCGTACCTGAGAATACGGAGGCCCTGAGCAAAACAAGAAATAGAGGCCCTCAACATAATCATTGGCAACTAAGATGATTTTATATATACTACTCACTCCATTTTAATAAACAATACGCCCTTCTTTTTCGTATTTTATCTTTGACAAAATATTAATCTATATCTCTCTATTTAAAAGGATGTTTCAATTTTATCTAGATATACATGTATTTAGATGAGTTTAGTTTGTAGATACATACAAGTTTTGATGAAGTTGAAACATATTTTTCAGGATGAAGTATGTAAAAAATATTTGATATAAAACTGGTATCATTAGAAAGTATTTTCCAACATGATTCTAACAATCTTACTTATGTATTATATGATCGTGATATTATTGTCCTATTTATTTGGTCAAGGTTCACATTGAAATGTGTGTGCGTTTTATTTATTGGAATGGAGGTAGTATGTGGTAAATAAATTAAAAGAAGTGAATCATGTGAAAAAGCAATCTAAGAATTCAAAAGTGCTAATTTTTAGTCGAAACGTGCCATCTTTCAAAAATGAATCTTCAATTAGTTCTTCATAAAAATCATCGAGATAAAATCTTAATATTCATTGGAAGACTAACTGAATTAGTTGCACTCGCGATGGAAGAGAAAGAAAAGATAAGGGTAAAGAGGCGTGGGTGGCTTGGGGGCCTTTGGAGTTAATGCGATTGCAAATTTTCTAAGCACTAGTACTGCCTTAGGCTGGCCATAGTGCTAAGTAGCATGTAGTAGTATCATGCATATGATACTTGTGTATGCTACTATCTCTATAGTGGGTGGTATCATGGAGTACTATCATTGATATGCTATATTTATTATTTTTTAGAATCTCAGTGTAAATTTGTGTACAAGATTTGTTAGGCATTAACTTTTCTCGTAATATACACTATGATACGGAATCCATCTATGTTACTCTAATCTCCTCTCTTCTCCTTAATTAGCTGCCACATCAGCATTTTTGTGGGATCAATATGCATGATACTCGCTAAGATACTAGCACTATGGCTAGCGTTAATGGAGTATAGTACTCCGTAGCATCTCTCATCGAATTGATTGAGGTCCAATTAAACAAAATCGGTTATTAGAGTACTAGTTTAACATATTAATTTGGAGACCCTCTAAATCGGGAGACCTTGCGCGGTCGAACAGGCTGCACATGCCTGCGGTACGGCCCTGCATTTTGTACATCCATTCTAATTGTGTTTTTCTAGGTTATCCTTTGTCAATGGAACTTTTTGATGGAGGAACCACATGAGGATCTTAATCTTCAATGGAACCTTAAGCTTCCAAATATATTTTCGTAGAAAAACCATGTACCCATTTGGAAAATCCACATAGTAAGATTTGATAGAGAACTCCCGAGATGTAGTGAGAGACCAAACTAACTTGTTTGATTCATTTGTCAGCATGAGACATTAATCTCTAGACTACAATTACCCACGTTTCCCAATTATACTAGATAACACACGTCTAAACTCCATGTTTAAAGGATTAACTGATAACACATCATGTAGCAAAAGAATTTTTTTGAAGGAGTGCATCACAAGCCATGTGTCCTCCCAAAACCATATGTTTTTCCTATTTCTCACTTTTCTCATTTTTGACCTTCATTAGAAGTTTCCAGAATTGACGATTTGTAGGCTTTGTTGTCACTTATGAGAATTTTTTTTTGTTGAGGTAGTTGTTATGGGGTAACTGCTGCCAAACTTCCTCGTGTATCAAATTAAACAACAATTTGCTTAATAGGCACTTTTTTTCTGTCCAACACCTCAACAACTAGCCCACCTTGATATTTAAGCCTATGTATAATATTCCGTCTGATAATTTGTACTTTCCTTTCAGCTGATCAATCGACCTATAATAATCTAGTATTTTCTAATTCCTTTAGGCATTTATGAGAAAGACAACATGAACATGGAAATGCTCGTAAGAATAGAATTAATGAGAATAATCTTGTACCAGTATGAGAGAAGCTTACCTTGCCAACATCCTTATTTTTATCTCAAATATGTTTTCCGGAGCTTTATTGTTTATTTAGAATTTTCTATAATGAATTGGTATTCCAAGCTAATGAAAGGAAGAGCACCAACGGTACAGCCGAAAATATGTTTTTATTGTTCCTTCTTCTCCCTGGCTTTACCAAAGCAGAATATTTCACTCTTATGGAAGTTAATCTTGAGCCGAAAGAGCTTCTCAAAATGCATCAAATGAGTTTCATGTTCACATCTCTCTCTAGGTTGTGTTCCATGATCATGATTGTATCGTCTGCATACTGCAATGTGGAGATACCTCCCTCAACTAGATGAGGTATGAGGCCTCCAACGTACCAATCCTCCTTTGCATGCGCAATAATGATATCAAACATATGAGCCTCAATATTTGAATAACATCGGCGAAAGAGGGTCACCTTGTCTAAGACCTTTTTTTAGTTTGGATCGATGTCATCATTTACCGCGACCCCGACCGGTCCTCGCTGAACAAAATCTACAGTGAGTTTACGCCATTTTTGTGCAAAGTCTTTTATACGTAAAGTTTAGTGAAGGAAGTGAAAACTGACTTAATCGTATGCCTTGTCAAAATCAATCTTAAACTGCACTATCTATTTTCTTCTTATAAAGTTTATAAATAGTTTCATGCAGAACCACTACCACTTATGGGATATGACGGCCGGGCATTTTATACCGTTTAAGTGGGTCATACAATCATACCCCCATTTCAAAAAAAAAAAACTACCTTAGGAGCTATTCCAATTATCCGGCTCGTGCCTACTATTGTAAAAATTGTTGAAGCTAACATTGAAAAGCAAATAGGTATATATTGTTGAATTTAAACCACAATTTCTTTTATTTGGCAATTAGCCTATTTTTCTATTTTGCTGAATTTTGAACCGCATATAAGCTAAAATGTCGACGTAGATGCTGGAGCCCGTAGCTTGGACCCGGAGGACAAACTGTGGATCGACCCATGCGTACGTGTCATGGAACTCCTGTCTCCCTAACTTGTCTGGATCGGCCAATCAGTGCAAACCCTGTGCGATTAGCCAGGGGCCTAATGCCCAGGATGAGGCCCTAGCTATTTGGCCGTATGCCCGGTAATAAGGCGTTGGTGATCTGTTAGCAAAATGCCAAGGACAAGGATGCGATCTGCAAACTGCATGCAACACATGCATGGCGTACTACCTGTCGTAAAAAGCGATCCACTGATCAATCTCACGCAGCGTGATGGCAAATTAGACAGAAGCTGGAGTCCTACCTGCCCACCAAGTTTCATCAGTCTATAATCAAATCAATCACGGAAAATGCTTGGTTGAACCTAGCTGGCGGTATATGCTCTGGGCAGAAGTCTAGTTTTGATTGGTCCAGCTCTGACGTGGGCCATATAACTGCACCAGTCATTTTCTGGGTACAAAGGAGGATACGAACCGGAATACAGTCCTGGGGCCTAGCAATTAAATGCCTCTCTCACTCTCCTTCCGCTTTTCTGCACAACAGCAAGTCAGCAACTGACTGCTCACAACCAGAGAGAAAGGTCGTCGGCACCGGGCTCTTCTTGGACTACAGCAGCCGGACGATGGGCTCGACGACGGCGCATTGTTTCTTGGGGGCATCTGTGTCTGTGACGCCGCCGCATTTGACCACCGCCGACATGTCCCTGCAGGTCATGAGCCCGTGCAGCGAGTTCTGGGCGTAGTTAGTTGATGAGTATTCAAGTTCTGGGCGTAGTTAGTTGATGAGTCTCTGCCGCACCACGCTGGCACGCGCACGCAGCAGGCAGCGGCAGAGAGCTGCTCAGCGTCGACCTAGCAGCCCTCGTTCATGCGCTTGGCGCGGCTGGCTCCTCTCCCTCTCCCTCTGCCCTTCTCTTTCTCTCTCTCCGATGTGATGAATGACGGCGCCAAGACCTGAATTCTAGACGGATCCTTCTTTCCCAGCGACAAGGACATAAATGTGGCATCTCCGTCCATCTCCGACACCGCCGTCGGCATTCATGAGTTCGTGTCGCCGCCGCTGCGCTGTGTCAGAGGCCGGTCGCGTCGCCGCAGGAGTTCACCTACAAGGAGGTCGGCGCCACCACGCGGGCTTCGCCGCGTCGCGCGTCATCGGGAACAGCGCGTTAGGCGTCGTCTGCACCAACGCCAACGCGGACGGCGGGCCATGGTGGTCGTCAAGAGCTGCACACCGACGCCAACACGGATGGCGCGCAGGTGCGGGTCGAGTTCCTCTCCGAGTGGGAGATGAGGAGGGTGCTGCTGGCCGGGCTCGCGTGCTCCAGCCCGAAGCCGGCGCTCCGGCTGGGATGCGCGGCGTGGTTCAGATACTCAGCTGGGAGGCCGACCAGCCGTTCGTGCCGGTGGCAAGGCCGTCCATGTCCGTCATGAGCTTCACCACCAACCACCAGTTGCCGAGCATCCAAAACAGCGTGTACCAATAGCTTTCTCTCTCCTCAGAACTGAGGGCCCAATGTATGCATGTTGCGGTATTTCTCTGGCTCTTTGCTAATTTATACGAAACCGCACATGGGATGAGGGGACCCCTGGTTAAAATTGTGGACCAATCAGATGTGGAGTTGCGGCGGGAGCACATACCGCCGAGTTCAACAAATTCACTCTCAATCAATCACTTGATAATACACCTGCCAGCTCCTGCCTGAATGGCTTTAAAATGCTGCTGCTGTTCAGCCTTAGATGAGCATAGTGCAGTGCGATGGAAGCTTGGTTGTTAAATTTTTCGATAAAGGGCGCTTTCATTACTTTAGAAAAGTATTACACCCGGCCTCTGCATAACACGATGCACACAGCCGCACACACACAAGTACCACTCTGTTACAAGAACTGAATAAAACAAGAAAAAAAGAACACCCTCCTATGGCGCGGGAGGCTCTATCCGTAGATTACGCCGCCAACCATGTTGGGAAAAAATATCCTTCGCCACATCCTCCAATCGTGTAGATACCTCCATAAAGAGGTCGCGACTCTCTACTCGTTGTAGCAAAGACCACGAACGGAGCAAAGCGGTGGACCGAGTATATAACCCGCAAAACAAGATGAGTTAATATCATGGAAAATCTTGTCATTTCTACATAGCCATAGCGACCAAATAATGGCAATCGCCCCACCCGAATAAAAGTTTTGAACCTATGCTCCACCCCACCGAGCCAGCTTGCCAAAGAGATGCGCAACGCTCCGAGGTGGGTACAAGGTAGAACCTATTTGGGTTATTGACCATATAGATCTCGCAAATTGACATTGGAAAAAAAGGTGATTGATAGTCTCATCGTGAAGACAAAAAACACACCTTTTACTACCTTGCCAACTACGTTTCACAAGATTGTCCTTAGTAAGGATAACCCCCTACGAAGATACCAGGTAAAGACCTTCGTCTTTAATGGAATCTTCATGGACCAGATTTTTTTATTATTTACAATCGGCGTATCGGATTGAATCAACGCTTTATACATAGAATCAACAGAGAATTTACCATTCTCTTTTAGATTCCAGCGAACCACATCAGACCCATGCGTCAACTGGACCCTCTGGAGTCGTTGAAGCAACGTATTCCAGGATGCAAGCCTAGGCCCTATAAGGTCACGTCTGAATGACATCTCCAATGGTGAATTTTGCATCACCGTTGCAATGGTATCAGATTTGTGGCGTACAATACTATATAAAGCTGGATACTGTTCCCGAAGAGTGGTATTGCCTAACCACTTATCTTCCCGAAACGTATTCGAGATCCATCCTTGATAGAGAAAGATGTATATGGAAAGAAGAATTTCTTCGTTGCCATAAGACCAGCCCAAAAATGTGAGTCTCCAGGTTTCCAGATGACCTGGGATAAAGCCTTCGAGCCTACATACTTTGTTTTGAGAATTTTTTGCCATATACCTTCTTCTGAAAGAAGCTTAAATAACCATTTTCCAAGAAGGGCTCGATTCTTAACCTCAAGATCATGAATCCCAAGTCCTCCCTGGTCTTTTGGACGGCAAACTACGTTCCATTTAGCCGATCGATATTTCTTTTTCTCACTATCTCCTTGCCAAAAGAATCTAGATCGAAAGTAATCCAATCGACGCAAGACTCCTTTAGGCAACTGGAAGAAGGAAATCATATACAGTACCATATTACTTAGTACTGAGTTAATGAGAACCAAATGACCACCTAGAGATAGTAACTTTCCTTTCCAACTCGATAAACGCTTCTGAAGTCTTTCCTCGACATGTTTCCATTCAGCTAAAGTGAGTCGCCGATAATGAATCGGGATACCCAAGTAAGCGATAGGAAGCTGACCAATCCGCAGACCAAAAAGTTCAGCATACAAGGAGGCCTCATCGTGGGCTTCATCTGAAACAAAACAATTCACTTTTATGGAAGTTAATTTTAAGACCCGAAAGCTTCTCAAAGGCTGATAGGATCAGCTTAAGATTTTTTGCCTTTTCAAGATCATGTTCCATGAATAGAATTGTGTCATCGACGTATTGAAGGATAGAAAGTCCACCATCAACAAGATGTGGTACTACCCCCTCAATATGACCATCCACTTTTGCGCGCTCAATAATAATAGCAAGCATATCCGCTACTATGTTGAATAACATAGGAGATAATGGATCACCTTGCCGTAATCCCTTTTTCGATCCGAAAGTAATTGCCCAAATCATCATTGACTTTAATGGCAACACTTCCACCGAAAATGAAATTATGAATTAAAGCACGCCACTCATCGGAAAAACCTTTCATCCCGAGTGTCACGTTGAAGGAAAGACCATTTGACTTTATCATAAGCCTTTTCAAAGTCAATTTTTAAAATAACACCATTCAACTTTTTTCGGTGAAGCTCATGCACTGTTTCATGCAAAGTTACTACCCCGTCCAGGATGTTTCTTCCTTGCATGAAGGCCGTCTGAGACGGTCGCACAACATGATCGACAACCGAGTTAAGTCTTAAAGTTGCGGTTTTTGTAAAGATCTTAAAGCTCACGTTAAGAAGGCGAGATAGGACGGTATTGTTGAATCCGTTACGCTTCCATAACCTTTGGCAATAAGATTATCTCACCGAAATTAAGACGAAACAGTTCAAGTTGATCTTCGTGCAATGCGAGAAAACAAAGCTAAAAGGTCCGACTTGATTGTGTCCCAGAAATTTTGATAAAATTCTAGCTGGAAAACCATCCGACCCCGGTGCTTTATTATGCTCCATTAGGAAAACCGCCTTTCTCACCTCCTCCTCTGAATAGGGAGCCGTAAGAAAGGCATTTTCCTCCGCGGATACTTGGGGAATATCCTGAGTCCTGGATTCTTCCAAAGTGAAAGTTCCTTCTTCTGGTTCCCCAAAAAGATCATTATAATAATTAGTAATGTAAGATTTAAGTTGCTCATGCCCAACAATCGTACCCTCATTCTGAACAAGAGAATGAATAAGTTTCTTCCTATGTCTGCCATTAGCGATAGAATGGAAGTATCTTGTGTTCGAGTCTCCTTCTAGGATAAGCTTGGTTGTTAAATAGAGCAGCTTTCTGTTTAAATTACATGGATAGATACTTCCAGTGCATGGAGCACGTTGCACCACCATGACGCTAGCCAGCATGCATGGATCTTCATTGATCTGAAGATCAGCAGCAATGCTGGAGTAGCCGTTGGGTAGAGTGAGATCCGAGATCATGAGACAATCCGATTAAGTGTAAACAAACTGTACGAACCTCATGCCGTCCCCACGGATGTACACGCCATTACGGGGAATAATTAGGGCAGGCTGCAGAGCGGCCCGGGCTAGGTGTATGTGCAGGCACGCTGTTCATGCCTCATTGGTTGAGATGGCGCTGTATCAATCGGTGATCATACGAATACAACCTGGAGGCAGGTGGAGAAGGTACGCGCGCGATTGGACCGGCCGGCTACTTCCCGCTACTATGTCCCACGCTTAACAACTCAAACCTCTGTTCCGCTGTATTGAATTGAGAACGACCTGGATTCAAATCCATCCACAATTGCCAATAGTTGGATACGGCGCCAATGCAGAATTCTTTTGCACTGTTCCTTCCAACAATGGTGGTGGTACCTCTGCCAGCTGCTTCTGGAAGTACTCTATGGCAAATCCATGGTAACTTCCTACCTACGCTGTAAATCTGGCAAAAATAATGGCGTAGTACGTGGCAGGGAACTCATGTGGCCGTTTGTGCAGTGGATGCTGCGTGTGGACACGAGGTAGTCGGGGGTGCAGTGCGGTCGATTGGACGCAAGAAAGCCGGGCTAGCCACCAGAGAGACAGGAGAGGACGGATTCATCAATCTGCAAAGTGGAAGCCAGGGCCCTTGTGCTCTCCTTGTTACCCGGAAGGCGCCTACACTTCTACTCTCATCTACTCGCATGATCATCTGAACTTGCAAGTTCTAGTGGTCACAGGCAATGAAAGGCTTGGCACTCATGTGTTTCACTTGCAAGCCCTGACTACTGAGGTTGTTGGAAGCAATATACGACGGGAAAATAAAAGGAAAAAAACATTTTGCTAGTTCTAGGTGGAATTTTTTTTAGATAAAAGGCACTCAACTGCCCAACTTTGAATTAACAAAGCCACAAACGACGAGATTGATACAAATTGCTAAACCCAGCTTACAGAACGATACCACACACCCACACGAACTACCGAAGAAGCTACAGCCGGAAGCGCAACCAACAAGCTCAGCCAACGCGCCTACGAGGACTCGGAGGAGAGGTGGAGTCTACAGTGTCGGGCCGGAGCTCACTCGAGAGCGAGCCATTTTCACGCGCGCCTCAACAGACCTCCTCCGTCGCAGAAACACCACCGGAAGCCGACCACCACCGGGGACCGAGGCAAGAAGCTCACAAACCGAACAACAGCGCCAAGGAAGCTCGACAAGGGAAGGGCACGGAGCAAGCCTTGCCGAAGATCGCCGAAGAGTCACCTCCGACACGACCGTCAGAGAGCCTTGTGATGTGGGCTCCAAGACGGTGTCTTCAAGAAGAGCACGACACCGGAGTGCCGCCACCGCCCGATCCGGGGATCTTGGGTTTTCACCCCGAGCACGAAAGGGGGCAGGGAGAAGCCACAACGACGCCTTCAAGAAGGAGACGAGGTCCATGGACGCCGCCGTCGGGGCCCTGGAAGAACCAGGGCGAGAGTTTCCTCTCGGCATCACCTCTCCACCACCCAGACATAGCGAGGGCCACCACCGAGGTGACAACCACCACGCCCCCACAGAACGCAACTCGCTAAGAACCATGACAACCCCATGTCCATGGCCCCAGCCAGCACCAGAACCTCGGGCTCGCCCACCAACCCACAAGGTTCCCACCTTCCAGGGCCGCCGCCCCGGCAACCTCGATCTTGCACCCGCACAGCAAAAGGCACCACCTTGATAAAACTTGGGACACACCCGAAGAAGGCCGAGGCCAGAAGACAGCAGGCGGACGGCCCTCCGCCGGACACGACCCTCCGTGCCGACGGCCCAGCGTGCCAGCAGACCCCCCCTGGGGTGGCATGGCAACCGTCGGGAAGGGACGGGGCGGGTCAGGGCTGCTAGATCCAGATCGGGCCCCCTGGCCCAGATCCGGCCGACGCGGCCGTCTAACCGCCCCCACCAAACTTGCTTGCTGCGCCAAGACGTCTGCGTCGTCGTCCCCAGTCGCCGTCGTCGGTAGGGCTGGCCGCCGCCGGATCAGATCTCGTCGGAGAAGCACCCGAGCCGCCCGCCTCCGCCTCCCACGGAGACGGCACCCGCAGCGCTCTCCACGCCGCCTCGAGGAGCGCGGACCTCGCCGGCCGCAGGCCGCCGGCCAGCCCACCCCGGATGCGCCGAGATCCGCGCGGGGACAGCGCCTCCGGTCACGCTGCCCGCACTAATGACCAGAGGAGCGAGGGAAGGGAGGTCCGCCGCCGCCAGCACCGGTCAGGCTTTGCCCGGCGGCTTCAACCGGCGGCGGCGGTGGGGGGAGGAGGGGGAGAGGCCTAGGCGCGGCGCGGTGTTAGGGTTCGCCCGAGCGCCCGCGGGAGCGCTAGAGGCGAATGGGTTCGTTCTAGGTGGATCGAGAATTAAGTTAGTTATATATCAACTCTAGGATCATTAGATTTGCTCTGTGATTCTTGCACATGAGAATTGTACTACATGGGCGTGCAATTGCACTTTTTCCACGGTAATTCATAAATTGCACATTAAATTGGATGACCGAAAATTAAGTTCAACTGCGGGAACTATCCACGTCCAACTGTGCTCTCGAACATGAGTGGCAGAAACGGGATTGATTAACCTAGAGATGCACGGGCCACACAAGACAGTTTTAAACAGATTTGGTAATGATTGATCCACCTAACAAATTCCATGCTTAGGCAAGACGAGGAGAAAAACTAGACGAATAATGACGAAAGCGATAGTAGCAGGGAGCGGGTCAATCCTGGCTCCATGAGCCCTGAATGGGCCCTGATCAAAAGCAGCGAGTAATTGGCCGTAGCTTTATTCGTGTTCTCTTCAGACTTTTACTTACCTTTGGGACTAACTTTGCCCAAGTCGGCGTTAAGATCTTTTGGGAAGATGATGGCTGCAAGAAAGTCCTTCTTCCTCGTATTGTACCTTTCAAGAAAAGTACTAGGAGCAGTATGAATTTCAGTTATTGTCCAAGACAAAAAAAATCACAATGTCGTTGGCAATTACACATCTCGTGCCACATTAGCAAGTTTTGTCTAGACTTGTATTTGATTTCACTCACTGTTTTCTTGTCCATTCAAGAGTTCACAATATCTATCTTTTCTTGATCCGTTAACCCAAACTTCGCATCCCATCTTTGGTCAGCCTCTCATCTTTTTACACCCAACCATGTCAATTGTTGGCTTCCCTACACTCTCTAGTTGTGAAACAAGCACCTTCTTCATCCCTACACATATGTATACCTGAAATTTTTTAGAAAATGAAAAATAAAAACTGAACTCAAATACATCACACAATTTCTTGGTTGTGCTACTCTAACAAAACTTTCTAGACCCACAACAGTCTCCCGCTCTATCCGCCGCTCCCACCTCCCTCCACAATGCCTATTGTCCTAGGAGGCACAATTTATCTTCTCCAGTGCACCCCCGCCCCGCATCCCCGTAGCCTCCACATTGGAGAGATCGACGTGGCAACTAAATAATACATATGCAAAAGAAAACAATGTGCGGGCTAAAAAAATCACTCATCCTAAATGTTAATCCGAAGGAAACAGACACATGATTAATAATTAAGCACATATATATAGAATGGCGTGGATAGAAATTATTGCAATATAGTATACCACATCTTTTGTGATAGAGTTAATCTTGAGCTCAAATCCAATCTGATAGAATATTCTTTGGAATATATTAGGCCTATTCAGTCATATCGAGAATGGGGGGTGGGGGGCGGGGTGGGGGGTTGTTGCGGTCGAAACCCACCGGCGAGCAGCGACGGGCAACACGATAGAGCCGGGAACAACTTAGGGCTGCGGCTGGCCCTGGTCCCTCCGAGCGACGGCCCGCAAAGCCTGCGAGTACGCACGTCCGATGCTGGTGCAGGGCGTGCCACCCGACCTATACCCGGTCGGGAAGGTGATGGAGATGCCTCGCTTAGTTTCTGCATGGCATACACGTAAACATTAAATACGAGCCTCGATCGGCTCTCAGGTTATCTCGTGAATCGGCTCAAGGAGCCGATCCACCCATGATTCGTACGAGGTGCACGAATATATGGTGGTCCTGCTTGATCAAGATAAAACTAAAGCGATCTACGACGATTTAGGGTTCTCACCGCATAATCGGATCATCCTACTCACGATTGGGCCTCGCGGTCACGTACGGTGATCGTAAGCCGGTCCTAGACAAGGCCTAAAAACCAACACGAGGTTGATCCTCGGAACATCCTGTCTAGGGCTAGCAAACGACACCCTACGCGTCGCTGGATCCTCCAACCCTTTGTAAGGCCTAACTATTGCGGATATTAAACTAATCCTTAAAGAACACGGAGCAACCGTAACGGATCGGATCTACTAAATAATGACCAAGCGGGGTGCCGCCCCTACACCTAAGATAGGTGTAAGGGCGGCTAGATGTATAAGGGTTGCACTACGACAGCATATGATACGAAGAACAATGCTAACCCTAACACATCTAAGATAACTACGTTGCTCGCCATCAAAGAGGCTTCGATACGAGCAACGCATGAACAACGAAATAAGCTTGTGCTTGCCTAGATCGCAAGATGCGATCTAGGCAGCATGATGCTTACCGAAAGAAACCCTCGAGACGAAGGAGTTGGCGATGCGCCGAGATTGATTTGTGGTGAACGTTGGTTGTTGTTTATTTCATAAACCCTAGATACATATTTATAGTCAAGGGGACTTTCTAATTTAGGCGTGCACCTAACCGTGCACGGGTAAAACTCTATCTTTTAATCTAAGATGCGATCTACTATATTACAGATACACGGGCACACTAGCCCAAACGTTGCACATAAGGCCGATTCACGTATATTCTTCCATGTATAACCTTTAAGCCCATCTTGATCGCGGCCCACCTCTGACTCGGTCAAATTCCGGTGATAACACATGCCCCCCTGGTTTTGGAATTGATAATTCCAAAATCACTCTGTTTTTCTTCGTCGGGTCATGTCGTGGCAGAGCAGAACCGTCGCAGCACCCTTCATCATGATGTCCTGCCTTCTCAACTATTCCGCGTGATTTGACCGTTGTCTTTGGGCACCGCCTCCTCGGAAACTGCTGTGGCATTGAATCTCTACTATATCCCCTTTATTTAACCGCTACGAGCGGTTGCCACTTCATCCCTTTGCTCTGTTCCGGCCATCGGCACCCAAAAAACCCCCAATCTCCCGTAGCCATGTCCTCCTCTTCTTCCTCCTCCGCCTCGTCGGTCTTCTCCGACTCTTCCTCTTCTCGCGAGCCGACGCCGGAGTGGGGCTCGTTGGCGGCGCACGACATTCTCGCCCCAACGACGTGGGACAAGGAGGAGCACGATTCCTTCGTCTGGTCCGAGGATGACAAATCCTTGACCGACGGAGAAGGCGACCTTCAATTTCTCGTCGAAGGGGAAGAGGAGGCGGAGAGCGAGGACGACCGCTTCTCCTGGGACGATTTCACTTCTTCCGAGGAAGAGGCGGAGGAGGACGACGACGACTCCCTCGAAGGTTACCCACCAGCGAAGCGCCTCCGCACCTGGTGGGACGACGACAGCGATGACGACGAAGAGGAAGATGAGGCTCCCGTAGAAGGCTACGGGAGTTCCGATGAGGAGCCTATCAGCAGCTGCGCCGGCGGCAGCGACGACGAGGGCAGCAACGGCCCTTAGATTAGGGACTAGTAGTAGTAGTCGGCTTTTGTCCTCTTCTCCTCCGAGCAATCGGCTCTTTCTTTGTAAGAAATCCCTCTATTAATGAAGAAAATATTCCTCAATTAATTTTGCTTCCTTGTCAACTTTGCCGATCGTTGAAATCGCCGTATAGAGAGCCGATAGTAGGACATCGACTCGCAGCATAAACGCGATCTGAGGCCAAGCCGTCGCCTAAACACGTGGTCCAACAAGTCTAACTCACGTCCAAACCATCAGATTGAACTCCTCAGCAACCCACCAGGAGATTCATCCCAAATATCATGATTTCTGGTCTGAACCGACTCCGTTAACCTGTTAATTTGAGCTTGTTCCTCTAGAGTCGATAGCAATGTATCGGCTTTACTATTCTGAAGTCGATATCCGTGCATCGGCTGGACTCGCGTACTGTTGTCTCCGTATGTTTTCTCAAGTCGATGTCTGCGCATCGGCTGTGATTTGATTTTTTTTTTACTGGCCGATTTAAAATCGGCCTCCATACCTTACTGCCCATCATCCCACATGCTTGGGAAATACTTCTTGAGGTGTTGACCATTGACGGCTACTGGGAACTTCACGCCGTCCAACTGTTCCAGACATGTATGCATTACCCTTCAAGGCCCGGACGACTTTGTACGGACCGTGCCAATTAGGAGACCATTTGCCATATGCCTTGTCCCTAGTTCCTAACGGCAACACGAGCTTCCCATACTAGATCACCAACTTGAAACTCCTTTGGTCTAACCTTCTTATTGTAGGCACGAGCTACCTCGGCTTTGTTCTCCTTAATCTTCTCCAACGACCAAAGCCTAAGTTCCGTTGCGTCCTCAATAGTGTCACTCATCAAAGCTGCATATTCTTCGAGTCGTCGGATCATTCTGAAACGTGACACGTCTTGATCCAGCCGTAATTTCCCAAGGTAATACGGCTTCCTGTCCATAGACAAGCTGGTACGGCGAAGTCTTTATAGCTCCATGGCACGACATGCGATAGGCCCACAAAGGTTCTGATAACTTTTCATGCCAATCCCTAGGGTTCTCGTCAATTTTTCTCTTGATCAGCTTGATCAAGCTCTGATTGGATGCTTCAGCTTGCCCATTGGCTTGAGCATAGTATGGAGATGATCGGATCAGTTTAATCCCCATGTCATCGCAGAACTTTCTGAATTCTTTAGAAACAAAGACCGAACCTCCATCGGTCGTGATAGTTTGGGGAATCCCGAACCTATGAATGACGTGTTCTTTCACAAACTTGATCACATCTTCTGATTTCACCTTCTTCATAGGGACGGCTTCCACCCACTTGGTGAAGTAATCTGTGATGACCAAAATCCATTCATGTTTTTTACTCGACGCCGGATGGATTTTGCCGATCATATCCATACCCCACCCTCGAAACGGCCAAGGTTTGATGATAGGGTTCATCGCTGATGCGGGTACCATCTGAATCTTCCCGAACATTTGGCACGCTTGGCACCCCTTGTAGTAATTAAAGCAATCTTCAAGCATGGTGGGCCAATAAAACCCTGATCGCCTGATTAGCCACTTCATCTTATGAGCCGACTGATGAGTTCCACAGGCGCCTTCATGCACCTCATGTAAGAGCCGATTAGACTCAGTTGGTCCCAGGCACTTGAGTAGTAACCCTTCCAACGTCCTGTAGAACATGTCGTCTCCTATGAGGACATACTTCATGGCTCTGTATCTTATCCGTTTAGGTGCCCCCCGAGCCGAATCTTTTAAGTAATTGAAGATTTCGGCTCTCCAATCATCCTGCTCCAGGAATTGCACCTGAGCCTCTGCCCCGTCAGGTATGTCTATATAGCCTGACGCCATTTGTGCGAGATTGTTGGCCTCGGTGTTTTGGGATCTTGGGACCCAATTAAAGTTGATGTACCGAAAACGTGTCATCAACTCACGGCATTCCATCCAATATGGGAAAAGCGATTCACTCTCGCACTTATATTCATCCGTGAGCTGGTTAATCACCAACTTGGAGTCTCCAAAAAGCTCTACTGCTTCTGCCCCGGCCTCGAGTAACAGCTCCATTCCCTTACGCACCGCCTCATATTCCGCGACATTGTTGGTGCAAGGGGTAGATAATCTGATTGAAAAGGAGTATGCTGCCCCCCGAGGCGACACGAGCAGAATGCCGATGCCACAACCATCGTCGCAAGCCGATCCATCGAAGAACATAGCCCATGCACGTATAGATAGTGCTGCTATATTGGTACTGATCCGTTCAGCTATAAGATCGGCCAGCGCTTGCCCCTTGACTGCTTTCGCAGCCTGATACCGGAGATCGAACTCTGACAACGCAAACATCCACTTACCAAGTCGGCCTTTCAAAAGAGGGGCCGACAGCATGTGCTTGACAACATCTGACTTGCATATGACGATGATCTCTGCCGTCAAAAGGATGTGATGAAGCTTGGTGCAGGTAAAGAACAGGCAGAGGCAAAGTTTCTCGACCTCAGTATACCTTGTCTCCGCATCCAACATCCTTCTGCTGAGGTAGAAAACGACCTTTTCAACGCCCTCGTAGAGTTGTACCACTACCGAAGCGATGGACGTGTCGGCTACTGACAAGTAGATGTAGAACGGCCTGTCTTGCTGGGGCGGAACTAGCACAGGCGGCGTCGTCAGATACCGCTTAATCTCATCAAACGCCTGCTGCTGTTCTGCCCCCAGTGAAATTCGTCATCAGATTTAGTTTTCACCAGTGCCATGAACGGCTCGATTCGTCCTGACAGATTAGAGATGAATCGTCGGACAAAATTGATCTTGCCGATGAGACGTTGGAGCTCCTTCTTCGTGGTGGGCGGTTGCATGGTACGCACCGCCTCTTGACTTTTCAGGCCGATCTCAATTCCCCGTTCATGAACCAAAAAACCTAGGAACTGACCAGCCGTCACACCAAAAGCACACTTCTTCGGATTCATTCTCAGTCCGAACTTCCGAGTTCGGTCTAGGACGCGCCGTAAATCATCCAAGTGTCCCTCCATGGAGACAGATTTGACTACCACGTCGTCGATGTAGATTTCCACCAACTTACCGATCAGATCGTGAAATATATAATTCATGGCTCGTTGGTACGTTGCACCGAGCATTCTTCAAACCAAAGGTCATGACTACATATTCAAACAAGCCTACGCCCCGGTACTCCGAATGCGGTCTTGTGTATATCTTCTGGAGCCATGAAGATTTGGTTATAGCCGGCGTTGCCATCCATGAAGCTCAACACCTTGTGGCCAGCAGCTGCATTGATCAATGTTTCTGCCACAGGCATCGGATATTCATCTTTTGGAGTGGCTCTGTTGAGATCTCGGAAATCGATGGCCACATGCCATCGGCCGTCCTTCTTCTCCACAGGAACGATGCTGGAGATCCACTCAGCATACCTACATGGCCTGATGAACCCGGCGGCCAACATCTTCTCGATCTCTTTCTTGACTTCTTCCAGAATTTCGGCCCTCATCTAACGTGCTCGTTGTTGGAACGGCCGAAATCCTTTCTTAAGGGGGAGCCGATGTTCAATGATGCTCCTATCCAACCCAGGCATCTCTGTGTAATCCCATGCAAAGCAATCCGGGTATTCTTTTAACGGAGCTATCATCGACTCTCGAGCTGTGGATTTAACTTCTTGCTGATAAAAGTTGGTCGCGGCTTATCCCCAGGACCGATGTCGACTTCCTCTAGCTCATCAGCCGATGTAAACCCATACCCTAGCTTTCCGTCACCTGTGAGGTCGACGCCACATACCGGGAGAGCAGGTGGTACGGATAATTCGGACCGATCGCTAGAATCGGCCTTCACCTTGATCATCACCAGGATCTTTTGGCAGTGACGGGGCCGATCGCGTGGAACAGCTTCCTCCTTATCTTCGCTATGAGAGCAGCTGCCCTCGTCTCTACCCTTACCAGGGCGGCGCCCAAGTTCTACCATGCTGATGTTGAACGAGTATCTTGGCTGGCACCTCCCAGGGTACATGTCCTCCACCCCGTCAACGGCGTATGCCGATGAATTCGGCACTTCTGGTGCCGCCAATGCGAATGACAACGGTGGACGGGTCTGGAGTGGCACCTCTCCTTGGTAGGTCCCGAGAGCTGGTCCTGACGGAGAGTACTGATGCCTCATGATTTCCTGTATCATCCGAAAAGCGACACGCTCCAAAGTATTCACCAGGCTCTCAGAATGGCGATGCAGCGAGTGAGTCACCATGTAGCCAATCTCCCGACGCGGGGACCTGGTGCGTTCTTTCGACGGGACGGACGGGTCCACTCCATCGAGCGCGCCTTCAGGTGAGAACCCTTTCCACCTGATGCCATGCGAACGGGTTCTGTGAAAAGAGCCGATGAGGTCGGCCTCGAGGATTGCTTTGACCTCGTCATACTTCTTCTTGAGCTCGTCGGTCAGATCCTCCTACGTGACTGGAGTGCCGTCCGCCATCTCAGATGTAGATGGCGATGTGGTTGATGTCGAAGCTTGTCCCACCGGGCGTACCAGAATGTGTTGCGGTCAGAAACCCACCGGCGAGCAGCGACGGGCAACACAGTAGAGCCGGGAACAACTTAGGGATGCGGCCGGCCCTGGTCCCTCCGAGCGACGGCCCGCAAAGCCTCTGGTACGCACGTCCGATGCTGGTGCAAGGGCGTGCCACCCGACCTATACCTGGTCAGGAAGGTGATGGAGATGCCTCGCTTAGTTTCCTGCATGGCATACACGTAAACATTAAATACGAGCCTCGATCGGCTCTCAGGTTATCCTGTGAATCGGCTCAAGGAGCCGATCCACCCATGATTCGTACGAGGTGCACGAATATATGGTGGTCCTGCTTGATCAAGATAAAGCTAAAGCGATCTACGACGATTTAGGGTTCTCACCGCATAATCGGATCATCCTACTCACGATTGGGCCTCGCGGTCACGTACGGTGATCGTAAGCCGGTCCTAGACAAGGCCTAAAAACCAACACGAGGTTGATCCTCGGAACATCCTGTCTAGGGCTAGCAAACGACACCCTACGCGTCGCTGGATCCTCCAACCCTTTGTAAGGCCTAACTATTGCAGATATTAAACTAATCTTTGAAGAACAAGGAGCAACCGTAACGGATCGGATCTACTAAATAATGATCAAGCGGGGTGCCGCCCCTACACCTAAGATAGGTGTAAGGGCGGCTAGATGTATAAGGGTTGCACTACGACGAGCATATGATACGAAGAACAATGCTAACCCTAACACATCTAAGATAACTACGTTGCTCGCCATCAAAGAGGCTTCGAGTACGAGCAACGCATGAACAACGAAATAAGCTTGTCTTGCCTAGATCGCAAGATGCGATCTAGGCAGCATGATGCTTACCGAAAGAAACCCTCGAGACGAAGGAGTTGGCGATGCGCCGAGATTGATTTGTGGTGAACGTTGGTTGTTGTTTATTTCATAAACCCTAGATACATATTTATAGTCCAGGGGACTTTCTAATTTAGGCGTGCACCTAACCGTGCACGGGTAAAACTCTATCTTTTAATCTAAGATGCGATCTACTATATTACAGATACACGGGCACACTAGCCCAAACGTTGCACATAAGGCCGATTCACGTATATTCTTCCATGTATAACCTTTAAGCCCATCTTGATCGCGGCCCACCTCTGACTCGGTCAAATTCTGGTGATAACGGGGGTATTGAAACTTGAGAGTGACTACTTCTCAGTCGACTTAGTTAGTTCACCGCCATCATTATTAACTATTACTACATGAAATGGTTCTCTTCTCTTTGAACTTGTACAAATCTCATTGTTTAGATCGAACCATTCTTATTGTGGAAATAAACTTACCTATTTCCTAGCTGTCTAAGAAACATCAAAACCGTTCAAATATTTTTTGCAGCCCTCGTCTCATCAAATATGGTTTTGGTGAGATCGCTGGTGAATACAATCCAGATCACCACAGATGACCCGATGAAAAGTACGATTATGATGATAATAGAGTGTGGCAAGACTAAAATAATACTCCAAATTCCAAGAGAAAAATCATGGCTCACGAGACATTCTCTTCGCATGCGCCGACGCTGTCTACGTCGCCTGGAAAACCCGCCCCGACCGCGCTACAACACGGAAAGATCCAAGAAGTGCACGAGCGAGAAAAATCCATAGTTTTGGCTTTTGCAAAAGAGCACAAAAGGGAAGACACTGAAGCTCGTTTCCTTTTCCTGTGTCTTCTCCTTCGTACTACTATGGAATGGAATCTGAAATTAGTGAGACCTTTCCCCGTCACTGGCACGGTTGAACAACCAGGCCGAAGGAGTCCTTTCCCGGCAGACGGTAAAGCAACCGAGGAGGGGGAGGAGGAGGAGGAGGAACAGAAGCTCCTTGCCGGTGCCGCCGCGGTGCTGCTGCGAACTCACCCGCGAGCCACGACAGTCCATGATGGCCGGGTGGGACACGCGACGGTTGGCTCACCGGCCGGCGAGCGAGCGACACCATCATGCCAGAATACTCATCAATCATCATGCCCGCGTCCCACACTGCGCCCTCTCTGCTAGCCAACGGCAGCCGGCCGGTTTCGCCGAGACGCGCGGCGCGGACGTCCAAAAACCTGTGGCGGGCGCACTGTCGAGCGACGAGAGGTGGCGGGTGGGTCCGGACAGCGGCGCGGCGTGCGTTCCCTTGTCGGCGGAGGAGGGCCCCGGCCGAGCTACCGCTGGGGTTGCGGTTATATTTCAGCGACGCCGCCGGCGTCGTGGCAGTGCGCCTATGGCGCGCGGTGGTGGGGCACGGACTCCACTATCGGCAGGCAGCAACTGTGCTTGAACGGTGACTCCTCACTTGCCATCGACGATAGTACATGCACAGCTTGGGGCTCGAGCTCGACCTCAGCGTGGCCGGCAATTTTTTGTTTTGAACAGGAAAGGTCCCGAAGGACCTAGGGCTTCATTCCTTGTGCGGTGGAGTACATTTTACAGAAAGGCCTGAAGAAAAACAAGCAAATTACAACCTGGCCCTTACAAATTGCACTGAGGACCCTAGAGTAAAACAGAGAAACGCGAGCAGGTCCAACTTCTTCTTCACCGCGACGAAGCTCGCCGGAGTCAACCTCTACGCCGCCGGGGACGGGACCACTTGGGGCGCAGAGGTGGGAGCTAACTCCGACGAAACTGGAGAGCCTCCGAGTCGGCATGAACGCTTGACGGAGGTTGTTATTGCCATGAGGACGGCCTGTCGCCGTCACACGAGGGTGGTGGGGCCGCCCTTCGGCCATGAAGTACGGCGACAGTGGCGCCGTGGTAATCCTCCGATGGAGGGGCTGCCTTCCAGCCATAGGATACAGCGACAGCGGCGCCGTGAAGAGCCTCCGAGTAGAAGCCGACGAGCTTCCCTGCTGCGGATGCGGTAGCCAGCGACGAGCAGGTGGCCAACCCTCTTCTCTCTCACCACCATGATGAATAGAGAGGAGGAGGCCACCGCGGCATCGCCAGTTACCAGATCCGCGAGAGACGGCTTTATTTACGGAGATCCTCATCTCCCTCCGCCACCACACCTCTGGCTCCGACCGCCGGAGCTCCATGAGGTCGAGGAAGAAGACGATGCGGCACCAGATCCAGCCGATGGGATCCGCCACCTCTCTCCCGGCATGCGCGCCATACGCCACTAGGGACCATAACCTAATCCTACTACTACTGCTATGTACTCCGGCGCCATCTCCTCTCCAACTCCGGCCGGCTAGTCCGGCGGAGAGGAAGGAGGAGCGTCCCGGTGAGAACGAGGGTGGGCTCAGGTACTGTAGCGAGCTGAGAGGGGGAGAGGGGGGAAATGAGCGAGATAGTTCTGTGGCCGGCAATTTACACAAAAATAAGTCTATGTGGGAAAAGACACACGAAATGATATTCCGGCCAAACTATTTCACGTCTCTAACCCTTTTCTAACCTTTTTCGGTGATCTATGTGACGCCCGTGGGAGCGACACAACACATCGTCAGATGGCAGGCTCGAGCGCGCCACGTATGACAGGATGTGTGACGCCGTTGCCACATGCGCCACATAGACAGGTGTGACGCACTTGCGAAATGCACCACATAGATAGGTGTGACGCATTTGTGAAGGACGCCACACAAAAAGATAAAAGGTTAAAGTGAAATAGTTTAACTGAAAGATCATTTCGTGTAATCCTTATCTAAAAAGATTATTTCTATGTAAATCGCCAGCGTGGCCAGGATACGGCTTGGGCGAGATGTGAGGTGTCAGCTTCCTTCACTTGTATGCAGCAACTCTTCGGACTTGTCGATCGGACTCTGATCTGGCTGTCTTTCTCCTGCTTCACGCATGATCACCCTGCGCACCACGTGGGGATTGAAATAGAAGCTACTATTCTCTCTCCCTTACAAAATATATGTCAAGAGCAAAGAGTCTTCTAAGTTTGATCAAATATAGAAGAAAAACCATCAACATTATAAAAACAGTCTACCTATGTTTCAGTTCACTAAGACTTTCTCATGTCACCTCAAAAAAATTACAACTGTAGTTTGAAGAAAAGTGCAATTTGTTACGGTTGCACTTTTGTATTGCACTCGTGGGTTGCTCTCGTTTTTGGGTGACTGTGACATAAGAAATCTGCGGTCAGACTTATGTATTCAAGATATACTCGTTGTTTGCCTTAATATAGCGCGCATTAGGTTTTCGTAAAAGTCAAAATCTACTAACTTTGACTAAATTTATTGATAAAGTTATCGATATCTACAATCCTGACTGTATACCATATTAAAATATAGTTTGTGATGAATTAAATGCTATTGATTTAATATTCTAGATGCTAATACTTTTTGTACAGACTTGGTCAAGTTTACACGGTTTGGCTTTGGAAAATCATATATGCACTATATGTGGCATGGAGGGAGTATCAATGTAGACACCTATGTTGCTTGAAAACCGAAGGTTCGAGGTTTGCAAACAAAGAGTGTGATAGATCCAGTGGGGTGCCTTGGGCATCCCCAACTTTATGGTTTTCACCATTCTTGGATAGCTCCTTGTTTGTTGTTCCTCCATTTCATGTAAAAAAACTTCAACACAAACTTTCTCTTATTTTTTTTGTGGGGTGATATTAGTGGCATAAATATAATTTTCAAGCATCTATCCACACTATAAATAAATTGGGATATAAAATTTCTATAATTTTGCTTAATTTTCCAACATCTAAAATATTCCAAAAGACTCAAAAATAATCAAGAAGAAATTTAAATAAATTGCATTTGCGTCAAAGGACAAAATCTGTCAAGAAAAACAGCCGCTGGAAATCGTAATTACTCTGACAACTTAGAAGTGTCACGAATGTTTGCGCATACAGAGTATGAAAGTTCGTAACTAGTAGAAATTTTACCCCAATCGAAGCTCCCAAAAAATCAGAGAATTTTTCTCGTGAACAACAGCGTTCAGGAATCTGCACCTTCGTATGTGTATTATCAAAACAATTATCCAAAATGGGTATTGGTACTCTATTAAAAACATCAGTAAACAAACCAAAACAAAGACTATATTGCTACATCAAGGACTCAAAGCAAAAAAAAATCGAGTTGGCTCCCGAAAGTGCTTTCTTTATATCCGTATTGCTAGGTTTTGTACCTTTTATTTAAGAGGGGGTAGAGATCATGTGAGCACTTCACCTTGTTTACCACCTCCTTCTTCCTTGGAAAGTGTTCCATGTACTTGTTACGAGGAAAATGAAACTTCATATTTCCCTCGTTTGGATCAATGATAGCATCCGTGGTTAGGTCTACCAAATATTATAGGACTAGAGGAATTGCTTCCCATTTAAATTACAATAAAATCCACGGGCACAAAAGGCATATGCAACTCAACCATAACATTATTAACTCTACCTAAAACATGCTTGGTGGAAGTATTAGCAAGCAAGAGATCAACATCATATTTTTCCCATGGCACCTATTTCGAGTTGATCATATAGTTTTTTTAGATATATCAGAAACACTGGATCCTAAATCTAGAATAGCATGCCTAATAACTTTTCCAACAATAATTAGCATCATTGGGATCCATAGATCCCTAAGCTTAGGTGGTGATGGCTGCAACTACACAGATCAGTTGTAGCTAGTTTCGAAATAAGAGTATCGAACCACGAGGAGCTACTAGTAAAGATCTTAATGCCCCTTGTTGGTATTTATCTAGAATTACTTAGAGTTGTCTTGAATCCCAAATGAGGTGTTGTTATGAAAGAGCTTTGCGGCTTAGTTTATAAAATAAATAACTGAAATAGAAAAGTGCAATTACTAAGAATTAAGTTTGAACCTTAATAAGGATAAAAAAATTTAAAGAATATTGCCCGAATAGCCTTTCTGGAACCAAAAACAACAGAAAACAGCAACTGACCCTTCGGCATCTTGTTAATAGGTTAGTTCCATAAAATGCATAAAAACATTATAAAGTGCAAGCAAAACATGTAAGTATTGTCATAAAACAAGCATGGAACATCAGAAATTATAGGTACGTTGGAGACGTATTAGAATACATCTTGCTACCACTTGTTGTTGTTATCACACTTAGTTGAGCCTAGCATATTTTGGTTTTGTGCTTGTAAAATAAACATTAGTTTAATTCCACATTCTTACAAGCCAATTTCGTAAGAGTTTTTAAACGCCTATTCACCCCCTCGAGGCGACATATCTCATCCTTTCAATAGGTGCACTAGTTCGACGAAGAGATAGTGAAATACAAGTAATATGGAAGATTATGAGTGGTAATTGCAATCTAAAATAAAAATGGCAGCAAGCAAACATGTAGCAGAACAGGTTTTTAACGGTGTTTCAATGCTTAAAAACAAGGACCAGCGATCATACTTTCACTAGGAGACACTCTCAACAATGATATCATAATTGAATACATAGATATTATCTCTTTACTACGCTACTCTGAACCACTCTCTGGTTTGATAACAAACACAAATTCACCATGTAGGGCTGCATAAGCACTCCTTAAAGTTCGCATTCCCAATCTATGGACACCCCCCGCTATCACTTTGAGCATACAAATATGGTACCAATAAGACACCACAATTCATAAGTATTTCTGTAAAGTTTAATCTAAGAGACAAACACGGTGTGCACACTGTCACCTTCACACCGTGGGACAAGGTGTCCCCGGAGATCACATAATAAAACCACTGGAGTAGAATAATAGTTGAAGAATAACATCTACGTATTCAACTAGATTACAAGGCTCACGATCACATAAAGATCATATCATGAGAGAGATAGAAAGACCACATAGCTACCGGTAAAGCCCTCAGCCTCGAGGGAGAACTACTCCCTCCTCATCATGGGAGTCAGCAAGATGGCAGTGGAGTCGATGGAGATGGCTCCGGGGCAATTCCCCGTCCTGGCAGGGTGCCGGAACAGAGACTTTTGTCCCCCGAAATTTGTCTTCGATGGCGGCGGAGCTAGAACTTTTCGTGGATGGAGACTGGATGATTTAGGGTTTTCGCGTCGGGAGGCATCTTATAGGTGGAAGGGCGAGGTCGGTGGGCGCCCGGGGGCACCACACCACCCCTTGGCGCGGCCAGGGCCTGGGGGGCAGGTGTGGCCGCCTCTTGGCCCTCCTTCGTCTGCCCTCTGGACTCCATCTTCGTTACAGTAAAATAGAAATTTTGGCTTTTGTTTCGTCCAATTCCGAGAATATTTTCTGCACAACTTTTCTGAAATACAAAACAGCAGAAAACAAGGAACTGACACCGTGGCATCTTGTCAATAGGTTAGTTCCGGAAAATATATAAAAGTGCAACAAAGTGTAAACAAAACATATAGAAATTGGTGTAAAACAAGCATGAAGCATCAAAAATGATAGATACGTTTGCAACGTATCAACGAGCAAGAGTCTAGCTTGGAGAAGTTGGTGAGTGCATTTGACATGTTTTTGCTCCTTTATTTCACATACATACATCTGAGTAGTGATATGATTTTTGTACTTTACCGCGCTACCGCGCCCTTTTTGTGCTTTTTTACACTTGATCCTAAAATATAAAGGCAATGATGAAATATCAATAAAAACTATCATTTTCTGGTATTTTGACGTGATAAAAGTCATTTAAGAACTTAACCACGCGCCTGGCTGAAAGGGAATCGCGAGGACAAGTTCCAGGGAGTTTAGCGGGCGTCGGTACGGGGGAGCCCGCATGTACCGTCTGCCCGTACGCAGTACCATGCCTCGTCAATTACTTTCATATCCCGCAGATGGATCTAAGATCCAAGCCCCAGTGCGACCAGAAACACCAGAACATAGTCCCAGAAGAGATCTCAAGGAGGAACAAGAAGATGCAAAATCCAAGTTGCTACCAGGATAATCGGAGGACAAGGCTTCATCTCCTTCAGCATCAACCGCAGCACCATCACCATTTCCATCCCGCTCATCCCATTAGATTGTAATCTCCCTGTCATTGTGGGTTTGTACTTGAATTCACATCGCTACCCTTATTCTATTCGCAAGATTATGATGATGTTCTTAATTGTTTCCATGTGTGAGTAGTTCACCTCGTTCTTCCGGGAGATGGAGATACCCTAGTAATATTATAATATGAATGAAGATGATTTATAACTTTGCACTATGATTGTATGTTAGTTTTCTCTCGTGATGTTACATGAAGTCGACCATGTAATATCTGCCTTAGGGTCACGAGAGGGAATTACCTTCGGAAGTATGATAATGTATACGGCGGGAAGTGACATAACGTGTGTGGTGCATTATTGTATGGAAGGAGGGGACAATAAAGGACTCACTATGTTTTCACAAATAACCATGCGGCAATCCCTTAATTGTGATGGATCAATAGGTGGCTTGCCGAACGTCATCACGGTGATTATTCAGGGATGTGTTAAAAAATGCACATCCCAACATCGAGTCTTTCCCACATACAATGGGAACGTTAACAAATATTTAGATTATCTAGTTAGTGTTCTTCGGAATTCGACGAAATCAACGCCCAGAACCTTATTTTTCCCGGAACCTTCCAGAAAGCCAGAGGGGGACCAGAGGGGAGCCCTGGGGGCCCCACACAACAGGGCCGCGCGGGCTCCACCCTGGCCGCGCCGGCCTATGGGGAGGAGGCCCCGTGGCCCCTCCGACTCCGACTCTTTGCCTATTTAAGCCCTGGTGACCTAAAACCTCGATACCAATTGACGAAACTCCAGAAAGACTCCAGGGGCGCCGCCACCATCGCGAAACTCCAATTCGGGGGACAGAAGTCTCTGTTCCGGCACCCCGCCGGGACGGGGAGGTGCCCACGGAAGCCATCTCCATCGACGCCACCGCATCCATCATGCTTAGTGAGTAGTTCCCCCATGGACTACGGGTTCTAGCTGTAGCTAGTTGGTATTCTCTCCCATGTACTTCAATACAATGATCTCATGAGCTGCCTTACATGATTGAGATTCATCTGATGTAATCGGTGTTGTGTTTGTTGGGATCCGATGGATTGTTACATTATGATTAGTCTATCTATAAAGTTTGTGAAGTTATTTTTACTGCAATCTTGTTATGCTTAATGCTTGTCACTAGGGCCCGAGTGGCATGATCTTAGATTTAAGCTCTATACTTATTGCTTAGATTGTATCTACAAGTTGTATGCACATGTCTATGTCCGGAACCAAAGGCCCCAAAGTGACAGAAATTGGGACAACCGGAGGGAAGGCTTAGATATGAGGATCACATGTTTTCACGGAGTGTTAATGCTTTGCTCCGGTGCTCTATTAAAAGGAGTGCCTTAATTTCCGAGTAGATTCCCTAGAGGCCCTGCTGCCACCGGCTGGTAGGACAAAATATGTTGTACAAGTTTCTCATTGCGAGCACGTATGACTATATATGGGAAACATGCCTACATGATTAATAATCTTGATGTTCTGTCTTAATGCTATTTCAATCCTATCAATTGCCCAACCGTAATTTGTTCACCCAACACTTGTTATTGGAGAGTTACCACTAGTGTAGATAGCTGGGAACCCCGGTCCATCTCTCATCATCATATACTCGTTCTACATGACATTGGAAGTAGTATCAACTATTTTCCGGTGCCATTGCTCTCGTATTATCGCTTATCGCTGCTGTGTTACTCGTTACTATTACTCCCATATTATCTCTGCTTTCACATCACCCCTGTTACTAGTGCTTTTCCAGGTGCAGCTGAATTGACAACTCAGTTGTTAAGGCATATAAGTATTCTTTACCTCCCCTTGTGTCGAATCAATAAATTTGGGTTTTACTTCCCTCGAAGACTGTTGCGATCCCCTATACTTGTGGGTCATCAAGACTATTTTCTGGCGCCGTTGCCGGGGAGGCATAGCTCTACTCATAAGTTCACCTGGGGAGTACACTCTACATCTCTCTCTGTTTTATTTTATTTTGTTTTACTTAGTTTACTTATGTCTAGTTTATTTGTGCTTAGTTTATTTCTGCCTAGAATTACTTTGCTTAGTTTACTTTTGTCTAGTTTGTTTTTGTTTTGTTTTACTTTTCTCATATACCCAAAAATCCATAAAAATTTGAAAAACCGAAAAATTAAAAACTGTTATTATGGGAGAACCCACAACCTATTTGGAGCTTATTGAATTATATAATAATTATAGAGAATCAAGAACGGGAAAAGTTATGAGTGCTGTGATAGAAAAACTGAATACAATTGCTAAAATCTTGCTTAAATGCCATGATATAAACTGTTGCTCTCAACAGGATACTAAACATTTTAAATTTCAATGTGGCTTTAGTGAGGAAGTTTTAATTAAGAACTATAATTGGAATAACTATATTCATTTTGGGTTCGAAGAGGTAGAACAATTTGTCTTATTTATGGGAGCCTCTGAGATAGAATCCTTCATTGCTAAAAATTATGAAACTTGTGTTGTTTGTAAGGACCTTAAAGATTATGTCTCTTCTATCCTTAATTTTTGCATAGAAAGCTACAGTGATAATTCTTATATCATTGATTATAAAGAGAGACTCATTAATGCACAAGAATGCACTCACAATTTGCAGGAACGTGTGGAAGAAGAAATTGATGAACCTGAAAGCTCATTGGATGAAAAAGAGGAGGAAATTGATGAACCTGAAAGCTCATTGGATGAAAAAGAAGAGGAGAGTGATGAACAAAAGGAGGGAGAATGGATTAGCTACCCATGCCAACCGTCTAATGAGAGTAACTCTTTATCTCTTACACTATTTGATTGTCCTCCATGCTTACCAAAGGAGGTTGAATGTTATGTTCCTGTGGATTCTCTTGAAATATTCCCTATGAGTAAAACTTGTGAGAATAATTATGCTACTGTTATCTATGATAATCCATGCTATTTTGATAAATCTTATGATAATGCTTTGTTTGTGCTCGATGTCGAAATGCATGGTACTAAAGAGTTTTGCTTAGCAAATGTTTATGATAAATCTCTAGATGATGGTCCTATGTTACTTGATAATATTAATTGTACTACTAATGAAAATGGGATTGGGGAGTTCTTGACTTTATCTATGAGTCCCATATCTCTTGAGATTGATCAATCATCTTGCTATAGTATTGATAAAAGTGGGTTTGAAAGTTCTGATCCTATTATTTTTAAGCTTGATAAAGATTATGTGTTTATGGATCATGAAAAGTATGCTACATGTGATAGTTATATTGTTGAGTTTATCCATAAAGCTACTGAAAATTATTATGAGAGAGGAAAATATGGTTGTAGAAATTTGCATGGTACTAAAACACCTCTCTATATGCTGAAAATTTTGAAGTTACTCTTGTTTTATCTTCTTATGCTTGTCACTTTGTTCTTCATGAATTTATTTGTGTACAAGATTCCTATGCATAGGAAGAGGGTTAGACTTAAATGTGTTTTGAACTTGCTTTTTGATGCTCTCTTTTGCTTCAACTTCTATTCTCCATGTGAGCATCATTAAAATTGCTGAGCCCATCTTAATGGCTATAAAGAAAGCACTTCTTGGGAGATAACCCATGTGTTTATTTTGCTACTGTTTTGTTGTGTCTTGGAAGTTGTTACTACTGTAGCAACATCTCCTTATCTTTATTTTATTGCAATGTTGTGCCAAGTGAAGTCTCTAGTAGAAGGTTGATACTAGATTTGGATTTCTGCGCAGAAACAGATTTCTATCTGTCACGAATCTGGGTATGATTCTCTGTATGTAACTCAGAAAAATCTGCCAATTTACGTGCGTGTTCCTCAGATATGTACGCAACTTTCATTAGTTTTGAGTTTTCTGATTTGAGCAACGAAAGTACCTATTAAAAATTCGTGTTTACTGGCTGTTCTGTTTTGACAGATTCTGCCTCTGTTTTTTGCATTGTCTCTTGTGGACTTTAAGTGAGGCTTTCTAGATGGAGAGCTGTAGCTAATGTTTTATTGAGTTCTTGCAATGTGTCACTACAGGACTAAAGTGGATTAAAGTTTTTTGAGTACTAACCCCTCTAATGAAGTTTATGAGAAGTTTGGTGTGAAGGAAGTTTTCAAGGGTCAAGAGAGGAGGATGATATATGATCAAGAAGAGTGAAAAGCCTAAGCTTGGGGATGCCCCCGTGGTTCATCCCTGCATATTTCAAGAAGACTCAAGCGTCTAAGCTTGGGGATGCCCAAGGCATCCCCTTCTTCATCAACTTATCAGGTTTCTTCTATTGAAACTATATTTTTATTCGGTCACAACATATGTTCTTTACTTGGAGCGTTTGTGTGTTTTTATTTTTGTTTTGTTTGAATAAGATCGGATCCTAGCAATCCTTGTTTGGGAGAGAGACACGCTCCGCTTTTTCATATGAACACTCGTGTTCTTCGCTCTTACTTTTAATGTTCAATGATAAAAGTTGGAAGCTATTGCACTTATTGTTATTTGGTTGGAAACAGAAAATGCCTCATATTGTCTTGGATAATTTGATACTTGGCAATTGTATTGAGCTCTCAAGTAGATCATGATTAAGCTCTTGCATCATGTAATTTAAACCTATTAGTGGAGAAATACCGTAGAGCTGTTGAAACTGGTTTGCATGATTGGTCTCTCTAAGGTATAGATATTTTCCGGTAAAAGTGTTTGAGCAACAAGGAAGACAGTGTAGAGTCTTATAATGCTTGCAATATGTTTTTATGTAAGTTTTGCTGTACCGGTTCATACTTGTGTTTGCTTCAAACAACCTTGCTAGCCCAAAGCCTTATACTGAGAGGAAATGCTTCTCATGCATCCAAAACCTTGAGCCAAAACCTATGCCATTTGTGTCCACCATATCTACCTACTATGTGGTATTTCCTGCCATTCCAAGTAAATACTTCATGTGCTACCTTTAAACAATTCAAAAGCTATTATCTCTTATTTGTGTCAATATTTTATAGCTCATGAGGAAGTATGTGGTGTTTTATCTTTCAATCTTGTCATTTACTTCGGACAGACTTTCACCAATGGACTAGTGGCTTCATCCGCTTATCCAATAATTTTGCAAAAAGAGTCAGCGCGGGGTTCCCAGCCCCCAATTAATCAACTTTCATTAATAATTCTCTTCACATGTTTTGCTACGATTCATCGGTAAGCAACTTAATTTTGCAAATAGACACTCCTTCATGGTATGTGAATGTTGGAAGGCACCCGAGGATTCGGTTAGCCATGGCTTGTGTAAGCAAAAGGTTGGGAGGAGTGTCAACCATAAATAAAACTAAAGTACATGTGTAAACAAAAGAGAAGAGGGATGATCTACCTTGCTTGGTAGAGATAACGTCCTTCATGGGAGCCGCTCTTGAAAGTCTGGTTGATAGGGTAGTTAGAGTACCCATTACCATTCGTTGACAACAACAAACACCTCTCAAAACTTTATTTGTATGCTCTCTTTATGATTTCAAAACTTAAAAAGCTCTAGCACATGATTTAATCCCTGCTTCCCTCTGCGAAGGGCCTTTCTTTTACTTTATGTTGAGTCAGTTTACCTATTCATTTCCATCTTAGAAGCAAACACTTGTGTCAACTGTGCATTGATTCTTACATACTTGCTTATTTGCATTCATCATATTACTTTGTGCTGACAATTATCCATGAGATATGCATGTTGAAAGTTGAAAGCAACTGCTGAAACTTAAATCTTCCTCTGTGTTGCTTCAATGCCTTTACTTTGAATTTATTGCTTTATAAGTTAACTCTTATGCAAGACTTTTGATGCTTGTCTTGAAAGTATTATTCATGAAAAGTTTTGCTATATGTTACCTATTTGTTAGCAACTATAGATCATTGCCTTGAGTCACTTCATTTATCTCATATGCTTTATAATAGTATGATCAAGGTTATGTAAGTAGCATGTCACTACAGAAATTACTCTTTTTATCGTTTACCTACTCGAGGGCGAGCAGGAACTAAGCTTGGGGATGCTGATACGTCTCCAACGTACCTATAATTTCTGATGTTCCATGCTTGTTTTATGACAATACTTACATGTTTTGCTTGCACTTTATAATGTTTTTATCCATTTTATGGAACTAACCTATTAACAAGATGCCGAAGGGCCGAGTTGCTTGTTTTACGTTGTTTTTGGTTCCGAGAAAGGCTGTTCGGGCAATATTCTCGGAATTCGACGAAATCAACGCCCGGAACCTTATTTTTCCCGGAACCTTCCGGAAAGTCGAGAGGGGGACCGGAGGGGAGGCCTGGGGGCCCCACACAACAGGGCCGCGCGGGCTCCACCCTGGCCGCGCCGGCCTATGGGGAGGAGGCCCCGTGGCCCCTCCGACTCCGACTCTTCGCCTATTTAAGCCCTGGTGACCTAAAACCTTGATACCAATTGACGAAAGTCCAGAAAGACTCCAGGGGCGCCGCCACCATCGCGAAACTCCAATTCGGGGGACAGAAGTCTCTGTTCCAGCACCCTGCCGGGACGGGGAAGTGCCCCCGGAAGGCATCTCCATCGACGCCACCGCCTCCATCATGCTCCGTGAGTAGTTCCCCCATGGACTACGGGTTCTAGCTGTAGCTAGTTGGTATTCTCTCCCCCATGTACTTCAATACAATGATCTCATGAGCTGCCTTACATGATTGAGATTCATCTGATGTAATCGGTGTTGTGTTTGTTGGGATCCGATGG
The DNA here is from genome assembly GCF_022539505.1 of Lolium rigidum. Classification (NCBI taxonomy): domain Eukaryota; kingdom Viridiplantae; phylum Streptophyta; class Magnoliopsida; order Poales; family Poaceae; genus Lolium; species Lolium rigidum. Next base: position 92,940,390 of record NC_061514.1, on the reverse strand, counting down.
ATTGTTACATTATGATTAGTCTATCTATAAAGTTTGTGAAGTTATTGTTGCTTGCAATCTTGTTATGCTTAATGCTTGTCACTAGGGCCCGAGTGGCATGATCTTAGATTTAAGCTCTATACTTATTGCTTAGATTGTATCTACAAGTTGTATGCACATGTCTATGTCCGGAACCAAAGGCCCCAAAGTGACAGAAATTGGGACAAGCTGGAGGGGAAGGCTTAGATATGAGGATCACATGTTTTCACGGAGTGTTAATGCTTTGCTCCGGTGCTCTATTAAAAGGAGTGCCTTAATTTCCGATAGATTCCCTAGAGGCCCGGCTGCCACCGGCTGGTAGGACAAAAGATGTTGTACAAGTTTCTCATTGCGAGCACGTATGACTATATATGGGAAACATGCCTACATGATTGATAATCTTGATGTTCTGTCTTAATGCTATTTCAATCCTATCAATTGCCCAACTGTAATTTGTTCACCCAGCACTTGTTATTGGAGAGTTACCACTAGTGTAGATAGCTGGGAACCCCGGTCCATCTCTCATCATCATATACTCGTTCTACATGACATTGGAAGTAGTATCAACTATTTCCTGGTGCCATTGCTCTCATATTACTGCTACTGCTGCTGTGTTACTGTTACTATTGCTCCCATATTACTGCTGCTTTCACATCACCCCTGTTACTAGTGCTTTTCCAGGTGCAGCTGAATTGAAAACTCAGTTGTTAAGGCTTATAAGTATTCTTTACCTCCCCTTGTGTCGAATCAATAAATTTGGGTTTTACTTCCCTCGAAGACTGTTGCGATCCCTATACTTGTGGGTCATCATATTCCCGTGTTCCCTTCCTTTGCAAGAAGGTACGTCGCGTTTGGAGAGGTGGGGATACCACGAAGGATTTCCCAACTCCATGAAGGCTAAACTTCTTCTCCGAGCCAATTCCACGAAGGATAATGGCCCTTTCCTTCTGGCTAGCTTTTCCTCCACTCCGGAGACGGCAAGCTCCAAAACCACTTCACAAGCTCCACGAACGAGAAGTCCGGACCTCTTCACAATCTTCCACGAAGTCACTGGGACACCAACCAAGCCAACTAGGAGGTCACCCTCAAGAGTAACAAGCTCACAGTATCTCACTTGAACAAATTGTGGTGGAGAGCTCAATACTATGAAATGATGCTAAGAAAGAACACCAAAGATGTTCAAATCCTTCACACACAAATCCCACCAAAGCAACAAATGCTAGGATGGAATTTGAGAGGAAGAACAATGGAGAAAATCAACAAATGACTCCAAGATCTAGATCCCAAGAGTTACCCTCACTAGTAAGAAAAATAATATAAAAGGTTTGGCCTATCTATGAAACATCAAACCGATAAAACCTCCAAACATGAAAACGCAATAGAAGATGCGTACGAATTCCGTTTTCGATGAATTTGGGCTTGTTGTAAAGCTAGCAACAAGCTCAAGAACCTCACACATAGAAACACAAAGAAACAAAAAGATTTATGAATGTAAAGAATGCAAAGGGTTGAGCTCCCTAAGACGGTGTGATCAAGTTACCCAACCGAAAGCCCCTCTTGATAGTACGGCCATCTATCCTATAACCCGGTCTCTCAATAACCACCTTGAGACCGGTGAAAGGAAAAACCTATCAAGGCCATACCTTTGCCTTGCGCATCCCGCTTGATCTTGATGTTGATGCCTCATTCTTCATTCAAGCCAGCACACCTCACTTGATTATTGTTGCTTCGTGAAGTCATATAATTTTCTCCCCCATACACCACTATGGGATAGCTTTATTAAGCAGATCTTCACATGTCCATTATCACCAAATGGATGGCAAGCTTCAAGCATATGATCCTCTTGAGATGCACAACTTGAACTTGCCCAACTCAACCTTGATGACGATCACCACTTGATGTCATCCTCTTATGGGCTATATGTCTCACTTTTGATGCATGCCCATGGAAAGATACCTAACCCATATAGACAACACAAGGGCACATATATGATGGGTTAATTCATAAAGCTTAATTAACAAGGCTTAACATACCACATGACTTGTCGTGGCACATTCTTTATGCTTCATGTGTTGATCAAACTTGAATCTATTCGTCACTCTTTGTATTGGTCAACCTTGTATCTTATCATGCTCTATCATACTATCTTGAGGTGTATAAAGAACTCTTCATTTGTTTGCATGCTCTAAATATTAGTCAAACGTAGCTCAACTTATGAGACTATCATGACACTGACTTAGAGCCATATCTTGAATTCTTCACTTGGAATCAAGCACTCAAGATTTTGATCATTCATTGCTTAACACATAATTAAGCTAGAGCATGGCTAATATTGAGTTCCACATAAGAAGTCCATCTTCATTTCTTCTTCTTGATCATATCACATATATGTCTTCAAATCGATGATCTTGATGCCAATACCAAAAGTATAACAATATATTCATGGCATCCACACTTGAATCCAACATATGGACTTAAAGAAATACCTATGTAATATTCACATATAAGAACTTCATCTTCATTTCTTCTTCTGGATCATATCACATATATGTCTTCAATCGATGATCTTGATGCCAATACTCAAGATATATCTTTATCTTCATGTCATCCATACTTGAATCCAACACATGGACTACAAGTAGTACCTATGGAATATTCCTTCATATAAACTCAATGAAAACATTAGTCCGTAGGGGTTGTCATTAATTACCAACACCACACATATGGGCAATGTACCCTTACAATCTCCCCCATTTTGGTAATTGATGACAACCACAACAAGAGGTTTTATGTGATGAATATTAGAAACAAGTATGCAACTTATCCGAGAATAAGTTGAATACAAGAGGTTGTATTCATATGGCCTAGTAACACAAAGGTACTGGCCCATATCAAAACCAGTTCTACTCACACAACTACAACTAATGTAAGGGATGTGAGTAGGACCAACATATATAGAGCAAACTCCCCCACAATGTATGCACATGTGATGAACATGATTTCATTGCATACATTGTCAAGATTAAACTTTGGAAGATTTTCCACTATATAAACAACCATGCAGGATATAATAAAAATGGAATGCATGATAGGCTAAACACTTAAGCACAAACCAAACTTAAGTATAAATAAAACCCTTAAACCCTATAAACTTCTACCCCACTGGCAACAAGTGCCAAAATGGGTGAAAACTTTAGAAAGCCAATATAATATGAGTTCCTCCCCAAGGTGTGCATTTCTCATTATTTGAGTGGAATCAAATGCACATATACAATGATGAATACTTGAAGGAAGTCAAACTATATTGAGGATCAAAGATTGCACAAAGATAACATGGTGAAGAAAGTTTCAACAAATAAAGCAAGCAATCAAGGATCCAATTTGGACAAACAAAGATATCATGATAAGAGAGATATAGTGCTCTAAATGAAATAAGAAACCTCCCCAAGGTTCATGCATAAATTAGAATAGTTGCATTTGAATACAATATGCACAAACATGGAATCCTCACTCCCTGTATATCATTTAGAACACAAACAAGATATAGAGGATAACTTTAGTCCAAAACATTTACGAGATATGGGTGCAAGAAGATAAAATAAAATTAAGCCAAGCACTCATAAATCAAGTCCTTACCAACACCACTAAAATCAAAAGGATAAAAAGATGGTCGGCAAAGAACAAGGATATCAAGGTGATGGATTAAAACTCTCATGCATATAAGTTTCTAAAGTGGACAAGATGATCCATAAAGAAACATGCACACACAAGAGGTTAATAAAATAAATAAGACATGGTATCCAAGATGAAGTTATACAATATACCAAAGGATGTTTGCTTAAAAGCATATATAGCCTATGACTCCACTTTTCACTTATGGTATAGGAATGAACTTCAACCAAGAAAATCGTGAAAACATCACAACTAACAATAAGGAAAGTAAAGCTAGTTGGGATATTTTTAGAAAGGCAACAAGTATCACAAATAGGGATTCATTTTGCAATTTCATCAATATTGCACATAAGAGCTCTTCGAGGAATCGATATTCAATAAATTGCTAGATATTACCATCATATGCATCTTCTCAAATTACTCAAATGTACAATAAGAAGTTTTCTTGAAAAATTATTTTTCTAGAACCGCAATATTTTTGAAATAAATAATTGCATGCCAAGATGCAACCTACAAGAGGTTTGATTCTGTATGAGTATGAATGAATAAGATACTTGTTGCCGAGATAGCAATGGCATGATGTAGTAGATAAGAGTTCATCGATCATCCTAGCTTGGCTCTAATTCTCATATGGTGACAACACCTTCCTTATAGATGAGACAAGCCTCCATTGCATCTCCTATGTACCTAAAACAACATTCAAGTACATCTTGGTCCCCAAACTTATTGGGTCCAAAGTGGTTATACTAACCACAATACATAGGATACACTCCATATCAATATGTGCATAGTTATAGATGAAGTTGGAATTTCATGCACATCTTAGCCATTTAGAATTTGATGGAGTATACCCTATATATATTGGATCAAACAAAGCATAGTATGATATAAAATGTACATTTAGTAAGCATACATGCACAAGATCCAAATAAGAAAATCAACACATGATTTAAGCAACAAAGTTCAGAAAATCAACTAAGAAAATTGTTGAGCATAAAAGATGAATAAAGGCACACATGCTCAAAGATTTATCTCATTCAATCAAATAAAATATGTAAGAAAGAATGAGATAACACAGTCCCAAAAGAGCAAGGTTCCAACAAATAAACCAAACCCTCTACACTTTTCACAATGGCACAAAGTACCAAAAGGAAAATATTTGTCTTACATCAAGGTAAACATGATAGGAATCAAAAAGATTTTATCAAAATATTTTTCAAAGAGGCAAGAGAGACACATGGGAGCTAAAAATATTTCTTGGCAATAAAATAAGGCAATAAGAAGCAATCCAAGGTGAATATGATCCATACATTCAACCACATACAAGGTTATCAATTGTCAAAGACAATGAGAATATCGGAATTGATTTCCGGTGGTATATTTCAAGGATTCAAGATCAACTTCACAATACAAGACATAGGATAAATATATAGGATTAAGCACTATGCACGGATGTAGATTCTTGATAGCTTCAACTAGTCAAATAATCACGCACATCAATGATTTGAATAACTTGAAGCAAACGGTGCCCAAATAAGATATATATATATGTATTTGAGGAAAACCGTACGAAGAATTTCTTACTCAAACAAGAACCCATAAGATGACCAATACAAGCTTTTTAATAAGAGTGATCTTGTTTGAGAAAACATGCCACCTAGGAATAAGATAATTAGCAATATCAACTCTAAGTGGCAAAACCTCATATGTTCACATTTTCTAGGCTTGTGATATGTACAAAACATATTACTTCCCCATAATGTGATAAAACATTTCTTCTAATCAAGAGTCAATTAAAATTCGACTAGAGATAATTAATGGACACTTGGAATTTGAATTTCTCATGAGTATGACACACCACATAGTGACTAGATAATTTTGCAATATCAATACTAAGTGATGGTACTCATGTACACATATTTTAAAGAAATATAGATGCATAAGGCATATCACTCCCTGATGTCTACGGGTGCTTCTATTCTTGTAGACAGTGTTGGGCCTCCAAGAGCAGAGGTTTGTAGAACAGCAGCAAGTTTCCCTTAACTGGATCACCCAAGGTTTATCGAACTCAGGGAGGAAGAGGTCAAAGATATCCCTCTCAAGCAACCCTGCAATCACGATACAAGAAGTCTCTTGTGTCCCCAACACACCGTGCACTAGTTCGGCGAAGAGATAGTGAAATACAAGTAATATGGATGAATATGAGTGGTAATAGCAATCTGAAATAAAGATGGCAGCGAGTAAACATGCAACAGAACAGTAAATAAATGGAGTTTCAGTGCTTGGAACAAGGCCTAGGGATCATACTTTCACTAGTGGACACTCTCAACATTGATCACATAATAAAACCACTCTACACTCTCTTGTTGGATGACAAACACCATTAGTTGTGTAGGGCTACAAGAGCACCTCAATGCCGGAGTTAACAAGCTCCACAACATTTGATGTTCATATTTAAATAACCTTAGAGTGCATGATAGACCAACGCAATTACACCGAGTACTAACATAGCATGCACACTTGTCAACATCAGCTATGAAAGGGGGAATAGATCACATCAATACCATCATAGTAATAGTTAACTTCATAATCTACAAGAGATCACAATCATAACCTACACCAAGTACTTCATGATGCACACACTGTCAACATTACATCATGGAGGAGGAATAGACTACTTTAATAACATCACCAGAGTAACACAACTAGATCACAATGATAGAGATGAACCACATAGCTACGGTAGAGCCCTCAGCCCCAGGGAGAACTACTCCCTCCTCATCATGGAGACAGCGATGGCGGTGAAGATGGCGGTGGAGATGGCTTCCGGGGGCAATTCCCCATCCCGGCAGGGTGACGGAACAGAGACTTCTGTCCCCCGAATTGGAGTTTCGCGATGGCGGCGGCTCTGGAAGGTTTTCGGGTGTTTCGTCAATCGGTGTCGACCACGGGGCCTCCCCACAATAGGGGGCGCGCCCCCCCCTTGGGCTGCGCCGCCCTGTGGGGTGGGGCCCCCTGGCTCCCCTCTGGTCCCCCTTTTGCTTTTTGGAAGGTCCCGGGAAAAATAAGATGTTGGGCATTGATTTTGTCCGATTCCGAGAATATTTCCTTTGTAGGATTTCTGAAACCAAAAACAACAGAAAACAGGAACTGGCACTTCGGCATCTCGTTAATAGGTTAGTTCGGAAAACGCATCAAAACATCATAAAGTATGAACAAAACATGTAAGTATTGTCATAAAACAAGCATGGAACATAAGAAATTATAGACACGTTTGAGACGTATCAAGCATCCCCAAGCTTAGTTCCTACTCGCCCTCGAGTAGGTAAACGATAACAAAGATAATTTCTGAAGTGACATGCTATCATAATCTTGATCAATACTATTGTAAAGCACATGAGATGAATGCAGCGTTTCGAAGCAATGATGAAGATAATGAGTAAACAAATGAATCATATAGCAAAGACTTTTCATGAATAATACTTTCAAGACAAGCATCAATAAGACTTGCATAAGAGTTACTCATAAAGCAATAAATTCAAAGTAAAGGCATTGAAGCAACACAAAGGAAGATATAAGTTTCAGCGGTTGCTTTCAACTTCAACATGTTTATCTCATGGATAATTGTCAACACAAAGTAATATAACAAGTGCAATAGGTAAACATGTAAGAATAAATGCACACAGTTTACACAAGTGTTTGCTTCTAAGATAGAAAGAATAGGTAAACTGACTCAACAATAAAGTAGAAGATAGGCCCTTCGTGGAGGGAAGCATTGATTACTATTTTTGTGCTAGAGCTTTTATTTTGAAAACATAGAAGCAATTTTGTCAACGGTAGTAATAAATCATATGTGTTATGTATAAGACATCCTATAAGTTGCAAGCCTCATGCATAGAATACTAATAGTGCCCGCACCTTGTCCTAATTAGCTTGGATTAACACGGATTATCATTGCATAACATATGTTTCAACCAAGTGTCACAAAGGGGTACCTCTATGCCGCTTTGTACAGAGGTCTAAGGAGAAAGTTCGCATTGGATTTCTCGCTTTTGATTATTCTCAACTTAGACATCCATACCGGGACAACATAGACAACAGATAATGGACTCCTCTTTAATGCTTAAGAATTCAACAACAGTTAATATTTTCATAAGAGATTGAGGATTTGTGTCCAAACTGAAACTTCCACCATGATTCATGGCTTTAGTTAGCGGCCCAATGTTCTTCTCTAACAATATGCATACTCAAACCATTTGATCATGAAAATCGCCCTTACTTCAGACAAGACGAACATGCATAGCAACTCACATGATATTCAACAAAGGTAAAAGTTGATGGCGTCCCCAGAAACATGGTTACCGCTCAACAAGCAACTTATTAAGAAATAAGATACATATTCTTCACCACAATAGTTTTTAAGGCTATTTTCCCATGAGCTATGTATTGTAAAGGCAAAGAATAGAATTTTAAAGGTAGCACTCAAGTAATTTACTTTGGAATGGCAGAGAAATACTATGTGGTGGGTAGGTATGGTGGACACAAATGGCATGGTTTTTGGCTCAAGGATTTGGATGCACGAGAAGAATTCCTCTCAATACAAGGCTAGGCTAGCAAGGTTGTTTGAAGCAAAATCAAGTATAAACAGGTGCAGCAAGACTCACATATGAACATATTGTAAGCATTATAAGACTTTACATCGTCTTCCTTGTTGTTCAAACACCTTAACCAGAAAATATCTAGACTTTAGAGAACAATCATGCAAACCAAATTTTAACAAGCTCTATGCAGTTCTTCATTAATGGGTACAAAGTACATGATGCATGAGCCTAAACATGATCCATATGAGCACAACAATTGCCAAGTATCAAATTATTCAAGACATTATACCAATTACCACATGCAGCATTTTCTGTTTCCAACCATATAGCAATTAACGAAGCGGTTTTCAACTCCGTCATGAACATTAAAAGCTAAGAACACATGTGTTCATATGAACCAGCGAAGCGTGTCTCTCTCACACACAAGCATTTATTCAGAGAATGAAAATAACAAAACGAAAATAAAAACACACGGACGCTCCAAGTAAAGTACATAAGATATGACCGAATAAAAATATAGTTTCAAGAGAAGAAACCTGATAAATTGTTGATGAAGAAGGGGATGCCTTGGGCATCCCCAAGCTTAGACACTTGAGTCTTCTTGAAATATGCAGGGATGAACCACGGGGGCATCCCCAAGCTTAGACTTTTCACTCTTCTTGATCATAGTATATCATCCTCCTCTCTTGACCCTTGAAAACTTCCTCCACACCAAACTTAACACAAACTCATTAGAGGGTTAGTGCATAATCAAAAATTCACATGTTCAGAGGTGACACAATCATTCTTCACACTTCTGGACATCGCACAAAGCTATTGGAAGTCAATGGAACAAAGAAATCCATCCAACACAGCAAAAGAGGCAATGCGAAATAAAAGGCAGAATCTGTCAAAAACGAACAGATCCGTAAAGACGAATTTTTTAGAGGCACTGGACTTGCTCAGATGAAAATGCTCAAATTGAATGAAAGTTGCGTAGATATCTGAGGATCACGCACGTAAATTGGCAGATTTTTCTGAGTTACCTACAGAGAACCCTGCCCAAATTCGTGACAGACAAAAATCTGTTTCTGCACAGTAATCCAAATCTAGTATCAACCCTACTATCAAAGACTTTACTTGGCACAACAATGCATTAAAATAAAGATAAGGAGAGGTTGCTACAGTAGTAACAACTTCCAAGACACAACAAAACAGTAACAAAATAAACACATGGGTTATCTCCCAAGAAGTTCTTTCTTTATAGCCATTAAGATGGGCTCAGCAATTTTAATGATGCTCGCGCAAGAAATAAGAATTGAAGCAATAAGAGAGCATCAAGAAGCAAATTCAAAACAAATTTAAGTCTAACATGCTTCCTATGCATAGGAATCTTGTAAATAAACAAGTTCATGAAGAGCAAAGTAACAAGCATAGGAAGATAAAACCAGTGTAACTTCAAAAATTTCAGCATATAGAGAGGTGTTTTAGTAACATGAAAATTTCTACAACCATATTTTCCTCTCTCATAATAACTTTCGGAGGCATCATGAACAAACTCAACAATATAAGTATCACATAAAGCATTCTTATTCACATGCATAAAAGTATCATTACTCTCCACATAAGCATAATCAATTTTATTAGTTGTAGTGGGAGCAAATTCAACAAAGTAGCTATCATTATTATTCTCATCAAGTGTAGGAGGCATAGTATAATCATAATCAAATTTACTCTCCATAGTAGGCGGCACCAAAAGACCACTATCATTATAATCATCATATATGGGAGGCATATCATAATCAACATAAACTTTCTCCTCAATACCCGGAGGACTAAAGAGATCATTTTCATCAAAACCGACCTCCCCAAGCTTAGAATTTTCCATAGCATTAGCAACAATGGTGTTCAAAGCATTCATACTAATAACATTCCCATTAGCATGCATATAAAGTTCCATGGGTTTTTTAATTCTCTCTTCAAACACATCATGTCCTAATTCAAGATAAAGTTCATAAAGATCTCTCATTGTGTTGTTGTTTTCCATTAAGCCTTACTAGTGTTTAACAAGAAACAAAAAGATGCAATTGCAGGATCTAAAGGAAATAGCTTCGAACACACACACAACGGCAACAGAAAAGTACTCGGTTACACGGGACCGGAGTATGAGTACCTTTTACCTTTCCTCCCCGGCAACGGCGCCGGAAAAGTGCTTGATGTCTACGGGTGCTTCTATTCTTGTAGACGGTGTTGGGCCTCCAAGAGCGAGAGGTTTGTAGAACAGCAGCAAGTTTCCCTTAAGTGGATCACCCAAGGTTTATCGAACTCAGGGAGGAAGAGGTCAAAGATATCCCTCTCAAGCAACCACCGCAATCACGATACAAGAAGTCTCTTGTGTCCCCAACACACCTAATACACTTGTCAGATGTATAGGTGCACTAGTTCGGCGAAGAGATAGTGAAATACAAGTAATATGGATGAATATGAGTGGCAATAGCAATCTGAAATAAAGATGGCAGCGAGTAAACATGCAACAGAACAGTAAATAAACGGAGTTTCAGTGCTTGGAAACAAGGCCTAGGGATCATACTTTCACTAGTGGACACTCTCAACATTGATCACATAATAAAACCACTCTACACTCTCTTGTTGGATGACAAACAACATTAGTTGTGTAGGGCTACAAGAGCACCTCAATGCCGGAGTTAACAAGCTCCACACCATTCGATATTCATATTTAAATAACCTTAGAGTGCATGATAGACCAACGCAATTACACCGAGTACTAACATAGCATGCACACTGTCAACATCAGCTATGAAAGGGGAATAGATCACATCAATACCATCATAGTAATAGTTAACTTCATAATCTACAAGAGATCACAATCATAACCTACACCAAGTACTTCATGATGCACACACTGTCAACATTACATCATGGAGGAGGAATAGACTACTTTAATAACATCACCAGAGTAACACAACTAGATCACAATGAGAGAGATGAACCACATAGCTACGGTAGAGCCCTCAGCCCCGAGGGAGAACTACTCCCTCCTCATCATGGAGACAGCGATGGCGGTGAAGATGGCGGTGGAGATGGCTTCCGGGGGCAATTCCCCGTCCCGGCAGGGTGCCGGAACAGAGACTTCTGTCCCCCGAATTGGAGTTTCACGATGGCGGTGGCTCTGGAAGGTTTTCGGGTGTTTCGTCAATCGGTGTCGACGATTTAGGTCAGGGGGCATCTTATAGGCGAAGAGGCAGAGTCGGAGGGGCCACGGGGCCTCCCCACAATAGGGGTGGGGCCCCCTGGCTCCCCTCTGGTCCCCCTTTTGCTTTGTGGAAGGTCCCGGGAAAAATAAGATGTTGGGCATTGATTTCGTCCGATTCCGAGAATATTTCCTTTGTAGGATTTCTGAAACCAAAAACAGCAGAAAACAAGAACTGGCACTTCGGCATCTCGTTAATAGGTTAGTTCCGGAAAACGCATCAAAACATCATAAAGTATGAACAAAACATGTAAGTATTGTCATAAAACAAGCATGGAACATAAGAAATTATAGATACATTTGAGACGTATCACTCCCCCAAAATGGGATGTTCCATTAATCACTTGAAAATATACAAATAATATATAATCAAGATGCATTAGAGACTCAAAGCAAAATACAAACGTAAATGATGTGTCAAACAATCATACTTGAATACACAAGGTAAGCGAGTAAGGCACAACATATACAAAAACATACTTGGTACAAAACCAAAACATGCAAAGGGGCAAGTAACTTACAATGTAAAGAATTTAAGTACAAGTTACCGCAAAGAGGAACATTGGATATAAGATATATATGATAATCCTTATGACTTGGCATGAAAGAAATATAATATATGAATATCCCTTAATTCTTCATGAAGTATCCAAGTCTCCAATTCCCTCTACATACATCTATTGATCAAGTTTGAGCTTGTTGGTCCCCAACCAAGTTGGATCCGAAGAGGTTAGTCACAATAGATTTGGCAACCCAGATGGTTCTTTTCTTGACACCACTTTGAGTTCTAACAAACTTGGCAAACACATTGCCATGTTATCCTTCCCAATAGAATAATCATCATCAACAATGATAGGGTTAGATAAGGTACCGTTTAAACAAGAAGAAGCAAGATGCCCCTTCTCACGATATAAGTAGCAAGTGTTCCCCTTTCTCTTCTTGATTGATTTCTTTTCTTGGGGAACTTTATCTTGATTCTTCTTGGGAAGTGGCCTATCTTCAACTTGAAGTTGAGATTGTGATTGACCATTACCATGAGGTCACTTTCCTTGTTGCTTTTTACTCAAGTGCTTCTTCTTCTTCTTCAATGGGCATGCTCTAACGTGATGCCCTTCAACCTTGCACTTGAAGCAAGCAATCTTGGTCGGATCCTTGAATTTGTCTTGGCCCTTCTTTTTGTTGCACTCGCTCTTGGACTTGCTCTTGTTATTGGAGTTGAATCCAAGTCCACTCTTGTCATTGGGAGATTGTTGCACACTCAACATCTTGTCAAGTGTGGGTTTCCCTTCATGACTCTTTGCCAAGTCTTTCTTCAAAGAAAGGGCTTGGGCCTCGAGATCTTTGATTTCCTCTACATGGTTAGTAGAAATACAAGTACTAGAGGAAGTAGAAGCTTTATTGTTAGAGGAACAAGGCAAGGCAAGTAATCCAACACAAGGTGTATCAAGAGTTTGACTAGATGGATTACTAGGACTAGCACAAGTCAATATAGCATTTTGAGTAGAGGTTGTGATAATTTCCACATGAGGCTCACAAGATGTTACCTTACTGATACTAGCCTCATGATCTAACTTTATCCTATCATAGGAGATTAGGAGATCATCATGAGAGCCCGAGAGCTTTTTACAACTTTCTTCCAATTCCCTATAATTGCTAGTTAGCAAATCAAGATGAGCCCTTAGCTCAACATTCTCCTTTAAGATAGATCCTTCACAAGAAGTAGAGTTAGTAGCACAAGTATCAATAATAGATTTTTCTTTTTCAAGCACATAAGATTTAAGGGATTCCATTTCTTGCTTAAGGTCATTAGTTATGCACCTTTAATTTTTCAGCTCTTGTCTAAGGAGATTGAATCTCCGTTTCTCATTTTCAATATGAGATTCCAGCTCCTCAATGGACTCATCCCTTTCATTGAGGGAGTCCATAAAGAAATCGAATTTGACAAGGGCATCACCACAAAGGGTGCATCTAACATTGTAAAGGCCTTTAAGTATAGAATCTTCATCTTCTTCATCATCATTACTCTCATCATTAGGAGATGTGTTGGGATTCAAGGTAGGAGTTACCTTTGGTCCCTTTGCCATAAGGCACATGTGCATACCGGAGGATGACGATGAAGATGTTTTGGAATCTCCTTTCATGAGAGTATCACGCCTCATAGATTGTTCAATTTTCTTTACGTTGTTAGCCAAATAACTAGAGGAAATAGAAGCATTTTGTTCATGGCAAGAAGACATAGCAAACATATCATCATGAGATTCATGTAAGGAGTTTATACATGATATGCAAGTACTATCAACACAAGCATGTAGATTATTTTCAGTGCTAGATGTGTTCAAGTACAAAGAGGACACATTGCAAAGGGATAAAGATGAAGAATCATCACTACTGAGCACACTATCAACATTGCAATTTTCCTCAGCACTCACCATATCATTACCTTGTGTCTTGCCACACGTTGGTGAAGTGGATGAAGATGATAACTCATCACGGCCGGAGGTGGAAGCAACTTGGAGTTCTTCATGATGTGAAGAGGGAGAGAGCTCCTCGGAGACACCACCGACAATATGAGAAATGGATCCACGAAATATTTCCTTAAGCTTGATCCACATCTCATGAGATGATTTTCGCTTTATAAATATCAAGAACCTACAAAAATCTGATCTCAAGGAGGATAAAAGCTCATTAGATACTTGAGCTTCAAGATGTAAAATTTTCTCATCCTCTAAAGATAGATTTTGAGGATCCATCGGAGGAGAAAAACCTACATCTAGAAATCGCTCTATATTTGGACACAAGGTCCGAAGATTACAAAGCAAGCGATTTCTCCACAAAAGATAATTTGTGCCATCAAAGATAATTGTGTCATTGTGCACTATATTACTAATCGACATATTTACTCTCAAGGCGCTGAAGCCTTAAACAAGGAGACACCTTGCTCCGATACTAATTGAAAGGACAAGATGTCGCCTAGAGAGGGGATGAATAGGCGTTTAAAAACTCTTATGGAATTGGCTTGTAAGGATGCGGAATTAAACTAATGTTTATTTTACAAGCACAAACCCAAAATATGCTAGGCTCAACTAAGTGCGATAACAACAACTAGAGCTAAGCAAGATACGCACAATATATATATATATATATATATATATATATATATATATATGAACAAAAAGTGATAGTATGTTATAATAAGTACTTGAAGCTCGATGGTATCACAGAGGAAAGTAAACTCGGGTATAGAAATAACCAAAGCACGCGGAGACGAAGATGTATTCCCGTGTTCCCTTCCTTTGCAAGAAGTTACGTCACGTTTGGAGAGGTGGGGATCCCACGAAGCATTTCCCAACGCCACGAAGGCTCACCTTCTTCTCCGAGCCAATTTCACGAAGGATAATGGCCCTTTCCTTATGGCTAGCTTTTACTCCACTCCGGAGATGGCAAGCTCCAAAACCACTTCACAAGCTCCACGAAGGAGAAGTCCGGGCGTCTTCACAATCTTCCACGAAGAGGTCATCGGGACACCAACCAAGCCAACTAGGAGGTCACCCTCCAAGAGTAACAAGCTCACGGTCTCTCGATCACTTGAACAAATCGTGGTGGAGATCTCAACACTATGAAATGATGCTAAGCAAGAACACCAAAGATGTTCAAATCCTTCACACTCAAATCTCACCAAAGCAACAAATGCTAGGATGGAATTTTAGAGGAAGAACAATGGAGGAAATCAACAAATGACTCCAAGATCTAGATCCCAAGAGTTCCCCTCACTTAGAGGAGGAAAGGATTGGAGGAGGTTGTAGATCTAAATCTCCTCTTTCAAATCCCCCAAGAATATGCAAGAATCATATGAAGGGAGGGAGAGGAAGCAAGCTCAAGAGATTCAACAATGGTGGTAAAAAACGTGCTTAAGAACCCTAAGAACAATGGGGAAGAAGCCCCTTTTATAGCCCCTAAAAAATATGACCGTTTGGTCCAAAAATGAGCCAACCCTACACTGAACCCGGCAGGTACCGGAATTTTTGGTATCCTGCCCGGCATGCCGGGCCAGATACCGGGCTGCCCGGCAGCAGCACTCAGCATGCCGAGCCACACGCCGAAAATGTGATAACTTTTGCATCCGGACTCCGATTATGATGATCTTGGGCTCGTTGGAATCACGACAACGAGCTCTATAACATTATGCATAGAAAAATCATAGTCCAACTATTGAGTAAGAAAAATAATATAAAAGGTTTAGCCTATCTATAAACATCAAACCGGTAAAACCCCCAAACATGAAAACGCAATAGAAGATGCATACGAATTCCGTTTTCGATGAATTTGGGCTTGTTCTAAAGCTAGCAACAAGATCAAGAACCTCACAAAGAGAAACACAAAGAAGAAACAAGATTTATGAATGCAAAGAATGCAAAGGGTTGAGCTCCCTAAGCTGGTGTGATCAAGTTACCCAACCGAAAGCCCCTCTTGATAGTGCGGCCATCTATCCTATAACCCGGTCTCTCAACAACAACCTTGAGACCGCTGAAAGGAAAAACCTATCAAGGCCATACCTTTGCCTTGTGCATCCCGCTTGATGTTGATGATGATGCCTCATGCTTCATTGAAGCCGGCACACCTCACTTGATTATTATTGCTTCGTGAAGATATATAATTTGCTCCCCCATACACCACTATGGGATAGCTTTATTAGGCACATCTTCACATGTCCATTATCACCAAATGGACGGCAAGCTTCAAGCATATATAGACGAACTTGTTGGTACGAGGCTAGACCTCGGCCCTCGAACCGCGAGGACTACTCACACATGATTAGATCAACAATCATAAACATTTCCTTAAAGATCTTGAATATGTTGAATAGATTCCAAAGTAGAGAGGAATGGAATGACGATGGAGATGATCGTGACAGTGATCAAGCTTCGGTGTTGATGGAGATATGACTCATGGTGCCAGAATGGGGTTTCGGTGGATCTCTTTGTCTCTTATGACTTAGGCGCCTTCACGATATATATTGGGTTTGACGAGGAAAATCTACCGAAAGGTGGTATGGTCACCCGGTACGGGCATGGGTGACCATACCGCTAATTGTCAAATCTTCTGTGTGATGCGTCTTCATGGATTGGGGTTGACTTGGTGAAGTTCCTAGCTCGAAATTATTCTTTGATTGCCTTTGATTTCCTTCCCAAAATTCCCATTTCTACGTAGAAATAACCAAAGACTAGGATTTGCATATCTATGAATTAATTAGTGATTAGCAGCGAGTCCAAGAGAGGTATTATCATTATTTAAATAAAAAAGGTTTAGATGGAGATTAAAATGAATGTGTTACCACTCATCACGGTGGCTTTGCGAGCGAAGAGCTTGTGATCCCTCCTAGTGTCTCGTAATGAGTTGTTGGTGAAGATCATAAGCACCTCTTTGATGGAGATTTCTGGATTGGGTCCAAGGGACATGCCTTTGAGCCCTTTCGATATCTCATTGATGGCATGGAGTGTTCACACCCTAGAGGTCCTCGGAGGCATGTCTGTGTGTGCCATCACTCCCTATGGAAATGTCAGTCTGGTGTGCACAGATTTCCTTTGCTTTTTACTCAGTGGACGGCGTTCCTCCTTGGGATGTGATGACTGCAAGAACACGGATCAGTTGTAGCTAGTTTTGAAATAAGAGTATCAAACCACAAGGAGCTACTAGTAGTGATCTTAATATCCCTTGATAATTTCTATTAAAATTAATTAATAATTGTTTTCTAATCTCATAATGATAAAATGGAGGTGTTGTAAATGGTTGCAGGGAAAGTAAATAAAGCAGTAAAAATGTTATATAAAAAGGGTTGGAACTTTATAAGACAAAGTGTTCTCAGGGATTATTGGATCCACCTCTAGCACTAGGACTCATCTTAATCAAGATAAAATATGCTTTCAAGCATGTTGTGCGTGGGAGAGCTCCGTAATAAGATGCGCCCAGAAAACCATCGGTCATTTCATCTCTAAATAACCACATCATCTAGCCTTCTGCAACCACATATTTGACTAGTGTTATTAAGGGGTGTACCCCATGGTCATCGATATGAGCTTAGTGAATCCCTCTTATCCCCCTTGTTCATTTGTCAAAGAAACGATACGGTAATGTCACTTCACGCCATTCGCTTTACCACACTTCAAAGAGTAGTTCCCTCTCAAGACCAATAGGCAATATTACATGGTGCACAACATGTAATAACGACAGAGAAAACTAACACACATTAATACTTGAAACTATAGATCATCTTAGATTCATCTCATATTCATGCTAGGGTTTCTCCATCTCCCCAAGAACTAATAAGACCACTCACACATGGAGACAATCAAGAACATCATCATAATCTTGTGGAATGAATTAAAGGAATGGAACAAATTCAAATACAAATCCACAATATCAATCAAGATTACAACTATGGTTGGAGGATGATGGTGATGAAGGTGCAACGGTTGCTGATGATGAAGGGGATGATACCTTGTCCTCCAAGGATCCACGTAGCAGCCCGAATCTTGTCTTCTCCAAAGTTCCCTCTTGAGATTTGATCTGGGGCGGTGTTTCTTGATTTCGCGAAGTTGTGTGCGTCTGATCTCTGATCCGTCTGCGGGAGGTGAAAGTATTTTACGAGGCGGTGCCCCTGGAGGGTGGTACGGGCGGGCCCTGCCCATACCGATGCCCGTTAAAGCGCCTGGAAGCTATCGTCGCGTTGTCCTTTCGCCCAGGCGCATTATTAAGTGCAAAAATGATTTTTATCATGTCAAAATGCCAGAAAATGACAGTTTTCATTGATATTTCATTATTTCATTATTGACTTATTATTTTAAGATCCTGTGTTGACAAGCATAAAAGGGCACGGTAGCGCGGTGAAATACAAAAATCCTACCACTACTTGATGATAACTTGATAAAATAGTAATGCAAAAGCATGCTAAAAATGCACTCATTAGGATGCTTTTAACAAACAATATGGAAAGTGATTTGGTGAGTAGTCGCATAGCTAAACACGGCCGACTAGTCTCGCATATATATCAATCGTCAGGTTATAGATAAGGACACGTATTGTTACAGCTAACAACTAGCTAACAGGTAACATATTATGGTTATGATTCTAGTATATCTAGAATTGTTACAACAATACAATCGTTATGTTTAATACCCTCCCGCAATCTCAGCCTACCGAAGACAGGTTGAGATTGTGCCGACATGCTTGGAATGTTGGCAATGGAAGTGAAGATATCTGCAACTTGATCCTCCAAAGAGATGAACTGAATATGAAGTAGTTTCTGAGCTACTCTTTCTCGAACGAAATGGAAGTCCACCTCAATATGTCTAGTCCGAGCATGGAAGACAGGATTGGAGGAAAAATATGTGTCTCCAAGATTATCACACCATAATACAGGAGGGCAATCCTATTTTATCCCAAGCTCCTGGAGGACTGACTGAACCCAAATTAATTCAGCTGTGGCATTAGCAAATACCTTGTACTCTGACTCAGTACTAGAACGGGAAAATGTAGCCTGCTTCCGTGCACTCCAGGCAATCAAATTTCCCCCAAAGAATATAGCATAACCCCCGGTTGATCGCCGATCATCAGAGTCCCCCGCCCAATCAGCATCAGAAACGGCAGACAACAAACTAGCAGAAGAGGGACGAAGACTAAGACCATGATCACCTGTCATCTTGACATAAAGAAGGCTGCACTTCACCGCAGCCCAATGTGAATCTCGTGGCTCATGAAGAAATGTATAGACCATATTGACAACATAGGACAAATCAGGGCGAGTGACTGTAAGATACTGCAAACTGCCAACTACACTTCTATACTGTGTAGCATCTTCACATGAGAGGGGAGTACCATCAGAAGTACTTAATGGATCAGTGACCATCGTAGGAGTGTTTGATGGTTGACACTTGAGCATACCTGCCCGCCGAAGAAGCTCAAGCACATATTTCCTTTGACTGAGAATTAGACCACCAGATGACTGTCGAAGAAACTCAATACTAAAGAAATAGTGGAGTGGTCCAAGATCTTTGACCGCAAACTCTGACCAAAGTGCTGCAACAAGGTTAGTTCTAGCGACATGAGATGGGCTGACTACAATAATGTCATCCACATAAATGAGAAGGTAAACTGTGACTTCTAGATGTTGAAGTATGACTAATGATGTATCAGCAGCTGAAGCTTTGAAGCCAAGTTTACCAAGAACTGAACTCAACCTTGCATGCCATGCTCTTTGTACTTGCTTAAGTCCATAGATAGCCTTCTGAGGATGGAAGAGATGATGGGGATAGGTTGAATCCTCAAATCCAGGTGGTTGGCGCATATACACTTCCTCATCCAGAATACCATGGAGAAAAGCATTCGGAATATCCAACTGATGAAGGTGCCATTTCTGGTACACTTCAAGAGACAACAATAACCGAATAGTTGTGGGTTTGACCACAGGACTAAATGTATCAACATAATCTATCCCATATCTCTACTTGAACCCTTTTGCCACCAATCGTGCCTTGTACCTATCGACAGAAACATCGGCATGGTGTTTTACCTTGAACTGGAGTCTATCACATTGACGCTAGATTTTCTCGGAACCAGCTGCCAGGTACCGCTTTTCTGCAGTGCATCGAACTCCTGATGCATCGCTTCTCTCCAAAGCGGATCAGTCATGGCGTGATGAAGATCACGTGGCTGAGTGGCGACAAAACCTGCACGCACCATGCACGTAGTCAACCAGGACACTATTGCATTAGTGTGCTTCCGAGGTTGCCGTACCCCTTGCTGTAACCGAGTCCTAATGCGAGGAGCTGAAGCATGCGATGGCGAAGAAGCAACATCGCACTCAGCTGGCGAGGCGTGGTCGCGCTCAGCTGGCGAGGTTTGCTCCTGTGGTGATGCCAACCCACGGGCTGGCGTGCCGTGGGCCGGTGAATCTGGCCCAGATGATGAAGCAGACTCCACGTCGAAGCTAGAGGCCGAAGCAGGCTCCATCGACATAGACGGGCCGGTGGCTACATGGTGATCGGTGTGCACGTCAATCGATGATGTTGCATGGCGCTCGTCGTGATCGTCACGCTTGCTCAGGACTTTTTCAAGCCGAGCGCCTCTTCCAATGCCTACACCGTGGTTAGGAAGCAAACTAGTAGGATATGCAATATCACCAAGTTGGTCAAGGGTAGGTGTAGACCGATGCAGGGATGTGCTAGAGGATGGTGTGGGAAGATTAGAAATGGAAGCACATTTTCATCAAATATCACATCTATAGAAATATATAGAACATGTAAACATTTATACCCTTTATGAAGAGGACTATAACCAAGGAAAACGCATTTCTTAGATCGAAACTCTAGTTTCCTATTGTTATAGGGACGAAGATGAGGCCAACAGTCACATCCAAAAACTTTCAGAAAAGTGTAATCAGGTTTATCTCCAAGGAGACGCTCAAGAGGTGTTTGCATGTCAATAAATCGACTAGGAACACGATTAATGAGAAAGCAAGCCGTTGTGAAGCCATCACTCCAGAAACGAAACAGGACAGAAGCATGTGCTAGTAATGTAAGTCCAGTTTTAACAAGATGTCGATGTTACATTCTGCCATGCCATTTTGTTGATGTGTCTGTGGGCATGAAACATGATGATAAATACCAATGTCACTAAAAGTATTATTTAAGTGAAGTTATTATTTTCCCCAGTCGGATTGCACATGCATGATCTTGGAATTCAATAGGCGTTCAACATGTTTTTGAAAGTCAAGAAAAATGTGGAACACATCAGATTGAGACGATATATCCAAGTAAAACGACTAAATCCATCAATAAAACCGACATAGTAGCTATGACCACTAGTAGAAGTTTGGGCAGGACCTCGTACATCGGAGTAATAAACTCAAGAAGTTTCTTTATTACACGATCTTAAAGGGGAAAATGCAATTGATGACTTTTGCCTTGTTGGCAAGCATCATAAATTACATTATGGTGCAAAGAATATGATGGCAATTTATTCCTATGAAGAACATGTTGAACAATATTTGAAGATGGATGGCCTAGATGCGCATGCCATTGCTCCCGTGACACCCTAAGACCACTGAAGACATGTTTCACGGATGGATCATCGACGCGGCAGAGGCCACCACAAACTCCTCTTCTAAGGATTATTTCCCTCGTTTTCCGGTCCTTGACAAAAAAACAACCAAGGATGAAATTCAAATAAGACATTATTATCTCTAGCAAATTTTGGAACAGACATGAGATTTCTAGTGACGTGGGAACCTTGAGAACATCACGGAGTTGAAGAGATCTAGATGAATTTGGAATTGTGCAATGACCAACATGGTGAATATGCATACCTGATCCATTGATAGTGTGCACCTTGTTTGTGCCTCCATAGCGCTCCTTCACCGAGAGCCTGTCGAGCTCGGAAGTGAGATGGTCGGTGTCACCCGAGTCCGCATACCACCTGTTGTCAATGGTGTAGGATGGGGTGTGTCCACCGTCGCCTTGACCACCGTCGTGGCTGCTGCCACCATGATCGCTCCCCTGACCGCCATGGACAGCCACAGAAGCCTGGCGATCGGAGTTGCGGCCATCGTTTTCGAGACCGCGGAAGTCCTTCTTGATCGTCTTGAAGCACCTAGACGCGACGTGCCCGATCTTGCCGCATTGCTGGCAGAGAGGACGGCTGCCCTGTTGATCGCCACCGCCACGAGGAGCAGTGTCACAACCGAAGTTGTGCATCGGGAGTGCTGAGGGTGGTGGTGCCATCAGGTTGTTGAAGTAGCCAGAAGGCCCACCATTGCCTCCATTGTATCCTTCGTTTCGGCCGTTGTACCCGCTATTGCCGCCGTACGGCGAGCGCCAGCATTGCTGCGGGCACTGAAGTTTGCAGCGTGTGAAGTCCTTCTCTGCGGAGCTCGGCCTTGCGCGCCTCTACGCGCTGCTCGACGTTCAGGAGCTGAGCATACACATCGCGCACCGACATCGGTGTCACACGGCCGACACGCGATCAACAAACGTGTCGTACTCGGCGTCGAGGCCGGCCAGAAGGTAGGAGATGAAATCTTCCGCTCGGAGCGGCTGCCCAATCGACGTCAGTGTGTCGGAGAGGGCCTTGATGCGGTTGAAGTAGGTTGAAGCCGATGCATCCAACTTCTTGGTGATGGAGAGCTGATAGCGGAGCTGCATGGACCTCGCCGTAGATTGATTGTCGAAGCTTCCTGCCATAGTGGTCCACGCCTCTTCCGACGTGGTGGCAAGGACGATGATGCCGTAGACTTCCGGCATGAGCGACGCAAGGAACCCCGACAAGATGGCCTGATCTTGCTTGTACCAGGCCAGGTAAGCGGGGTTGGGGATCTTCGCTAGAGCTCCAGCTTCCCCCGCTTGGGGATTGACGATCTCCGCAGGAGGAGCTGGAAACTCCTTGCTGATGAAGTGCGTGAGACCGTGCTACGAAGGACGGTGTCGAGGGTACTCCTCGGCAATGCCCTCTGATTGGGGCTTAGGGTTGATGGAATCCTGTAGGCTGACACGAGACATCGGTTAACAGACAAGCGGGGAGAGCGATTTACCCAGGTTAGGGGCCCTCGATGAGGTAAAACCCTTACGTCCTGCCTGTCTGATCTTGATTATGAGAATATTGGGTTACAATGGGGTGCCAAAGGTTTCGGCTGTGATCTCATCGAGAGGCTAAGTGCTACAACGACCTAGCTCTAGACTTCTGGTGGCTAAAGTTGCTAAGATTGATTGTCCCCCTCGGCAGCCCCTCTCCTGGCCTTTATATAGGAGGCCAGGTCTCAAGAGATCTGTCCGGGTACGACTAGGTTTACAAAAGACCTAGCTCTAAACTTTCCTTGTTCGATTCTTCGTCTTGCACTTCAAGGAATCTTCCGCAGCACCATCCTAGTGGCCCACCTTGCCATCGGGTATCTTCATGGGCTTCCAGTTGGGCCGTACATGATAGGGCAATGTCGGTTACCCGAAGGGTAATGCCCACGTCAGACGGGGAGAGCCTGAGCCCGCCAGAACAAATAGTTGTCCTCGATGAGCTTGACGGTGAGCTAGTTGGTGATGTTGATCGTGCCAGCGGACTCTGAGGGCGACGCCATTGTCCTGCTCTCAACGATCGACGAGGCTAAAGATGATGTATCATCGTTGGGGAGCATGAACTAGCGGCGGTGGCTGATAGCGTAGATGAGATCTAAAGCTCTGATACCATAACAAACAATATGGAAAGTGATTTAGTGACTCACACAGCTCAACACGGCCGGCTGGTCTTGTACATATACAATCGTCAGGTTACAGATACGCGCATGTATTGTTACAGCTAACAACTAGCTAACAACTAACAGACTATCGTTAGGATTCTAGTCTATCTAGAATTGTTACAACAATACAATCGTGATAGCACAAATATGTTTAATAGCTTTAGTCCGGCCCGGGCCACTAGCAGTTCCATCATTGTGTCGCGATGCAGGCCCGTGCCATGAACATGGAACACATCAGGGAGTTCGGCGCCGAGATCGATGTAGAGCGCAGTTTTCCGCGTGTGTCCACGTCTCGTGGCTGCACCGTGTGCACGACACAGTATGTACGTTACCGGGCTCTTTCTTGAGGATTCCGAAATTGGCGGTGGTGTGCCTAGTCATAGGGTCGTGCATTTCATACGACTAGAAGGAGGACGGTTGCCTCCAGTCAGGTTTTGCCCGACATTCCTTCGCTCGGTGATGGGCTTTGGACCCATTCCACATTGTTGATGAAGTCGTTGTAGTATTCCTTAGTTTGGCACTCATGTCGTTGACCATCATGGGCCAACTGTCGTGGTATTTTCGCGTCATAGCATTTTTGTTCAACAGAAGCACGTGTGCGGCGGGATCACATTTTAGCACTTAGAGACACGAGGTTTATAAAGGTTCAGGCCCGACAACAATGCAATGTCAATTTCTCGCTTCCGTGTGTGGATAGATTTATCTCTGAGTATACTCAAATATATTCGAAGACGAACCCTAGCTATACATGTAGTGTCATTTAAAAGGACATTTTTAAACTTCTACATTTCGGTGGATATGGTCATATGTGGATCTTTTTTCACTTTTTTTGAAAAAAAAATAAAAACATATCTTAAAACTCTACATTTTTTCTATGTAAATTAGAAGACACCATGACTTCATTATTTCGGTCGGTGCTTCGACGTCGAAACAAACTATACTGCTGTTCACTGAAAACAAAATGGCAGGTGCAGTGTCGCATAATAAATAGAAAAATGGAAAAGAAACTCCAAAGGTTGCACCAAACAGTGACGCATAGGGAATTTTAGAAGGCTGTGTTGACGGCACGTGCAGCGCCGTCCTCCGCACGTGCATGAGGCCCCCACCAAACCGCCATTCTCCTCTGGTGCCTTCCTATGGAAATCCCCGGCCGGTTGACTACTTGGCTCGCAGCCTCCACCTCCGGTCTCACGCGTGTGACGATCGAGCAAGAACGCAGCTCCTCATCCTCCTCCTCGCCATCCTTCAATCCGCTCACAGTCTCACGCAGGTCCTATGTACTTGGCCTCAGCACCAGCTGCAGAATTTGCTCCAATCCCCATCCCTGAGTGTTCTGGCAGCTGGAGTAGCTGAGAGAGGCATATGGAGATATATTAAAGAAAAAAGGAATCCACTACTAGCTTTAGCTATTTGAGCAAAACGTATGTGGGAAGAGAGAGCGGCAGGGCAGAGATAGGAAGGAGGCACAATTCCACTCACTGGCCAACCACAGGGCCTTCTTGCTCCTCTTTCCTTCGCTCGAGAAATCTGCCAGAAGCAGCAGGAGCTCCTCTACTTCTTCCGGCGTCTTCTCCTCATATTCCGACATCTGGAGCAAGAATTGGGAGTCCTCGCATGGATGCAGCCCACTGGCCCCAGGTAAATAGATCTCTCTGCGAAGATCACACTTGTGAGAATTTTGATTTTGTTGTTATCCTTGATCTTGCTGCTGTTCATCTTCTCTGCGCCTTGGTTCGCTGTTCATGCTTCACTCGATGAGACCATGATCTCTCTCTCTCCCTCTCTCTGGTATATATCCTCTTGGGTCTTGTTCTTCTTCCTTTATGCATGTTATCCTTTGTGTAGATCTATGCATCTGAGCACATAATCAGCACGCCCTTGTCTCGCTTCTCCTGAGGCTTTAAGCTGAGAGGCCTGTGTGAGCTTTAATCCTATGCTGCCCTTCCTCCCCTTTTGATCCATGAAAGGCACCACATACACCATCACCTTTCTTTTCCCTTCTTTCTAATCTCCCTTTCCTCTCCATCATCCTTTTTATCCCCTCCCCTCACCTTCTTTTCTCATAGCTTTTCTTCTCTCTCTCTCTCTCTCCTTGCATCAAAAGAGCAGCCATGTCCTGGTGATGTGTGGCAGCTAGCAGCAGTACTACAAACCCTACACATAAGAGCACACACAAAGTTGTGGTTTGTGTGGTGGTGCGGTGTGTTTCTTTTTCATCTCTCTTTCTTCTTCCCCTTATCACCCTTTTCCTTTCCTGCTGCTTCGCCTTTTCTTTGCATCTAATCTCCCTTTGTTTTCTTTTGCTTGGTTCTTTGTTGCACCGTATAGATTCTTAACAAGCCCCGCCACAACCCATCCTCCCACCACATCTTTGTTGTTGTTGCTCTAGCTCTAGTTTGTTAGCTAGTTCGGCGTGTGTTCTGATCATCGTCTGCTGCGTTCTGAACTTCTGATTGATCGAGGGCTGCGCTTACCATGTGTGTATCCTCAGGGGCTAGGGCAGCTGAAGCCCATGGAGGAGATGCTGATGGGAACAGGCGCGAACCTGCAGGTGCAAGGGTCAAATCCGAATCCGAATCCGGCGGCGTTGGCACCTGGGGGCGCCGTGAGGGGTGGAAGTGGAACGCCGGCCATGGCAGTGGCGGGTGCAGGTGCCGGTGCCGGTGCAGGCGCTGGAAGCACGGAGCGGCGGGCGCGGCCGCAGAAGGAGAAGGCGATCAACTGCCCTAGGTGCAACTCCACCAACACCAAGTTCTGCTACTACAACAACTACAGCCTCCAGCAGCCGCGCTACTTCTGCAAGACCTGCCGCCGGTACTGGACCGAGGGCGGATCCTTGCGCAACGTCCCCGTCGGCGGCGGCTCCCGTAAGAACAAGCGCTCGTCATCGTCTTTGTCCTCCGCGTCCGCGTCGGCCGCGAGCACGTCTGTCGCCAGCTCGTCCATGGCCGGGGCGACGTCCAATAAGAACCCGAAGCTGGCGCACGACGGCGCGGCGCACGACCTGAACCTGGCGTTTCCGCACCACCATGGCGGTATGCAGCAGGCGCAGGCGGAGTACATGGCGTTCCCGAGCCTGGAGAGCAGTAGCCTGTGTAACCCGGCCGGCGGCAGCACAATGGGCGCCCGGGCCGGTGGCGCACTCTCCGCGATGGAGCTGCTTCGGAGCACAGGCTGCTATATGCCACTGCAGGTGCCGATGCAGATGCCAGGAGAGTACGGCGCCGCGGGGTTCACTCTTGGCGAGTTCCGCCCGCCCCCGCCGCACTCGCAGTCGCAGAACTTGCTCGGCTTCTCGCTGGACGCGCACGGCCCGGCGGGCGGGGCTTCTTCGGCGGGGTACGGCTCAAGCGCGGGGATGCAAGGGATGCAAGACAGAGCGGGCAGGTTGCTGTTCCCGTTCGAGGACTTGAAGCCAGCTGCAAGCTCAGGCGCCGGTGGAGGTGAGAGCGGTGACGGCGGCTCTGGCGCCGGCGTGGACGGTGGCCACCACCATCAGTTCGAGCAAGGCAACAAGGAGCAACAAGGCAATGGCGCCCCCGGCGGGCAAGACACCCCGGTGTTCTGGAACGGCATGATCGGCGGTGGCACTTCTTGGTAACGTACGTGCGGCGGTGCACGGTGGTGCGCATGCGCCCATGCATGCATGGCTCATGCGATCTGAGCAACGGCTGTGCATGCGCTTCCAACTGCAGATAGGCACAGAGGTCCAATAAGATGGTAGCATTGGTAATGATCATCTGTCGTACGGTGCTTGATCTCTTTCTGGTGTTCTTCTTCTTCCGGTGTTCTTGTGAGTTTTGTTTGATCGACTTGGGGGCTAGCTAGCTCTAACACACCAGAGTACACAATTAATCTCTTGACCTGTGCGTGGCATGGTAGCCTGTGTGAAGCTTCTTTTTAGGCTGGCTTCGAGTTAGGCATCGGTACATACCTAGTACATGGTGCATGTGGTGGTGTGGTTTCGCAGGGCCAACTTTAGGAGACTTGTAGCTTTGGGGAGAGAGAGGACTGAGCTACAGTTTGTTTGGTAACAACAATGCATGCAGTGTTTCAGCTTTGTGTGTAGTAGATGCAAATCTTTTGGGGACCGAGGCTTCCAAGTTTGTAACCTTGTAGTATCTGATACAAAAGAGTACAAGTACCATATATTTGCTTACTCTTATTCACATTGATATTGTTCTTATTGGCTAATGCATAGACTCATATATAGTTTATCAGAACAGGTTAGCACATTAATAATGTACTCCTCCTACACTTTTCTGCTTATCGAGCATGTACTGTGATGTTGTATTCCTTTTTTCTGTTCGTTTCTCTACTTTTATAAGCTTGTCTTTCTATCTGTCACCCCTCCCTGCCCTCCTTTTCCTGTAGCAGGCTAGCTCTGAGATGTCATGTCTCACCATTGCCTCAAAACCAAGAATCTTCCAGCCATGAAAAGCACTAGCGAGAGGGAGAGAGAAGAGATAGCTTATAGAGAACCGAAGGGCATGGGAGGAAGAGAATAAGTACGTATGACAAACATCCCACTCCCTAAAAGAAACTTTACTTCTCTCTCCTCACATGGTATTATTATATCATATGATGGCCACCTGTAGGTCCTTGAGCAGGCCATTTGTACAACTTATAATGATATTTTTGTAAACCTAAAGGTACACTGCCATGCTATCTCCTCTCCCACCATCATGCTCCTTGCATCTCTGATCTCTCTGCTCCTCACCTCTTTCTTTCATGTCAAGTGGGTAAGAATGCAACGTTTTACTCATTTGTTTTTGTTTCTAGTTAGGCATTCACTAGCCAAGTTCACCTGCCCACACCAAAAAGTTGTCACCAAATGATTCTTCTGTTACACCCATTTTGTACTCCCTCCGGTTCATATTAGTTGACTCTAATATGGATGTATCTAGAACTAAAATGTGTCTAGATACATCCATATTGAAGTCAATTAATATGAATGGAGGGAGTACCATTTCCTTGTATACATGCATGCATGCATGCATGGTCTCTAGAGTATAATCTTCAGTAATTTACTGCTACACGGACTCTTCACATGCATGTTATCTTGGGGCTGGGGAAAGCTTGGAAGGGCCCCAAAAACATTCTTCTAGGGATGAGGGCATGGGAGGAATATTGCTTGACTGCCTTCTTGATGCATTGGCTACTCTATTAAATAAACTATCTAGTGCCATGGCCTATTTTAACTTGCTAGTACTCCCTCCGAGATTTAAGTAAGTGTGCTTCTAGCTTTTTTTTCTCTCTCTAGTTAGTTTTCCTTTTGAATTTTGACCACTTTCATAGAATATAGTAGTAGAAACATATATGATGGCAAATTAGTATATCATAAATCTACATTTCAAAACAAATATATTGGTACTATTATAGTATCATAAATGCTATCATGTTTCCTATAAAATTGTTCAAATTCTAAAAGCCTTGATTTAACACTTATGAACGGGGGAATACTCTGCTAGAGAGTAGTAGTAGAGAATTATATAAGCATTCATGATATTGCTCCCATGATTGAAATCACTGCTTCACGTCCTCCTTACATGATAAAGAAACTACTGGGAGTTAGACCACTATATGCTTATTCATCTAAACTACATGCATGCTACAGTCTTAACTATCTCATTTCTCCTTGGATCCACCTCCATCTTGTTTTCTTCTCTACTTTTGTGGTATCGCTTGTGCTTTGTCCGCTTGCTGTCCTTCACCTCACTCCATGCCATTTTAAGGATAGTTAGTGCCATGGTAGGTCATTGTTAGTTGCATGGAGCCTAGCTGCTACATTTCCATTAGTAGCCGTGCAATGGCTTTCCTTTCAGAGTGCATATGTTTCTTTCACCTATGCTGCATTTGCATGGATAAGGTTGGGGATGTCCAAGCACTCCTCTTTCAAGCTGCTTTATAGTGACCTCTACCTAAACTTGCAGCTCTTTGCACCTCTTCATTTATGGGATAGAGGTGAAGCAGCTAGGAGTATGAAAGCATATGCAAATGTACTACGTATCGTGCTCTTCTTGATTTTCATCTCAGCTCCCTTTCTGAACACTCTTTCACCGGGCATACTACTTTCATGCATGATCGATGGCTGCATCCACTTAGGAGTTAGGTCTAAGTCTGCTAGCCAGTACTTTCTGATGTGGAGAATGCAGGTTACTTGAAATGGCTGGTTTACACGTTTGCAGAGAGCACTGGCATGTTTTCAAGTTGCAGAGTGGATGCTATTTCAATGCAAATGTACCTACGCACTTTCACCCCGGCAGTACTAAAGAAGTTTCACCCCAACTTCTTTTTCTAGAGCGAAGTGCCACCATCCTCACGGTTCCCACTAATAGTTATCTGCACAAAGCTAGTAGGCTTGTGCATCTATTGTACACACGTAGGAGTGTAAGTATATCTATACGCAAGCATATAAAATTTCAGTGAACATATGAAATTTATGACACAACAAATGTTAATTGGCATATGCACTTGTGCATTCCTTCCTAGATGACTGATCTACACATGTAAGAGCATCTCCACCGGCGGCCTGATAGCGGTCCCGATAGCAATTTGGCGGCCGGTGTCGTTTTTTTGGCTCGCACCGGTGCGCCCAAACGGCGCCCGCCATTTTTTGAGCCCAATAGAATCGCCGGCATTCCCGTGCCGGCCCCTTCGCCAAGGGGGCGAATCGGGCGCGCCGGCGCCTCGCGGAACGACGGTTTTCGCTGGTGGGAGAGCCTTGTCAGCGAGAGGACGCGACGGTTCGCATCGTCCGCGACGCGGAAAGGTTGGTCGTCGGCGTTTAATGGCCTCCCGCGTGGAAACCGAGGCGTCCACGAGGGCAGCGACTGGCCACGCGGCGTCCAGTCGCCGTAAATGTGGGTAGTTGCCACCGCTATATAGTACGTACGCCGTCCACCACCGCCGCTCCATTCTCTCCTCTCATCTCCACCACCGCCGCTCCATTCTCATCTCCACATCAAAATGCCGCGCCGTCTGAAGACCACCTACTCGATGTTTGGCCTCAACGGCCGCGCGCTGCCTCCACCACCACCGCAGCCGCAGCCGCAGCCGGAGGCCGACGCGGAGTACATCTCCGACGAGGACGAGGACCCATGGTTCGCGGTGTGGCACGAGGCCTACGTCGCAGACGCGGAAGCAGAGGCGACGGAGGAGGCAGCTGATGTCTACGGGTGCTTCTATTCTTGTAGACAGTGTTGGGCCTCCAAGAGCAGAGGTTTGTAGAGCAGCAGCAAGTTTCTCTTAAGTGGATCACCCAAGGTTTATCGAACTCAGGGAGGAAGAGGTCAAAGATATCCCTCTCAAGCAACCCTGCAATCACGATACAAGAAGTCTCTTGTGTCCCCAACACACCTAATACACTTGTCAGATGTATAGGTGCACTAGTTCGGTGAAGAGATAGTGAAATACAAGTTGTATGGATATATATGGGTAGCAATAGTAATCTGAATAAAATATGGCAGCGAGTAAATATGCAACAGAACAGTAAGTAAACGGAGATTCGATGTTTGGAAACAAGGTCTAGGGATCATACTTTCACTAGTGGACACTCTCAACATTGCAATCATAATGGAATATAAATAAGCACTTCACTATGCTATTCCGAATTACTCTCTGGCAAGATAACGAACTCTAATTCATCATGTAGGCAAACCTTAAAGATGTATTCCCAAGTACTAATGAACACCCCACGCTGTCACTTTGAGCATTCATAGGAGGTACTAACACACCACAATTTCATAGAGACATCCAACTCAAATCATAACTCAGTGAATAAGTATTCCGTGAAATATAGCCTAAGAGACCCACACGGTGCACACACTCGTCACCTTTACACACATGGGACAAGGAGTCTCCGGAGATCACATAAGTAAAATCCACTTGAATAGCATAACGACATCTAGATTACAAAGCTCATTATATGGATCTCAATCATGCAAAGCAACTCATGAGATCATTGTATTGAAGTACATGGGAGAGAGATTAACCACATAGCTACCGGTACAGCCCTTAGCCTCGAGGGAGAACTACTCCCTCCTCATGGGAGACAGCAGCGTTGATGAAGATGGCGGTGGTGTCGATGGAGAAGCCTTCCGGGGGCACTTCCCCGTCCCGGCAGGGTGCCGGAACAGAGACTTCTGTCCCCCGAATTGGAGTTTCGCGATGGCGGCGGCTCTGGAAGGTTTTCTGGTGTTTCGTCAATCCGTGTCGAAGATTTAGGTTAGGATGGCTTTAATAGGCGAAGAGGCGGCCTCGGAGGAGCCAGGGGGTGGCCCCCCCATAGGCTGGCGCGCCCAGGGTCCAGGCCGCGCTGCCCTATGGGGTGAGGCCCCCAAGGCTCCCCTCTGGTGCCTCTCTGACTCTCTGGATGCTTCCGGGGAAAATAAGGTCCTGGGCGTTGATT
Organism: Lolium rigidum; assembly: GCF_022539505.1. NCBI lineage: Eukaryota > Viridiplantae > Streptophyta > Magnoliopsida > Poales > Poaceae > Lolium > Lolium rigidum. Next base: position 92,908,162 of record NC_061514.1, on the reverse strand, counting down.
TCGTCCAATTCCGAGAATATTTCCTTACTAGGATTTCTGAAACCAAAAACAGCAGAAAACAAGAAGCGGCACTTCGGCATCTCGTCAATAGGTTAGTTCCGGAAAACGCATCAAAACGATATAAAGTGTGAACAAAACATGTAGGTATTGTCATAAAACTAGCATGGAACATCGGAAATTATAGATACGTTGGAGACGTATCAAGCATCCCTAAGCTTAGTTCCTACTCGTCCTCGAGTAGGTAAACGATAACAATGATAATTTCTTAAGTGACATGCTACCAACATAATCTTGATCAACATTATTGTAAAGCATATGAGATGAATGCAGCGATTCGAAGCAATGATGAAGACAATGAGTAAACAAATGAATCATATAGCGAGAGACTTTTCATGAATAATACTTTCAAGACAAGCATCAATAGGACTTGCATAAGAGTTACTCATAAAGCAATAGATTCAAAGTAGAAGGCATTGAAGCAACACAAAGGATAATTAAGTTTCAGCAATTGCTTTCAACTTGCAACATGTATATCTCATGGATAGTTGTCAACATAAAGCAATATAACAAGTGCAATAGGTAAACATGTAAGAATCAATGCACACAGTTTACACAAGTGTTTGCTTCTAAGATAGAAAGAAGTAGGTAAACTCGACTCAACAATAAAGTAGAAGAATGGCCCTTCGCGAGAGGAAGCATGGATTACTATTTTTGTGCTAGAGCTTTTCATTTTGAAAACATAGAAATAATTTTGTCAACGGTAGTAATAAAGCATATGTGTTATGTATAAGACATCCTATAAGTTGCAAGCCTCATGCATAGTATACTAATAGTGCTCGCACCTTGTCCTAATTAGCTTGGATTAACACGGATTATCATTGCATAGCATATGTTTCAACCAAGTGTCACAAAGGGGTACCTCTATGCCGCTCTGTACAAGGGTCTAAGGAGAAGGTTCGCATTGGATTTCTCGCTTTTGATCATTCTCAACTTAGACACCCATACCGGGACAACATAGACAACAGATAATGGACTCCTCTTTTATGCATAAGCATTCAACAACAGTTAATATTTTCATAAGAGATTGAGGATTTATGTCCAAACTGAAACTTCCACCATGATTCATGGCTTTAGTTAGCGGCCCAATGTTCTTCTCTAACAATATGCATACTCAAACCATTTGATCATGAAAATCGCTCTTACATCAGACAAGACGAACATGCATAGCAACCCACATGATATTCAACAAAGGTAAAAGTTGATGGCGTTGATGGCGTGTAACTCACACGTTCGTTGGGAACCCCAAGAGGAAGGTATGATGCGCACAGCAGCAAGTTTTCCCTCAGAAAGAAACCAAGGTTTATCGAACCAGGAGGAGCCAAGAAGCACGTTGAAGGTTGATGGCGGCGGGATGTAGTGCGGCGCAACACCGGAGATTCCGGCGCCAACGTGGAACCTGCACAACACAACCAAAGTACTTTGCCCCAACGAAACGAGTGAGGTTGTCAATCTCACCGGCTTGTCTGTAACAAAGGATTAACCGTATTGTGTGGAAGATGATTGTTTGCGAAAACGATAGAACAGATATTGCGATAGATTGTATTTCGAGTAAAGAGAATTGGACCGGGGTCCACAGTTCACTAGAGGTGTCTCTCCCATAAGACGAACAGCATGTTGGGTGAACAAATTACAGTTGGGCAATTGACAAATAAAGAGAGCATGACCATGCACATACATATCATGATGAGTATAGTGAGATTTAATTGGGCATTACGACAAAGTACATAGACCGCCATCCAATCGCATCTATGCCTAAAAAGTCCACCTTCGAGGTTATCATCCGAACCCCTCCAGTATTAAGTTGCTAACAACGAGACAATTGCATTAAGTATTGCGCGTAATGTAACTAGTGACTACATCCTTGAACATAGCACTAATGTTTTATCCCTAGTGGCAACAACACATCCATAACCTTAGTGGTTCTTGTCACTCCTCCGCATTCACAGAGGCATGAACCCACTATCGAGCATAAATACTCCCTCTTGGAGTTACTAGCATCAACTTGGCCAGAGCATCTACTAATAACGGAGAGCATGCAAGATCATAAACAACACATAAGCATAGCTCGATAATCAACATAACAAGTATTCTCTATTCATCGGATCCCAACAAACGCAACATATAGAATTACGGATAGATGATCTTGATCATGTTAGGCAGCTCACAAGATCCGACAATGATAGCACAATGGGGAGAAGACAACCATCTAGCTACTGCTATGGACCCATAGTCCAGGGGTAGACTACTCACACATCACACCGGAGGCGACCATGGCGGCGTAGAGTCCTCCGGGAGATGATTCCCCTCTCCGGCAGGGTGCCGGAGGCGATCTCCTGGATCCCCCGAGATGGGATCGGCGGCGGCGGCGTCCCTGGAAGGTTTTCCGTATCGTGGTTCTCGGTACGGGGTTTTCGTCACGGAGACTTTTTATAGGCGAAAGGGCAGGTCAAGAGGCGGCACGGGGCCCCACACCACGGGGCCGCGCGGCCAAGGGGGGCCGCGCCGCCCTATAGTGTGGCCCCTCCGTGGCCCCTCTTCATCTCTCCTTCGGACTTACGGAAGCTTCGTGAGAAAATAGGCCCCTGGGCTTTGATTTCGTCCAATTCGAGAATATTTCCTTACTAGGATTTACGAAACCAAAAACAGCGAGAAAACAGCAACTGGCACTTCGGCATCTTATTAATAGGTTAGTTCCAGAAAATGCACGAATATGACATAAAGTGTGCATAAAACATGTAGATAACATCAATAATGTGGCATGGAACATAAGAAATTATCGATACGTCGGAGACGTATCAGCATCCCCAAGCTTAGTTCTGCTCGTCCCGAGCGGGTAAAACGATAACACGGATAATTTACTGGAGTGACATGCCATCATAATCTTGATCATACTATTTGTAAAGCATATGTAGTGAATGCAGCGATCAAAACAATGTATATGACATGAGTAAACAAGTGAATCATAAAGCAAAGACTTTTCATGAATAGCACTTCAAGACAAGCATCAATAAGTCTTGCATAAGAGTTAACTCATAAAGCAATAATTCAAAGTAAAGGTATTGAAGCAACACAAAAGAAGATTAAGTTTCAGCGGTTGCTTTCAACTTGTAACATGTATATCTCATGGATATTGTCAACATAGAGTAATATAATAAGTGCAATAAGCAAGTATGTAGGAATCAATGCATAGTTCACACAAGTGTTTGCTTCTTGAGGTGGAGAGAAATAGGTGAAGCTGACTCAACATTGAAAGTAAAAGAATGGTCCTCCATAGAGGAAAAGCATCGATTGCTATATTTGTGCTAGAGCTTTGATTTTGAAAACATGAAACAATTTTGTCAACGGTAGTAATAAAGCATATGTATCATGTAAATTATATCTTACAAGTTGCAAGCCTCATGCATAGTATACTAATAGTGCCCGCACCTTGTCCTAATTAGCTTGGACTACCGGATCATCACAATGCATTGTTTTTACCAAGTGTCACAAAGGGGTACCTCTATGCCGCCTGTACAAAGGTCTAAGGAGAAAGCTCGCATTGGATTTCTCGCTATTGATTATTCTTCAACTTAGACATCCATACCGGGACAACATAGACAACGAGATAATGGACTTCTCTTTTATGCATAAGCATATAACAACAATTAATAATTTTCTCATTTGAGATTTGAGGATTGTTGTCCAAAAGCTGAAACTTCCACCATGGAACATGGCTTTAGTTAGCGGCCCAATGTTCTTCTCTAACATATGCATGCTTAACCCTATGGTGGTAGATCTCTCTTACTTCAGACAAGACGAACATGCATAGCAACTCACATGAAATTCAACAAAGAGTAGTTGATGGCGTCCCCGGTAAACATGGTTATCGCACAACAAGCAACTTAATAAGAGATAAAGTGCATAATTACATATTCAATACCACAATAGTTTAAAGCTATTTGTCCCATGAGCTATATATTGCAAAGGTGAATGATGAAATTTTAAAGGTAGCACTCAAGCAATTTACTTTGGAATGGCGGAAAATACCATGTAGTAGGTAGGTATGGTGGACACAAATGGCATAGTGGTTGGCTCAAGTATTTTGGATGCATGAGAAGTATTCCCTCTCGATACAAGGTTTAGGCTAGCAAGGCTTATTTGAAACAAACACAAGGATGAACCGGTGCAGCAAAACTCACATAAAAGACATATTGAAAACATTATAAGACTCTACACCGTCTTCCTTGTTGTTCAAACTCAATACTAGAAATTATCTAGACCTTAGAGAAACCAAATATGCAAACCAAATTTTAGCATGCTCTATGTATTTCTTCATTAATGGGTGCAAAGCATATGATGCAAGAGCTTAATCATGAGCACAACAATTGCCAAGTATCACATTACCCAAGACATTTATAGCAATTACTACATGTATCATTTTCCAATTCCAACCATATAACAATTTAACGAAGGAGAAACTTCGCCATGAATACTATGAGTAGAAACCAAGGACATACTTGTCCATATGCTACAGCGGAGCGTGTATCTCTCCCATAAAGTGAATGCTAGGATCCATTTTATTCAAACAAAACAAAAACAAAAACAAACCGACGCTCCAAGAAAAAGCACATAAGATGTGATGGAATAAAAATATAGTTTCAGGGGAGGAACCCGATAATGTTGTCGATGAAGAAGGGGATGCCTTGGGCATCCCCAAGCTTAGACGCTTGAGTCTTCTTGATATATGCAGGGGTGAACCATCGGGTGCATCCCCAAGCTTAGAGCTTTCACTCTCCTTGATCATGTTGCATCATACTCCTCTCTTGATCCTTGAAAACTTCCTCCACACCAAACTCGAAACAACTCATTAGAGGGTTAGTGCACATTATAAATTGACATATTCAGAGGTGACACAATCATTCTTAACACTTCTGGACATTGCATAATGCTACTGGACATTAGTGGATCAAAGAAATTCATCCAACATAGCGAAAGAGGCAATGCGAAATAAAAGGCAGAATCTGTCAAAACAGAACAGTTCGTATTGACGAATTTTAAAATGGCACCAGACTTGCTCAAATGAAAATGCTCAAATTGAATGAAAGTTGCGTACATATCTGAGGATCATGCACGTAAATTGGCTTAATTTTCTGAGTTACCTACAGGGAGGTGGACCCAGATTCGTGACAGCAAAGAAATCTGGAACTGTGCAGTAATCCAAATCTAGTACTTACTTTTCTATCAACGGCTTAACTTGGCACAACAAAACACAAAACTAAGATAAGGAGAGGTTGCTACAGTAGTAAACAACTTCCAAGACACAAAATAAAAACAAAGTACTGTAGGTAAAAACATGGGTTGTCTCCCATAAGCGCTTTTCTTTAACGCCTTTCAGCTAGGCGCAGAAAGTGTGTATCAAGTATTATCAAGAGATGGTGCATCGTTATCATGAGCATCGCTAATTCTATACCAAGCATCTCTCAAACATTCTCCCCCTCGTTGCTTAAACGTGCGAACTTCAACTTCAGGATTACTCATTTTAGTAGCAGTAAATAAAGCAAACTAGATAAAGTAAATGCAAGTAAACTAATTTTTTTGTGTTTTTGATATAGCAAACAAGATAACAGGTAAAGTAAAACTAGCAACTAATTTTTTTGTATTTTGATTTTAGTGCAGCAAACAAAGTAGTAAATAAAACTAAGCAAGACAAAAACAAAGTAAAGAGATTGAGAAGTGAAGACTCCCCTTGCAGCGTGTCTTGATCTCCCCGGCAACGGCGCTAGAAAATATGCTTGATGGCGTGTAACTCACACGTTCGTTGGGAACCCCAAGAGGAAGGTATGATGCGCACAGCAGCAAGTTTTCCCTCAGAAAGAAACCAAGGTTTATCGAACCAGGAGGAGCCAAGAAGCACGTTGAAGGTTGATGGCGGCGGGATGTAGTGCGGCGCAACACCGGAGATTCCGGCGCCAACGTGGAACCTGCACAACACAACCAAAGTACTTTGCCCCAACGAAACAGTGAGGTTGTCAATCTCACCGGCTTGCTGTAACAAAGGATTAACCGTATTGTGTGGAAGATGATTGTTTGCAGAAAACAGTAGAACAAGTATTGCAGTAGATTGTATTTCGGTAAAGAGAATTGGACCGGGGTCCACAGTTCACTAGAGGTGTCTCTCCCATAAGACGAACAGCATGTTGGGTGAACAAATTACAGTTGGGCAATTGACAAATAAAGAGAGCATGACCATGCACATACATATCATGATGAGTATAGTGAGATTTAATTGGGCATTACGACAAAGTACATAGACCGCCATCCAACTCGCATCTATGCCTAAAAAGTCCACCTTCGGGTTATCATCCGAACCCCCTCCAGTATTAAGTTGCTAACAACGAGACAATTGCATTAAGTATTGCGCGTAATGTAACTAGTGACTACATCCTTGAACATAGCACTAATGTTTTATCCCTAGTGGCAACAGCACATCCATAACCTTAGTGGTTCTTGTCACTCCTCCGGATTCACAGAGGCATGAACCCACTATCGAGCATAAATACTCCCTCTTGGAGTTACTAGCATCAACTTGGCCGGAGCATCTACTAATAACGGAGAGCATGCAAGATCATAAACAACACATAAGCATAGCTCGATAATCAACATAACAAGTATTCTCTATTCATCGGATCCCAACAAACGCAACATATAGAATTACGGATAGATGATCTTGATCATGTTAGGCAGCTCACAAGATCCGACAATGATAGCACAATGGGGAGAAGACAACCATCTAGCTACTGCTATGGACCCATAGTCCAGGGGTAGACTACTCACACATCACACCGGAGGCGACCATGGCGGCGTAGAGTCCTCCGGGAGATGATTCCCCTCTCCGGCAGGGTGCCGGAGGCGATCTCCTGGATCCCCGAGATGGGATCGGCGGCGGCGGCGTCTCGCGGAAGGTTTTCCGTATCGTGGTTCTCGATCCGGGGTTTTCGTCACGGAGACTTTTTATAGGCGAAAGGGCAGGTCAAGAGGTGGCACGGGGCCCCACACCACGGGCCGCGCGGCCAAGGGGGCCGCGCCGCCCTATAGTGTGGCCCCTCCGTGGCCCCTCTTCATCTCTCCTTCGGACTTCTGGAAGCTTCGTGAGAAAATAGGCCCTCGGGCTTTGATTTCGTCCAATTCCGAGAATATTTCCTTACTAGGATTTCTGAAACCAAAAACAGCAGAAAACGAGCAATCGGCACTTCGGCATCTTATTAATAGGTTAGTTCCAGAAAATGCACGAATATGACATAAAGTGTGCATAAAACATGTAGATAACATCAATAATGTGGCATGGAACATAAGAAATTATCGATACGTCGGAGACGTATCAGGCATCCCCAGAAACATGGTTACCGCTCAACAAGCAACTTATTAAGAAATAAGATACATAAGTACATATTCTTCACCACAATAGTTTTTAAGGCTATTTTCCCATTAGCTATGTATTGTAAAGGCAAAGAATAGAAGTTTAAAGGTAGCACTCAAGTAATGTACTTTTGGAATGGCAGAGAAATACCATGTGGTAGGTAGGTATGATGGACACAAATGGCATAGTTTTTGGCTCAAGGATTTGGATGCACGAGAAGAATCCCTCTCAATACAAGGCTAGGCTAGCAAGGTTGTTTGAAGCAAACTCAAGTATAAAACGGTGCAGCAAGACTCACATATGAACATATTGTAAGCATTATAAGACTTTACATCGTATTCCTTGTTGCTCAAACACCTTAACCAGAAAATATCTAGACTCTAGAGACCAATCATGCAAACCAAATTTTAACAAGCTCTATGTAGTTCTTCATTAATGGGTGCAAAGTACATGATGCACGAGCTTCAACATGATCCATATGAGCACAACAATTGCCAAGTATCAAATTATTCAAGACATTATACCAATTACCACATGCAGCATTTTCTGTTTAACGAAGCGGTTTTCAACTCCGTCATGAACATTAAAGATAGAACTAAGAACACCAGTGTTCATATCAACAAGCGGAGCGTGTCTCTCTCCCACACAAGCATGAATTTATTCAGAGAAGGAAAATAGTAAAACGAAAAATAAAAACAAACAGACGCTCCAAGTAAAGTACATAAGATGTGACCGAATAAAAATATAGTTTCAAGAGAAGAAACCTGATAAATTGTTGATGAAGAAGGGGATGCCTTGGGCATCCCCAAGCTTAGACGCTTGAGTCTTCTTGAAATATGCGGGGATGAACCACGGGGGCATCCCCAAGCTTAGACTTTTCACTCTTCTTGATCATATATCATCCTCCTCTCTTGACCCTTGAAAACTTCCTCCACACCAAACTCGAAACAACTCATTAGAGGGTTAGTGCATAATCAAAATTTCGCATGTTCAGAGGTGACACAATCATTCTTAACACTTCTGGACATTGCACAAAGCTACTGGAAGTTAATGGAACAAAGAAATCCATCCAACTCAGCAAAAGAGGCAATGCGAAATAAAAGGCAGAATCTGCCAAAACAGAACAGTCCGTAAAGACGAATTTTTTAGAGGCACTGGACTTGCTTAGATGAAAATGCTCAAATTGAATGAAAGTTGCGTACATATCTGAGGATCACGCACGTAAATTGGCATATTTTTCCGAGTTACCTACGAGAGAACCTCTGCCCAAATTCGTGACAGCATGCAATCTGCTTTCGCGCAGTAATCCAAATCTAGTATCAACATTACTATCAAAGACTTTACTTGGCACAACAATGCAATAAAATAAGATAAGGAGAGGTTGCTACAGTAGTAACAACTTCCAAGACACAACAAAACAGTAGCACAATAAAGACATGGGTTATCTCCCAAGAAGTTCTTTCTTTATAGCCATTAAGATGGGCTCAGCAATTTTAACGATGCTCGTACAAGGATGAGAGTTGAAGCAAAAGAGAGCATCAAAAAGCAAGTTCAAAACATATTTAAGTCTAACCCACTTCCTATGAAAAGGAATCTTGTACACAAATAAATTCATGAAGAACAAAGTGAGAAGCATAAGAAGGCAATACAAGCGCAACTTCAAAATTCTCAACATAAAGAGGGGAAACTTAATATTATTAAGATGCATATAACCATGTTTCCCTCTCTCATAATAACTTTCAGTAGCATCATTGATGAAATCCACAATATATCCATCACTTAAAACATTCTTATCATGGTTCATGTGTATAAAAGTATCATTATTTTTGGCATAAGAAAAACTCTTCTCATTAATAGTAATTGGAGCGAGATCATTATCAAGAATTTGAACATGGTAAACAAGTTGCATACTAAGGGAATTATTTTTGGCAATCCAATCATAACTATGACAAGTTTCATAAGGATAGTTATAACCTATATCATAGCATTCTTTATAATCATCAAAGATTGGAGGCACAGTGTCATCATAAGAAATAGAATAGTTATCTTTCACAGTATGTTCATCTGTGACCATACCATCATTGTTACTAGAAGGAGATGTATCAAACATATAATGATCAGTAGCTGTCGTCGTGGTGAACGAGCAGATGCCATAGGATGGCTTAGATTGGGGCCGAATGGACGCAAGAGGATTCGGGGGAGGGTTCGCGATCAGGTGGGAAGAGATTCCGGATGGTTTCCTCAAGAACTTGGCCAAGACCAGAGGTTGAAGAAGAAAGACACAAGGAAGAACTCCCTCTAGATCACCATTTTCATTGATTCACAAGTTACAGGCTCTGCCTTCCTACACACGCGCGTACCTACTTGCTTGCCCGTGAAGAAGGGCTGCCCCCTCTCCTTATATAGGGGAGAGGGTGGCTTACACTGCAAGAAACCCTAATGGCATCTTTGACTGGACAAACTACTTTACAGAGCTACTGTACAAAGCTACTTTAACAGGCTACTGTACAAAGCTACTTTAACCATAGATGACACCGGGGCCTTCTTTTATCAGGGCTGCTGATGTCCTCCGGCTTCTTTGGACGTCACCTCTCTCTTTGGCGCCAGGGCTCTGAATAAAGTTACTTTGCTTGGCTCATCCTTGTCTTCTTGCTCTGAAGAGAATCTTTGACCGGACCTCGCCGACGGGCTCTCCTTTCCGGTATCTTCTTTACCGGGTTCCGGCATACCCCTTTGGGGATACCGGCTTAGCCTTGCTCTCCCGGATTCCTACTAGGCTTCCGGTAAGAACATTAAACCGGTATCTTGATGGCTCAAACCATCCGGTTTGGCATGCCTTTGGCATACCGGGGGTTATCCCCCCAACATTAGTCCCCGAAGCTGGTATAGTCTGGAGGATTCTATCCTACGGACCATGCCAGGTTCTCATCTTTTTAAGATACCGGTTTAGCCACTCATCTTTTGAGCTTAGTTCCGGCACCTTTACCCTTGTTCCTTTTCTTCTCTTCGCAAGGCTGGTTCCGGCACCTCTTTTTTCCGGCACCTTGTGTCTTTACTCCTTCCTCGGCGAAGTCGAGAATATATCGGGTCCCGCGCCTGTCAGTGACATGCGCACTGTAACTGACGCGCCAGTGTCCGTTGTCACATCGTTTCGACTCCCGCGCACGCATTTAATGCACCGCAGCGGATCCCACTACCTTTTCGGGATCCCGCGTGCGCCTCCGTGTGGCCTCCTGTTTTTGCGTGTATCTCCTTGACACGTGGCGGCCCATGATGCGAACCGCCGTGGGCCGCGAGGCGAACCGCCGCGGCCCAGCGGTTTCCAGCCCATTTCCCTTCTCCTTTATAAGCGCAACCGCCGCTCTCTCTTCATCTTCTTCGCATTCCCCACTTCCTTGCGCACAGAGTTCTTCGCCTCCGTGCTCTCCGCCGCTCTTCGTCTTCCGCCGCTCGTTCGTGCCCGTCGCCAGGCGAACTCACGCCTGCGTTCCGCCGGACTTCGCTGCGCGGAGATCCTCAGCAGCGACTCCGCCGAGCCCGCCGCATTCGCCTTTCCTCAAGCACTTCTTCGCCTCGCCGCCGACGGACTTCCTCGCCGGTCGCAGGCTCGCCGTTTCTCCAGCGAACTTCTTCCTTCGCAACTCCGCCGCCCCAGGTTAGGCTCGACGCGCCTTTACCCCTTTCCTCTTGCACTTTGGATCTTGGGACGGTAGAGTATTTATTCGCTCTTTGTTTTGCTTTTCTTCTTACTCGTAGATCTTCGCGCGTGGGTTCGTTCGGGGAAAGCTGTTTCTCGGTAGATCTCGGCATCTTCTAGATCCCCATGTCTAGTGAAGAGTCTCTCCCTGCGGCCACCTCTAGCACTCAGGATAGCAACGCTTCCGGTGGGCTAACCGGCGACGCCGCCCGGATGGGTCAGACGTCCAGCCGGAAACAAGAGACCGGCACATCTAGCCGGGCCTCCGGAAAGGACAAGACACGCGGAGCCTGGAGAGGTTCCGACGTGACCCAATACGAGATCGACTGGCTCTACCGGTCCAGGAGGATTCCGGAAGGAGTCACCTGCCGGCTTCCTCGCGGCGAAATCCAACCGGTGCTCGAACCCGGTGAAACTGTTGTTTTCCTTGCTCACTTTGAGCGTGGCTTCGGCCTTCCTGCCTCTGACTTCTTTCGTCAGTTCCTTGATTTCTATCGTCTCCAACCTCATCATCTCCCCGGCAATGCCGTTTTTTACCTTTCTTGCTTTGTGGCCTTCATGGAAGGCTACATTGGCATCCGTCCCGCTCGAGAGACGTTTGCCCGCTTTTTCTCCCTTCGGATCAACTCGGTCCAGGGCAAGGACATTCCTGCCCCCAAACCCCCCGTTCAATGCGGGTCCTGCATCATCGGCTCCCGTCAAGGGAGCCCCTTTTTTAAGTTCAATGGCCTCGAGTCTTGCCGCTTGTGGCAGACGACATTCTTCTATGTGAGGAATGCGGGCGACGAGGACCTCATCAACCTGCCGGCATTCAATCCGGCGCCTCCAGCCAAGACTAATTGGCAGTACAACCCCGGAAGGGATCACGCCGAGACGAACCGGGTGGTGCGCTTCATGCAGAGGTTGATGAAGGACACCGACATCTGCTCCGACGATATCATCCGCACTTTCATCAGCCGCCGGGTGCTTCCCCTCCAGCGGCGTGCTCACAAGATCAGTGAGATGTACGGCCCCGGTGATCCTACTAAGATCACCGGCCTGGCCCTGAGCAAGGAGGACGTGGTCCTTAAGGCTAGTCAGATCTGCCAAACTGACATGCCGGATGACTGGGAGTGGGGCCTTTGCCCCCTCAGCGCCAGGAACCCTCCGTCCGAAGATGTAAGAAGATATGCGGCTCTGGTCGTATTAGCGGTAACTTTTGTACTTGTGTCTAATCTTTCTTTTTCCTTTGTTTTCAGGCCAAGGCCCGCTTCCCCCGGATCGATTCAGACCGGCGAGGCCCTCGCCAGAAGAGGCCCCTGGACAAGTACGATCCGGATCCTGTCATTCATTGGCTGGATCTAAGGATGGGCCGGACCCCAGCTTCCCGCCTCGGCAAGTCTCCGCCGGAACCTGCTGGTTCGTCTGATGACTTGACCATACTCGAGGTAGCTTTCCTGTTCGTTTTCTTATACCCTTTTTGTTACTTCCAATCTGTAGATCTTCCCTCAGCCAGCAACAAACCACAGGTCCATGAGCATGTCCCCCCGCTGCAGGCCGAGGTTGGCGACGAGTTTCTGGGCAAGCTCATGGCCGAGGGCCAAAAGAGCGATCCTCCAGCTGCCGACGCCGGCCCCAGCCATGCTTCTTCCGGCAAACGCCCTCGGACTGAGGTTATTGGTGGGAAGCAGGTGGGCACCAAGCGCTATAAGCAGAAGCGGATGCCGATGTCTTCCGGGTAAGTTCTTATCTTCTTTTTATGCTTTCTTGGTTTCCACCGAGTTCTTTTCCGGTTGCTTTTTCCCAACTTACTCTGTTCTTCCTTTCTCTCAGCCCTGCGCTTGAGCTTGGCTCTGCCGGCTCCGCTGGCTCCACCGGCTCCGCGAGGACTTCAACTCCTCCTCCTCACTCAAGTCCGGTACCATCTGGTGCCGGCAACACCTCTGCCTCCCCTTCGGGAGGCACTACAAGTTCGGGGCGCGCGGCCCCAACACCTCCAGATCACCGCGCGGAGGAGGACTTCACCTCCCCTCCAGAGACCCAAGACACCGGCGCCAGCAACATCGGCGCCGGCCAGACTGAAGCCGGGCAGGCGGAACCTCTGGTTCCTCCTCCCCCGAAGAAGAAGAAGAAAGAAGCAAGCTCTTCCCCTACCGCGCCGGATGCTTCCGCGCCGGTACCTTCTCCTCCCAAGGCCACGCCGACACCGCCGCCTAGCCAAGGACCTTCCGCGGCCAAGCAACCGGCGCCGTCGGGGACTCCCAAGATCACCACTTTCCTCAAGCCCGGGGCTTCCCGCGGCAAGGCTGTGGAGGGCGGCGCCTCTGGCGCTTCAGGAGATGTGGTGCTGCACGTTGGCCCCGCCGCGCTCGCTGCACAAGACAAGCCCACCGGCCTCCTGGGCCGGATTGTTAATCTGAAGCGCGCGGGCAAGGACCTGGGGCACCTTCTCCCTTATGCCCAGAAGTGGAATGAGGCGGATATCTCTGCTTCTACCCGCGGCCTGGGGAAGGATCGCCTTCCGGCACCGGATCCCGCCGGGGCCCGGTCTACTGAAGAACATTTCACGCGGCTTAAACGCGCCGTGAAAGAGTTCGACAGTGCTTGGTACGATGCCACCAACAACGTGGTGGTAAGTTCTGCTAAATCTCTTTTATAATTTCTGTTGATGCCGGTTTCTTTTTCTCTCCGGATCTTATCTATTCTCCCAGTCCCCGAGTTTTGTGGTGAGAGCGCAGCTCTTGGCGCAAAACTTTAACCTAAAACTTAGCGTGAAACCGGCACTGCCAGTCCCCGAGTTTCGGGTTGAAACCTTGTTTCTTTCTCAACTATTTTTTCTTTTAAACAGAGCACTGCTGACACCCGGAAGCAACTCTTCGAGGAGCTTCTGTGGGAGCACCGGGAGCTTGCTGAGGCCCACAGCCACTGCCAAGGTTTGTTTCTTTTGCCTCCGGTATCTTTTCACCGGAATGTTTCCTTCCTTGATACTTACGCACTTTTTGTTTAACAGTTGTTCCGGAAGCTAGCCTCGAGGCCCTGAAGGCCCAGGTTGCCAAGCTTCAAGGTACCATCTTTTTCTGCTAACCCTTTTCTTTTTTCATTTGATCTATTGTTGCCTGTTAAGACTTTTCTTTTCGGTATTTAGGCGAGAAGGAGCAGCTCCTTAAGGAGCACAACGAGGTGCTGGAGGCCCAGAAGACCGCCCTGGGGGAGCTCAAGGAGCAGGCTATACAAGCCGCGCTCCGGCATGAGCAAGCCTTGAAGGACGCCCGGGTAGCAGCGGAGGCCAGGGTGGCGGAGATTGTGGAGGATTCCACCAACGCCAACACCGTCCTCGCGGCAGAACTGGAGGAGGAAAGGAAGTCGCGGAAGGCAGCGGAGCGCCTTATTGATACCATGACCACCGATCACCGGGAGTACGATCGGTTGGTTATGCAGATAGATGCGCTAGCCCTCCGTAAGCTCCTGCCTTGCCCCTTCTTTTGCTTATAAGCTTTTTCCTTTGAAGATTTATCTTTGTTCCTTGCTTTTTCCGACATGTTTTTTCCGACATACTCTTTCCGGTGTCTCGTGTTTATGCTTTTCCTTCTTCCTGTAGAGCACTTCCCGGCATCCCAGGTCTTTGCCTTAAAGAAGGTGAGGGAGGATCGGATTGCGCGGGAATTTCCAAATCTGGATGCGCACTGGGATGGGTACGACTATCTTGTCGCCCTCTCCGCGCGTGTTCAGCATATGCGCTCCGTCGACCGGCTTCTTGCTGACCTGCCAGCCGCTGCCATCCAAGTTTTCAAGGTTTTGTGGCCTGAGGAGGAGCTGCCGGGGAATATCACCCTCACCGCCTCGCGGCTTAATGACGCCGGGCACCGGATCCGCGAGGGGGCTTGAGGAGGAGCTGCCGGAATATCACCCTCACCGCTCGCGGCTTAATGACGCCGGCACCGGATTCGCGAGTGGCGCTGTTCCGGGCGGCTCAGTGCCGGAGCCGGCACGGCGCCGCGCCTCCGCGGTGGCTCATGGTACCTCCGCTCTTGGACCTCCGATGTCTCCAAGCTGTGTACCAAGGCGGACGCTCCTCCCAGACGCGACACCGACCCGCGCGCTCCGCGAAGCGGGCAGGACCGGGGCATACCGGCTCGCCGAGTATGCCGAGGTCCGCACCTTCAT